>NC_133821.1:115152823-115478073 GCF_047830755.1 Zonotrichia albicollis | reverse complement strand
CCATGTTATCTTGCATTTTTGCAAATAATATTTATTCCACAAATAAATATTTCCACAAAGAAGTTCATGCATGCAGAATAAATAGCACCTTCCTGGTGAAAGCATATAATTAGCTGAAATCCAAGAAGTGACAAATGTTTGCTTTGCTTGAAAGTTACTGCATGAGATTCTCAAGTTTGAAGTATTTCAGAGACAGAAATGACAGCCTTCACTGTTTCATGATTATTTGGTGCTGCTAATTAGGTTGAAGGTAGCAAATTTCTGCCTGATGCAGAAATTATATTCCCTGTTCCACCTCTCAATTCTCTTCTCACTTCCCTTTTGCTTTCTTGCAGCTCTGCACACCTCCATTCTTATGGAGAATTCAGGGAAGCTGTAGCACCCTCCAAATATCATGGAGTAAACCCCATCAGCTGTTCTTCAACTTTCCTGAAAATGTTGTTGTTGCAACTGAATTAACCCAAATTTATATGTCTACATTGTTGTTTTTATTTACTCGCAGAATAAAAAAGAGAAAGAAAGCTTTTCCATTTTGACATTCATGATAGTTCAGGTTTTAAATTCTGAAATAACTTTTGTCATCAAATGTTTAAATGTATCAAAGTAAAATGAATTGTGACCCCAAATATTTATGAAAAATCCATTGCCTACTGATTTGGTCTAATAAACCACAGGAGATTAATTAGTCTTGGTTATGTGACTTTTCAAGCACTAAATATGGCTTAAGGGGTTTTGATTTTTTTAGTTTAAGTCTGTATTTTCATGTAGTCATATTAAATATATAACATATAGGGGAATTTGCTACATGGCAGCATTTACCACTGCTATGATGACTTTACCCCAAATATGAAAATCTCCATGTCACCAAGAGCTATAAGGCTATTTTCATAATGAGAGTAAGTCTGTGTAATTTTTCACCATTAAATCAAAACTGTTCCTTTTCAATTGCTTTAAATGAATTTTGTACAATAAATGAAAAACTAGTATGAAAATAGCCTTTATTTCTCTTTTAAAGTCAGAAGGCACGATATACACACTGAGCAATCTAGATGAAGTTTTTTTCTAAGATACAGGCTACAGTGTCTTAAAATAGACCATAAGACTTCTCTTCTCTTAAAAAAATTGAAAGAAAGCTCAAAAAGCAACAGAGGACTCTGCCCCAAAGATACTCAGAATTGACTGCTCTTGTGTCCTGCTTCACATTGAGAAGGTCTGATGCCCATGGTGTTTTTTAGCTCTAGACAAACATCCAGACAAGTGAAACATCTAATTATTATGTTAAAATTAGAAGAAATTAAACTTCCATAAATCCCACTAACTGTATCAAACTCAAATATCTTTCCTTATCCCGCTCCATTTATGCAAATACATCTATACTGTTTCATAAACAAGCAGCATAGCAACTTAAAAGTTTAAAAATAAAACTTCTACAGAGAAATTAACTTTAATTAGTTTTAAAGTCCTCCTTTAATTTTTTTTTCTTTTCTTTTCAATGGGTTTTGTGATTTAAGGTTATGCTGTGTTGGGGTTGGGGTTTTTCTAGAGCTGTGAATGTCTTTCCTCATTTGGCTTGTGGACAGCCCTTTCAAAGTGTGGTGCTGCTGCAGATGAGGGGCATCTGTGCCTCTGCCAGGCAGGTGTTTGATAAGGATGTTGACAGGTCAGAGGTTGTCACCATTAATCCCCAAAAGCTATTTCTGACTAACCATCATGACAGAAACACTCTGTATTAAGACTACCAGGTTCAGTATTGATTTCCCATCTAATATAATATCCTGATTGTATATTACTTGTTTTTTGCACTTTATTATTCCCTAGGATATTAACTTTGAAGTTTTAAAAGCACTTAGTTCTACAGCTGCAATCCTTAACACCTCTGCAGACTTGTATGCATCACTTTGTCACCTTCCTCTCCCCCAAGTGCTCAGCTGACCTGGTGCAGTAGAAAAACCCTTTCTATTCACTTAATCAGGAGGTACTGTCTCCTGAAATGAAAAAACAGAAAAGATGTAGCACTATTAGAAAAGGGCTTAAAATAAAATAATAACTAATCATCTGTATTCCCTGGAATATCTTTACAGAGTAAGAGGAAATTTCATCACAGACTCCTGCACTCATGGGGACTTCAGGAGACTTGACTTCACTGTTGACTCTCAGAAGGGGCCGATTGCTTTCTGCTGGTCCATCTTTCCATGGTCTCTCTTTTGTCTGTCTTACTGCTGTGGATGTTGAGGTCTTAGGGACCTTCTTCTGCTGAATGCTCTTATCCATCCATCAGCTGGGCTCTCCTACAAGCTGCTGTAGATATCTATAGCAATCCAAATCAATTAGAATACAAAATGGTTAATTGAATTCTCCTTTGTTCCCTGGTGATATTCAGGAGGGCAGCACATGGTACCTGCAGATGGATGGCAGCTAAATAACCTTTTAAAGCTGCAAACAGAAGTGGAAGTTTGTTTTCATTCATTTTCTCTCTCTCGTTCAGATACAGCAAAACATTTATTAATCCTCCTCCAAACCATATGCCATGTGTCTAATGAGTGGTAGGTTAAGTTAATCATATACAACCAACCAAGTGTAGTAGAGAAAACATTGCAGAGTAGGTGAAAAAACTAATACTGTAGATCTGAGTTACTTAAGTAAGCAAAGGAGATGAGGAATATGCAGGGTCAGGCCCTCAAGGAAGTTCAAATAAATATTGAGTCAGACAAAATTCTTCTGGGTTCTTGAGGTGCTCTCTCGGTAACTTTTGAACTTTTAGCAGGGACATCTTCACATCTTTTGTGAAGGCTCATGCTACAAGTATTGCTAGTCCTGCTTTTTTACGTTTAGGGGTTATTCTGAAGGCTTAGCATGTATAGATATACATAGAGGACCTCATCACATGGTTGCTTTGTACTTTAAGGAACCAGTAGAAAATTGAACCAAGAGATTTCCCACACTTACCTGTGGGGTATCTGAATTACTGAATGAACCCATACTTAAGTTTTCCAGACATATTTTATTGATGAAGTGTCATGACTGCTCATAAACTGTGATAACACAGAACATCTGCAAACTTAGCAAGGAAGAGCTGGAGAAATTTTTTTTTTCACCATTTCACCAGTTTTACCAGGTTGTGGTATCTGTTATGATCTTCTTGCTGGGACAGCAAATGCTGACTGTGAAAAATGAGTGTTGACAAATTCTGTGCAAATTTCTGTGCGTTGTTCAGTGCCAAGTTATAACTTGTAACAGCTCTTCTATTCTCAAGAAATTAGCCTGCAATGCTTGCCAAACTAGAGCAGTTTTGTGGCAGGACTAGGAAGACACCATTGTACTTGTTTCATTTGAGCCCTAATTTGACCCAAAGATTTGATTTCCAGCTTCCATAAATTCACTAACTACTAACCCACTCTTCCAGCTAGGCCCTTGAGTCCTTTACTTGCTGGAAATTATGCTCCTATTTAATTATAAATATTTATAAAACCTCTCTGATCCTTAAAAATGTGAGAACTAGCTCGTGTTTATAATTGTTATAAAAAATATCCCAAACCCACTAATTGAATGAATCTTTCAAATGTGAGTAATTTTTTATTTGAATTCTACATCCTTATGTATTATGTAACAATTAGTAATGATGTGATGGATAATTTTTTTGGAACAGTTCCTGATTCCATTACTCAACTACTCGATCGACCAGTAATTATGAATCATATCTTTAATTAGCTGCCGCTCTTCAGAAACATATGAAAGCCAAGGGCATAAAGTAATTGGCATAAAAGTTTTCCTAATTAATTTATCTGTCTATGTGAGTAACCGGGACTGGAGTCAGGGGAACATTTATAACTCCAGGAAGGCCAGCCCTAAAACCCAATGTCAAATGAGATTTATATTTCTGAATTATAAAAAGAACAACAACAAGCCACAAAATTACATTATCCCCAACTCCAACAATAAAGCACATAATGCGTTGTTCAGAGATGAGCAAAAACTTCTTATTGATCCAATTCATTTTCATCGTATTCTCCAGTGGGTCTTTCAAATCTCTCTGGCTATTTCCCTCATTCCACATAGTAACAGTAATCAAGCACATTAAGCAATTCATTAAACAACAGCCCCACTGACCACAGGGAGTATTACAGCTAACATTCATTAGGCAACTAGCAACTTTATTTAAGCAGAAGAGAGCTGGGGAGTGCAAGACTCAATTCTTTGTCTTTTGGGAGCCGATGGCCCACCGTGGCAGTGCTGGATCTGCTTTTCACAAACCATAAAACCTTTAAGCTTGCTGGCACAGACAGTGCCTTTTTCAAGGAGCCGCCTGGGAGAGAAGACAAAACTGAGTGTGTGCTGGTTTAATTCTCAGCCTGCCAAAGATTAAGTTAAAATCTGAGTTCATTGTTAAGTGTGGGTTGTTAAGATTTATGCCTGATATAAAACTAAAACCTTACAGTATTGATATTTAGGTCCTATATTTTTCAGATCTGATTTCAAGCGGGCAAAAGCTGTAAAACATCCAGGTTTGTTCATTTGAATATCCTGGTTTGCCTGGCACTTCGCAGTAAAAATGATATATATTGTCCTTCATAATAACAGAGGAAAGGCCAAAACAACAATGGAAAAGAAGTCTTTCTGCAAACAACAATTAGAAAAGTGTTAGAAAAGTTAAACTGATATGCCTGTACAGTGTTTATGGCCTAATTAATGAAGAACCTAAGATTCATGTTTGGTGCAAAGTGCCTGACAATGAGAAAAGTCATATGAGCAAATGCACTGCTGTTCTCTTGGTTGTTCAGTTATTTATTTATTTTTCCAATTGGTCCACAGGAAAGAGGAAATGATACAATATTACTTTTTTGTAATTACGTTTTTGTATAAGGATTCCTACAGATATCCAAGCTATTTTTATAAAAAGTTTACAGTGCGAAAGTATTAACCCAGAATTTTAAGTAGCTATTCTTCACCATCTACTATATGAACACACAGAATGAACATAATTTGCATGAATCAGGGAAAAAAACCACCTTCTCCTTCTGTAGTGTTATTATTTTCTATTCACAGAATTGTTATGGTTGGGAAAAAACCTCTGGAGATCCTCTAGTCCAACCCCTCTGGCACAACGAAGTTTGGCACAGTTACTGTTAAATTATACAATTTATACAAATGACTTGGCATCTTGTGTGGTGTAACAGAGTACAATTGTTACTGGTTTCAGAGGAACTACATAAACCAAAAAGTTTATTTTTTAGTCATGGCCTTATTCTGGCTTTAAAATCTTCAACTACAGCATTCATGTTATTCGCTATTACTGACACAGAAATTATTCAGATGATTCAAACGAATTAATGGCACTACTGATTACTGACACTTATAACTGGAAGGTAAATACAACTCTGCTATAGTTTGAAAATCTATTTCTGGGGTGTTTAATTATTTGAAATCTTATAATTAAACCTTTAAACCAATTTCTACAGAGTAATTGTCCATCATGGCCAGAAACATGGTAAGAGGCTCTTGCCAGAATTCAGATGTTCTTCCCATCTTGATAGACTCATATCTAGGGATAGCAGTAATCTCTCACTGAGGGAAAGTCACTGGACAAGCTCATTTCCCTGTATTAGGAAGATGAAGCTTGGCAATGGATGGAGTTTCATCCTAGAAGCTAGCTGGGAAGGTAACTTAATTTTTGTTACCTTCCTTTGTTACCTTTGCTACCTACTTGTAGCGAAAGTTGCATAGAGGTGGAGAGGTGGTGGGCCAAAATGCTGGTACAAAAATGAGCTCCAGTAAATGGGATGGGCTGTTGGAAGAGCATGAAAGACAAATACAGCCCATGGGGTCCTGCTGCCTCCTGTGCTCCCCCACTTATCAGCACCATAATTCATAAGAAACCATCAGAAAACAAGACATTTATCTCACCTAGACATCTTGACAGCCCCCATGAGCAGAAAGCATTTGGATGTGTGACCGAATATTTTGGGGTAACATGAACCCTGGGTCCACATTTCTGGCCAGGCAATTCAGAGCCCATACAATAGCTGCAGCTCTAACTTTGTTACAAGATGTAAAGGGTATAGAGGGTACTGTGGTACTGTGCTTATTCATGACACAGAGCCTGTGATTTCAGCTCTGCCAAACCACCCCTGGAAGAGAACTGGTGACTTATTTTGGTAGCAACAGAAAGTATTACAAAAAGTGTGTCTAACATATACAGTTGACTGCTTGTATTTCCTGTACTCGTTTCCAAAAGTGGCATATAAATGCATTTATACTAAGGCGGGGAGTTTATTACATATGATGGATGGCACTGAAATACCAGTTTTATCCTTCCTGTAAAAACAAGGGCCATAACTCATGACAGGTGCAGCCTCCAGATGCCAACAGTGGTATTGGTTTCAGGGCCAGGACCAGGAAGACACAGATAATTTTGCTAATTCCCTCCATTATATTAATATATTCTTACCTGCAGTGTGAGACAGCTTATCATGGAATCACCTGACTGAAAATGTATCTTTAATGTTTACTACCAAAATTTAAATGTGTGCTGCAATTCAAGCACTTTTCCAACATTATGCATTATACAGAGAACTCTATTCAGTGAATGCAAAGGTTTTGATCTTTGTAAATTTCTTTTTGGTAACTGGATGTTTGAATACCATCTTTTTATGTTAGGAACTTTTAAATGTCTCCACCATCAGATCAGGGCATGGAAGAGCTTATTTCATACACATATATATATACATATATATATATATATATATATGCGCCCATGTGCTGTGATGACAAAGGACCACTGATCAGTGTCATAGGCCCCAGAACAAATGTTCCTGATTTATTCTTTCTAGTTCTTGCTGAGTTTTCCCTTCTAGATAGGGACTACTAGTAGAATTTACTACATAGTAGAAGTTACTACATAGTAACAAGTCCTATTGAAATGGAGGGACGTTGTCACTTCATTTACTAAAACTACAGGATCTCTGGGGAACTTGTTCTGCGTTTCTCTAAAACCTTGATTACATCTCCCAGAATTAGTAAAATACTGCAGTTCTTGCTTTATAGGTAAGATAAGGCACAAAAAGGAACTTACATGTCCAAAATTATCATAGGGAAACTCTAATAGTGCATTGATATAAACCAGAGTCACCCAAGCTCCAGGTAAATGCCATAACCCCTGGACAAGGGGGAATTTAACAGCACTATATTCATCCTTATTCCTTTTTCTCTTCTGTTTTTCCACCACTTCACTACTCATTGATTTCAAAGAGCTCCCACTGCCTCTTGGAAAACTTTGAAAAGCACTCAGTTTTAGAAACAATTTTGCTGATTTGTAGTTTACCTTATATAGCTTTCTTCCTTTATTATTATGCAAATGCCTTTGGAAGAATAAGCATACTTCTGAAGAATTGCCCTGCTAATACTGCTTATTTGTGTCTGCAGACATTCTCATTTTGCTCTTGTCAACACGAGCAACAAGTATGGAACACAGAGGAGAACAGACCACGAATCAAGTTCACATATTCCTAAAATATTTTGTGGAGGCATCTTGAGAATACTGAGTTTGCAGGTCTACATTATCTGAGGCTTGGATTTTATTTTCACAGAGTATTTACAAAAATGGTCTCTATAAGAAAAGATTTGGCTGCATTAAAGTTGCACTCTCCTGCTGATCTCCGGTATGACAGGTGGGATCAGCTGAGCCACTGTAAACGACAGTCTCTGCAGGAAAACACAGAGAGAGAAGGAGGCTTGCCATTACTTACAACCCATCAAAACACAAATCTGACTTCAGTAAGATGTCCAGCATAACCTTCACACATTATCCAACAAAATAGAGCCTAAATCACTATGGGGTGAGACCAAACTAGTTGAGGGCTTCTGTTTTGAGAACAGTCACCAGTTTGTTTCTGTCATTAGAAGACCCAGGCAGGCTCTGCAACACATGGTGAGGAGCCCACGAGAGGCTTGAGTGGAGGCAGGTCTCTTCATCATGCCCACGATGGAGGACAACCCAAAAGTTTGAAGCGAGGGTGAGTGTGGGAGGGGTAGCAAACCTTGGAGAAGACAGGGTTGAGGAAAGATACTGGAAATTGCCTGCTCGATTCTGCACCCATCTTCTCCCCCCCTTAATGTTTCTAGACCTTAGTTTGAATTGCTTTTCATCCCTTCCCTCTCTGCTTTCCACAAACACAAATGGTTAATGGAAAATTGCCATGCTCATATGGTGAGAAATATGGGTTGCCCTGGTTGCATCCCAGTGCAAGGGTTGAGACAGCAAATCCCTGTAAGATTGCAATGTTCCTATGGTGTTTTCAAGCCATCATTACATTCACTTTGATTACCTCATCCATTTCTGTTCCCTTGTTCTTACTCTATTTTGTCCATAGAGTTTAAACTCTCAAGCTACAAAGTGTCACTGTGTTTGTACGGGGGGCCAGCAGCAGGGTCTTGTTCTTGGCAGGTCTCCAGATACAAGAGTATAAACCCAATTAATAATAATGTACCATTCAATTACAGTTGATATGCACATGGGCAATCTGAAAACATTTTTCTTAGAATTTAAAAATGCATAAAATTATATTGACAATGAATTGTTTAATTGTCAGGCTTCTCATCACTAGGTCTCACTCACAAACTCTGAGAGCTTCAAAGACACTTCGTTGCTCAATTCCCCTTCCATTTTACCAAATATTTTTAAGAACATGGAAATAAATTTCTAGAATCTACACTATAAATCCAGGATCCACCAAGATTTCATTTGAGCTTTTTCCTTGACATGTCTTATTTTGTTCTTGCATGAGACCCATCTCAGTGGGTGGATATTATTACAGGAAGCAACTGACTTAATTAAGTTATACTAATAGTTTACCATCATTATTTAGTCCTTTTCAACTCTTTATTAGTAACAAGTATTCCTAGTAGTGTCCTATATTCCCCAGTAGTAAGAAAACAGGAAAACCAAAAGCAAATATGTTATCACTGAGATGCAAGTCCAAAATGACAGCTTATATCTTTATTTTTTTACCCTACTAAAATGACTTAATGAGTGTAGATGTGGTTTTGCCAGTTTTTCTTACACTTTTCCTTAAATTTACTGAAGTATATTGTATTGTTACTTTTAAATAATTGTTTGAAAAACAATGGAGCAAGAGAATCACTTACTGTAACACTGTATTTCTCTGTCATCTAATATTAACAATTATTTTCTGCACATTTCTTTCTGCTGACACACACTCATACAAATCAACCCAGACAGTTCTATATATACAACCTGATACAAAACTTTTCCTAATTAGAAAGTGATTCACTGTTTCCTATAGAGATATATAATGAGAACTTCCATTGCACGAAAGCTTGGAAAGTTTGAAGGGTTTTTCCAAGCTTTACCAGTTGGATCTATGAATAACTTCATCCTGACTTGGCAGGAATGTGGTGCAAAGAAAGACTAGATGTAGAAAAATAAAATCTTGTCTGAGGCTGTCCTGGACTTTTATGCAAGGAGCTCAGTGGTGTCATTTTAAGGGTTTGTGTCATTTAAGGGTTTCTGCCAGCTGAGCGCAGGAGCCAGTGGGAGCAGGGAGATGGTACCTGAGCTGGAGCTGATGTTCCTGAACCCTTGGCTGTCCCCTGGGAAACCTAAAGCAGAGCAGAGGGCAGATTTGGCAGTGCTCTCAGCTGAGCCATTTGAACCCAGCCCTGGCGCTGAAATTCAGTGCTAAACATCTATGTCAAAAAGAAAATGAGCTGGTGTAAGGCACATGCCCAATGCTGCAATTCAATAAAGACTGCTTCTCTGAAAGCTTTACTTTCCTTTGCAGCTGCTCCACACATCTTTATTTGGCACATGCCTTAGATCTTTTAAGTGTGTACATGTCAGTTTTGTTCTTTTCAGCCAGTTCTTGTTCTTCTCTTGCCCTCAACACTTCCCCTTGTCCACTCTTTTCCCCTTCCCACCCACATCCACCAACTTCTCCTCCCCCCCACCTCTGGCACTACAGAACCACTGCCTCAAACTGTATAAAACCCTTGGCCTCAAACCAGAGAAGACCTAAATGCAGGAAAGTAAGGATAAATTAAAGTGACAGGGTCTCAGCAGTGGAAATTAGTGCAACTCTTCTAATTGCATGTCTAGCCTGAATGATGGGATACTTAATTCTTACACATCCCAGACAATTGCTTTATACTAACATGAGCTCTGGGAAAAAGGCAGATTCCAGAGACATATGGAGCAGTAGATGGAGTGGAAAAATAAATCAGTTGTCCCAGCCACAGTGGAAAAAGTGCTTTATCTGCACTGTTAATATAAGGTGTTGCCACTGTTAAACAAAACTAGTAATGTCTCCTTCATCCATTCTTACTATGAAAATAGAGCATTAAATAATTAAGTGGTAAAGTGGGCTTTAGGTTCTATTTATTGTAACTTGAACAAGAAATGAGCTTTGGGTGAGGAGGTTACATTCCTCTAGTTAGTGGACACAGTCCTAAATACAGGATTCTGAGAGAGACGTAGTCAGGGGAGCAGAATGCTCTACTTCACTTCTATAAGGACTGCTAATAAAAGGCTTCAAAACTAGCATGGGTTCTTATATCTATTTAACCTTTTGCCCCAAGAAGCAAAGAGCATCTGGTTAAGTGGAGAGTAAAAGCACAGCTACTTTTCATTATCAGGGCTTAGAGCCAGCCTATGTGGAAGCCTGAGCTGCCAAGCCTGGGTTAAATGCTTGTTGCCTTCACTGCCTGAGGCCATCTAGCGTGTTTAGAAATGATTAAGTACTGCAGCCTAGAAAGGACCTGTCCTGAGCGTTCATCTCTGACTTCCAGCAGAAAAGAGAGCCTGGCAATGACAGAGGCAGATGGATGAGTCTCATTAGTATGGTGAAGCAGCGAACCAGACTGCCTTCACAGAGCTGTCCAAAAAAAAGCGAGCAAATTAAAATAGGAGCTGAGAAAACCAATGAGCAAGTGTTTTAACTCTCTGATACCTGGATTTGTCTCCAGCAGGTTAGGGCAGCTGGCTGTTCTTCCCAAGAATCTCTGATCCGTGAGCACTTGGTAGGCATGGAAATTTCCACCTGTCCATATTTTATTTTTGCACCTTTTTTTTGGCAAGCTTTAAAAAAATCTAGGATCCTTATACATACTATACCTCACACACACATACTTTGAATATTCTATAGCATGGCAAGTGCAAACTAAACATTCTGCATTTATAAGATTCCATTCATGCTTATGCCATTATCAAAACTCACATGGTAATTAGGTTCTGACAGAGAGTTTTGGCATACAACATGGCATGAGGACGTCAAATATCTTACATATAAAAAGTGTTACATTCAGAAGACTGGTAAAGATATGCTGCTGCATTCTACTCATACATGGGGTTATTACCTTTCTGAACAAGGACATCTTGCTCACCACAGTTTTATCTGCAACATTCTTTTGAAATCAAATAGCAAATCTAGCTCTGAAGGGCAGGGAGCCCCAGTACAAAAGTGTGGTGGCTCGCTGGCATCAGACCCATCACCCTGGAAGTCTTCATAGTGTGATGGACTGGCAAACCTGCAGTTATTCTGAATGAGATTTTCTGCAAGACTGATGGGAAATTCTATCAATTTGTTATCCACTTTGATTTGTTTAAGTTGATTCAGGCACCATCAAACTATCAAAAGAGAAAGAAAAAGCATTTGAATAATTCAGAGTGCAATTGCAGCATGCAAGCAGCCATTTTGCTTTGTCTTTTCATGCAAGATGAATAGTGTAGCACAGTAGAAATGTACCTAATGCCCTTCATTTTTCTTTTGGTGAAATAAAGTAGGATCAGAATCCACAATTTGAAAGAACTGTGAAAGAAGTCAAAGATCTTGGGCCTTCTCACTGTAACAGAGACAGCAGAAGTGTCCCAAAAAAAAAGAAAAAAAGACACCACAACAGATCCTTAAAAAATGGGATTTTTATAAATAAAATGGTAGATTACACTGTTGGGATGAGAATCCTTACTCAAGAGTATACTGGAGGAGGTGTTGAAGAAAGTTTCATTCTCCACTACAGGTCTCTGCAGTCCTTGAGGGGATGGATGAAGTAATATAAGAAAATGAATCTCACAGAAGTTTTGTTTTGCATGAAGACAAGGAAAAGTAATTTCATAATTGCTGTAGAAACTAGGATATCCAGGCAGTCTTTAATATCTCTGTAGTCTACAAGGACATGATTTTCAGACATGTTAACATCTCTGAGCAGTCCCACTTGTTTCCTACTCAGCACTTTTGTCTTGCAATACTTTGTGTTTGCTCAGAGACTTCATTCCACCCTTGTCACCGTGCCCAGGAGAGTCTGGAAAGAGAGATGCTATTTCATTTTTTTTTTTAAATTTGACTTTTTCTATTCAGAATGAAACATCAGTGCTCAAGGGGCATTAGAAGCCTGCATTTTTTAGGTCTTTTCTGAGGAGGAGGAACAAAATTATTTTTCTCCTCTGATGAAAATGAGCCACTTCAAGAAGAGTTGGGAAACTATGGGAGCTGCAGTCTCCTCTCCAGCCCCTATGTTATTTTGCATTCAAAACAGGACAGGTGATCTGACAGATCATCTTTGTTATCCCTTTATTTTCACTTAGCACCCTCTCCTCTGTACTTTCTTCTATTTGTCATTGCCAGCCAGCTGATCTGTTGCAATGCTCATTTGCTTGTTCTGGGCCAGGCTAGTGCTGTTAAGGCCACAGTTACACAGGAGAATATTCTTCTTTCTTAATCACCTCATGAAGATGATTGTGGGATCATGAAAGGCCTATGGAAATATTTTTTGTTCATTTTCTTTTGTTTTGCTTTTTTTAGCTAGTAGAGATCAATGCCATTTCCCCCCTCCAATTTAAGGTTATGTTAAGTCAGTGATTAACTTTCAGGTTTCAGGGCAGACTATAGTGGGCAGCTAATCTGGGCTGTGATATAACAAGAGTACAGACAATACTGATTTCTTATATTTAATACTTGTTTTAACTAGAGCATTTCCTTTTCTGAAAATCTAATCTTGAATCAAAAGCTACTTGAGATGGTGAATTAAAAGCAGTTCTTAATAAGTTCTTCCAGTGGTCAAATGCTTTTGATGTTAGATAATTATAATTCCTCACTAATCTGAATTTATCAAGTTTTAACACTGAGCCATTCATCTGAAAGCCTAAGACATTTTGAAAGAATAGTGGCTATAGTAAATGATTTAGGCTTCAAACTGTGATTTTTCAGATGGGTGCCTGGAAGATGTAGGGCTTGGTAATAAAAGGAAGACTTTTAAATAAATTGCCTTAAAACCTAACTGCTAGCCACAGAAAATGACTTGGGTATTTAAAGTACACTTAAACTTACATCTCTGAAAATCTCATTTGAGATATTACCTAACACTGGAAATAATAGAAAACACAGCGTCTGTCATTTTTCACAATTACATTTCTCACAAGTGCCTCAATATTGCCAAGGCAGAACAATCAGATGCCTTGTTCATACCTAAAGCCTGTCATCATCCACAAGTCAGATGTTCTCCCTCTTAGCTTCATGCCAGATCTGAGCTAAACACACCCAACTGCACTCCTCCAAAGAGCAGGCCACTTTCTCTAAGAGCCCAGACTGAGCTAAGTTTCCAGGTCAGTTTCTCTTTAGAGGACCATTCCCAGATGCAGGAAGTTGTCATAAATTTTGTTATCAGCCCCATAAGATTCCATCTTACCCTACCTGTAGCTAGCTCTACACTTTTCCAGAGTGTAGGATATCCCCCTTCTAGCCTTTGAAATGGTGCCATTATGCAGATAATCACTATTTGTCTTAACTTCACCACCTAAAGTTCATCATAGGCTACTTTTTGTTTTTTTCATGAAGCATCCCCATTTTCTACTCTTGTGGTCTCGTCATAATAAATTTCTCCTGACTGCAAACAATATTCAGGACATTTTTTTGGTCCCTGCCAGTACAAAAGTTTTTCTTTTTCTTTGACAAAAGCCAGTGAGGGAATGGATGGAACAACAGTTACAGGAGTAGGCAGAGTCAGCTCTGCAGTGACAGTGGTAGCAGGAGCAGAAGGAAGACTGGACATCTTCAGTACATACCTGGCTCCTCCACCCCTGCAGCTGGGTCAGAAAGGAGAAGCTTTGGTGCAGAGATGGTGAAAAAAGGAGAAAACTGTTTGGGAAACTCCTGTGCTGCAAAGGAGCTTTGGGGAGCTCTGGTGCATCACCTGCCCAGTCATCACTGCTGAAAACATCACGGTCTGAAGACAAGAAAAGCAAACAAGATTATTGCCCTCTCTCAGGGATTTTGGGAACACAGCAGTCCTAAATTAGTCTTACTGATAGGCACATCTGGCAGTGAGAAGGTGAAGGGGGAAGGAGGAAACTGGTAAATGGGAAGAGGGTTGGATGGAACTGAATGGAACTGAACTACATGTACAGCTCTCACCATGGCCTGAGGATTTCCACCCATGTGGCACCCTGTGGATGTAGTGCAGGTACTGATACTGCAACCACTCCAAGGAATGCCTGACTGCACCTTGTGAGAGCACTGACAGCACATCCCTAAGCTGGGTGCCATATTCAGGCATGCTCCTGAGCAGCCCCCTGCAGACAGGCAGCTGGGGAAAGACCAGCAAAGCCATCACCAAACTCCCAGGGGGCAGCTGTGATGGGGTCTGGGCCCTGGCACGACTGACATTTGGGGATGTCAGATTTGGGAATCTGTACAACTGACTTATCAGCTCCCACACAGAAGCAAGCTGATGGCTGAAGGCTAGGGAAAAGAGATATCTCCTCCAAAACAGTATTTGGTGCCAGTTATAAGAAATGCCCATGGACAGGGGTCAGGAATTATACTGCTCTGCTGACCTCTGAAGAAGAGAGAAATAGCAGTAGGTTTACAATCGAATTTAATTACACATTCCAAATTGACCATGAAATTTTATCATTAGGTAACTAACCTCTTTTAAGTAGGAAAGGTGAATGATTGAGACTGCCTCATTGACTATTATTGCTTTACCTGGATTCTTCTGTCTCCCTAATGCATCCACTAATCCTTTAGTTTAACTCAATATGAGGAAGAATTCAGCTTTGTTCATTCCATTTGCAAAATGAGAAGATGCCAACTTTTCCCCTTATAGACTGGTATTTATTTTAACTAACAACATGAAAAAGAGCACTAGAGTTAATCACTTTCAATCAATGTCAACTACATTATTAGTTAATGGGAGTTTATACTGCATATTACTTGTCTGTGAGACATTTTCTGATGTGTTACATCTAGTTAAATGCCTTATCCTTGTGTATTTTAAATAGAGAAAAAAATGAAGGCTAGATTCAGTGAATTTGTAAACACTGACATACAGAATTAATTTTACTTAATCATAATGAGGACACTAGTTAGGAATGTGAGACTTCTGGAAAATGTGTAGTACGCTGTATGCAGAGCTAAATTTTGCTTATTAAGTATTTTGCCAACTCATTCTGAGTAGATCATTATTCTAAAATCTGATCTTTAAAATTATTTGTAAATATAGAAATATAATTTATGTATAAATCTAGCAATTTCTATGTTTTACAGAGCTGTGCAAGCTCCTTAACCTCTTTCCCCCTGCCCCCTCTTCCTAGACTCCAGCTTCAGGCATACACATTGCATCTTCTTCTTCTTGTTATAGTCTCATTTTTGTTGTTTGAGGATCTGGGAGAACATTCCAAACCTGAAGATATGACTTGAAATCAGCAAACTCAAATAAGAAAAAAGGAGCACATTTTAATGAACTTGTCTATAGCTGAGTCTTGTACCTACCAACATTTCCACTTGTATTTTGACCTTATATTCCTTCTTCACTCTCATACATTTCCTTTTCCTTAGCACCCTCCCAGTCATGAACTCAGTGGTTCTCAGCAGAAGTAGAGTAACACATAGATTGAGCCTGAGTGAGAAGGGAATGAACTATATGTGACACAAGGTCCTTTTTTAAAAAGGACTTCCTGTTCCATTATTACTTTATACTACGACAAAGGCCTGACCTGAAAGTTAATAAAGAGAGCATGTTTACTAATTAGGCTTTATTCTCATTGGCCCATGTTAATTGCAAAATATCAATCTATCTCACTTATGAATATGCAAATGTTATGTCAGAGTGGCATAAGTTTCCAGCACATAGTACTCTGCTAGCTTTAATTAGATCAAAAGTGGGTCCAGCTCAATTCAACAAGATGGGCCCTACTCTTTAATCAGGAAAATAAGTTTGTCTCCTAACAGTATCTTCTTTTGACAGTCAGCAAACACTAATTAACAGACATAGCTGTATTAATTGCATTACTCCACTGTATTCTTATCAGCTGGCTGATGTTGCCTGTTTGCTAATGCAAATAGTTGCTGCTTTGGTAAAGTCAACTTGCAAAAGTCTTTCTAATGCTAACTAGCAATCAATGCATATAAGATTTCTAAGATTTCTGTAGGGAATTCTGCATAATAGATGTATTCTGTCTTTTGAGGTATCCACGGCCATTTAGTATAATTATTCCTTAGAGCTACACCTATCATATTATCAGCTTTTTGGAGGATAAAGAACACAACTTATTTGTTTAAGAACAAAGGACTATTATAATTTCCTTTAGGAATCACTAAATCACTATGTTAAATGAAGATGTATGACCCAATGGAAAACTTGCATTTATAGTAATTATGTATTTTTTTTCCGTAAGATTCTTTTAGCATCTTTTAAAAGGCAACTTACTGCTTTTTTAAAGCCTGGACAGCCTTGGAGACTGTAATCCCATGGAATGGGTTTTACAGGGACTGTTAGGCAAAGTGTCCCAAGGTGCTGTCCATGCATTTCGCCTTCAGCCCTATTCTTTGAGAGCCACTGGGAAGGTCAAGAGGGCAATCCAGTCTCTATGTTCTCTGTGTTCTGAAAGCAGTCTTGTGGAGAAGGACTTGGGAGGTGATTCTACCCCTCTGCTCTCATGAGATCCCACCTGGAGGACTGAGTCCAGCTCCAGGGCACCCCATGTAAGATGGACATGGCCCTGTTGGAGCAATTCTTCAGGAGCTCATCAAGATTATCAGAAGGATGAAGCATGTCTCCTGTGGAAACAGGCTGGGAGGGTTGGGGCTGTTTTGCCTGGAGAACAGAGGGTTCCAGGGAGACTTCATAGCACCTTCTAGTACTTAAAGGAAGCTTACAAGGAAGATGGAGAGGGACTTTTTACCAGGGCGTGTAGTGACAGAACAAGGGTAAAAGGCTTAAAAATGAAAGAGGGTAGATTTAGATTAGATAATAGAAAGAAATTGTGAAGGTCAGTTTTGACAGTGCTTGAATAACTTGGTGTAGTGGAAGGTGTCCCTGTCTATGTCAGAGATATTGGAAGTAAATGATCTTTAAGGTCCCTTCCAACCAAAATAATCCTGTATTTCAGCTCCTAAACTCTCTTGATTGCTGGCCTGGTGTTGTGGTGTGTTGCAATATCCTGTTTTACCTTCTCCCTTCCCCCTCGCCCCTCGCTGAGTGTGCCCTGTCAATCAGGCTAACATACCAGCAAGGCGTCGTGTGATAGGTGACCCTAGTACCTGGAGACCCTGCCCCTTCACCTGGTTGGTGACTCACCTGTCCCCTCCCCTTCCCCTGTCCTGAGCTTAAAATGTGAATGAGACCATGCATTGGGTCTGCTGTCCCCTGCTCTGTATCCCTTGAATCAGAAGCATTGGGATCACAGCTACAGGTTTGGGGACAGGCAGTGGGTGTGTCCCCACCGTGGGAACCCGGGGAGGGGGCGGGGAAAGGGAGCCGGCAAGGGGCGGGGAAACCGTGGGAACAGGGGGCGGGGTCAAGGGGCTGGCAGGGGGCGGGGATACCGTGGGAACAGAGGGCGGGGTCACCTGGTGACATCACGTCAGCAACCGCCCCCTGGGAGGAGTAGAGAGGCGGAGCTGAGGGTACTGCAGGAAAGGCGGGGGGAGGGGGGAAGGTGTCACCAGGAACAGGAGGAGAGGGGGATGGGGATGGAATTTTGGAATGCTTAAGAGGACTTTGGGAAGAAGAAGACCAGGTTTGGGAAGATGCCACGTGGCATCCACCATCTTGTGCACCCCCTAGGGACTGGGGGCCATTTTGGACATCACTGCTCTCCGAAAAACTAACACGTGCTCGGGATTTTTTTGGGGAAAGAGGTTTAGGGGTTTTAGAGGGAGAGGGAGGAACAGGGAGAGCAGAGGCACATGGCTTTACATTTGGCTTTTTCTCCATTTCCTTTTGTTTGAGCAATGCTGTTCGAATTTGCAAACTCCAGAACACAAATTTAGCTGAGGGTAATTTGCCAGATTGTCCTAAGGTTATCAATTCATTCCCAACTTTATCCCAGAATTGAATATTGTGGATTTCTTCAGGGGAAATGTTTGGGAACTGCAGAAAAAGCCATCTTATAAACTGTTTCAATTTTCCTTTAGAGAATTTCACATTACTCTTGATTAAAATGCTAACAATATGATAATACACTCCCCTTTGTACAATGCTAAGTTTGGAACCCATGTTAAAAAGCAAAGTACTTAATCCCGCCTGACCAAAAACAAAGCTAAAATCAGCTACCAATTTCTAAAAAAAAACCACAGATAGAAAGCGATAACGAGCAGACAAAAGCTTCACAATGCAGCTGTATATACTGCTTTTAAAATTCCCGGGCAGCAGCAGCAGGGAGCTGGGACACGCCCTGCCGAGCCGAGGCAGAAACAAAGCCTCCCCCGCGGTGGAATGCAGCAGCCACTCCCGCGGAGCAGAGACAGCAACTACTCCACGTGGCAGCCGAAACCGGGACGCCCCCCCCCCCGCCGCCGCGTGTGCAGAGCACTCCCGACCCCGGTCCACGTGGAAAGAGAGCCCCCCCCTCTCCCGCAAAGAGAAAGAGAAAGAAAATCTCCTAACACGTGTCTGAACACGCTGCTGAGCCGGGGGGTAAAGGGCAGAGAGCGATCTCGCTCCGGCGCGAATTCTAAAAAACAGTGAAACACGCAGCAGGAAAGCTAAACTAGAACGCTATGAATTCTCGTCTGTGGGGCTGCGCAGCCAAAATGCAAAGGCAAAAAAGGAACAGAACTCGCGGCAGAGTCTGTTTTTGAGCTTCTGCTCTACTGAAAGCAGAGATACTCACGTGAAATGGAAGCTGTAGGCTGGGTACAGGCAGGTCTCCACCGGAAAAGGACTTCTCTCTGGGTGTAAGAGAAGCTACCCTTTTCTTCCTCTGGAAAATCTGTTCACCACAATGAAGCAGGGCTTTCCAAAGGCACCGAACAGTCCACGAAACTTTTTCTGGGAGTATTCCCAAAGTCTCTAGCTGGGAGTCTTGAAGCTAGGCTCCTTTCAGCTGGATGCACGGCTGGCAGAAGCTTTTCTGAGGAACTGCAAGTCCGTTTTCCGGCTCAGGGTCGAGCCACCCACAGGGACGCCAATATATTGGAATTATCCCAATATAACCAGTTAGATGGTGCCTAGGCCAGTTCTGACCTTCGCTGCTGGGCCACAGGCAGCTCTGCGGTGTTATACCTCAAAGATACCTTGGCTGGCGGCAGAGTGCAGCGGGGCACAAGACAGGACTCCGTTCTCCTCAGGGGAGAGCTTCTGCGATGGTGAAGAAAAGAAGGGAGCGGATTCTGCTAGAAGGTAGCCAGATGTTTATTCCATGAGCACAGATACGTCTGCACTGGGCTACTGCTGATAACAGAATAGCGCCGCATGGTCTCATTCACATTTTAAGCTCAGGACAGGGGAAGGGGAGGGGACAGGTGAGTCACCAACCAGGTGAAGGGGCAGGGTCTCCAGGTACTAGGGTCACCTATCACACGACGCCTTGCTGGTATGTTAGCCTGATTGACAGGGCACACTCAGCGAGGGGCGAGGGGGAAGGGAGAAGGTAAAGCAGGATATTGCAACACACCACAACAGCCTGGGTGTTGATTAATTCAAGGGAGGTTTTATCAGCCAGTTGGCTGCCATGAGCAGGGCTGAGACCATCCACCCCTTTCACACAGACTGCCAAGCAGCTGTCCCCAGGTTGTTAGTGTTTTCTCCATACTAGCTAGCACTGTTATCCTGATAGATGCAGTCATCTAGCAGGTGACATCTTCCTGCATCCAGACTGAGCTCTCCCACCTTTGCCCAAACACAAAGCAGACCATGATAAAGGGATTCTGGTAAATGTATATGGAACATACATAATTAGCCATGTTCTCATAGTCTGGGCAAAGCTAGGCACACAAGTTTGGGCAACACCATAACTAAGATGGCCTGTACAAACATGTAACTGTACTTAACACCAGTGCCTTCCTGTACCTGGCTGTGGGATGACCTAAAATGGGAGTTCATCTACCCAGCCCAAACATGCAGGGATAATCAGCTGGAGACCACCATTAGATCTAATTGAGCTGGTGTTATTTCAAGACCACAGCTCTTAACTTTTTGATGTGGAAGGCAACAAAGTCCACAGGGCTCCCAAACCACAGGATGTCAGCTCGGTGTGAGGCTACTGAAGCAAAAGCCATGTGTCCACTTTGTATTGCAGCACCAACATTATTACTACCAGTGGAGTCATACTGAAGCAGAATAATGCTTATGATTTTCCCTGGTATAAGCAAGACTAAAATGGTTTGGGGCTAGTATTCCCGAGTGGAATCTGCAAATGGAATTATTATGTATTATTTATATATTTACGGGTATACCTTCACACAGCTGACATTTTAATGAATCCCTACAGGGAAGGAGTGGAAGTGATAATGAAGCCTCCATGTCAAAGCCTCTCCAGTTTTCCAGTGAAGCTGCAATACCCCTTAATTCTCCCCCAATACTTTGTTTACCTTTCCCTTTATTTATTCTGGATAGGAAAATGAAGTTGAAAACATATGGTCAAACACATTTAAAGTTTAAGATTAATAATATTATGAACAATAGGGACATTTTTCAGATCCTCTACATTTTTAAATGATGTTTTAAATTTTGGTGTACAAACATAAGGGAAAATCTCAGCACTGGTTCTGATTAACTCTTTGCCGTTTTTTCCTTGTGTTATGATATTTAGGGTATGGAATCATAATTTCTATAGACAATGTGAAACCTGAGGACTGTCTCATTGCAGAATGAATTTTGAATAGGAGGGTCAGATGGACCTCAGCTTTTGCAAAATTTGCAAATTGCAAGATTCAAAGATTTTTTTTTTTACCAGCAGCCCTTTATACATGCAAAGCTGGCTACTCCGTGTGTCACACCTCAATATTGTAGTAGTAGATCATTAAACTCTATGTGATTATAAATTTCTATGCTGGAAAATCAAAATATTTTTTCTAGGTTTCAGTTAAAACTGACAGATCAATTCTGAAGAACATGCTAGTGAAAAATATGTTTTTATATGTCAAATAGGTCTAATAGTTTAAAAACTATTCAATGATGTAAACTTTCAGGCAGGTACTTCATGCTTGTCTGACAATTTGTTGGGAGTAAAAGATATATCAATTGTTCTCCCCATTAAAAATGTGCTTGAATTTGGAAAAAATAGAGCCTTTGAAGGAGACCTATATGTAAGTTTCATGTGTTCTCTAGATGCTTTGTGGACAGTCTTCACAGCTAAATGTATTGCACTTTAATCCTTATTAAGACACAGCAAGAAAGTTAGCCAAAACTTCCAGTCCCATGACTTTCTCAGCAAATTAGGCTAAAAGACAAGTAAGAATTATGCTCTGGGTTTCAGTGTAAAAGCCAGAACACCTTGAAGAGTTAGGCACTAGCTCAGGATCCTACTTGGAACCTGCAGTAGGCAAAGAAGGAAAGACAATCCAGGTGGTTCTGTTTTCAAACAACTGGCATGATCTACACTTGACTTACCTGCCAGTGCTGTCTGACTTTTGTTTTCAATACTGAAATGGATACCAATGCTACCAAACTGATACCAGTTTATGTTTCTCTGGCACGTTGACAGGGATCATCACCCAAGAATCACTCACTCAGTGACTGAATGAGTCACTGAATGACACCTCAGCCAGTCTGGAGTGAAAGTGTCAACATGATGAAGCAGAGAAATCCCTACCTAAAACAACTGCTGTTCCCTAGAGAGGCTGAAGCTTGGCTCCTGCTACAGAGAAAAGTGATTATAAGTTGGGGTAAAGAGACATGGATGCCATCTTATGCAGCTGATTTGGGATTCAGCCTTTCACATTTTCTGTTTGTGCCATGGGAGAGTAAAGCAAAATACTGCATTATCCTTAAAGAGAATGATCCAAATGAAATATTTCAGGCTGGCTTGCTAAGGAAATGGAGCCTCTGTCCTTCTGCTACTCCACTTTTCTGACAGTAAGTCTTCTTTATAACATTTTAGTCTGTTAGGCAATTTAACTACAATTTGAAAGAGAAGCAGAAGTCTTGGAGACAATTAACTGCATTTTTTAAAAATCTGCAGCTGGGAAGTGGAGAGAGGCTCAGCATGAAAACCCCATTGAAAAGAGAGCAGGAAGAACTCGGATGTGATATGTTATGTGGCTTGGTAGTAGCCAGCTGCCCAATCTGCATATGCATGGATCCAGATTAGCCAGGGTATGTGTTATTTCTTGCCTGACAGATGTCAGAGGGTTTACAGAGGGAGACAGAACTATTGTGGTGGGAGTGAGGGAAGGAAACGGGATACAAATCTGTACAAAATCAAACTCTGTAAGCTGTGATACTCACAGGACA
Organism: Zonotrichia albicollis; assembly: GCF_047830755.1. Lineage (NCBI taxonomy): Eukaryota > Metazoa > Chordata > Aves > Passeriformes > Passerellidae > Zonotrichia > Zonotrichia albicollis. Next base: position 115,455,390 of record NC_133821.1, on the reverse strand, counting down.
ACTTGTGTTCTTTTGCATATTTGGTAAGAAAAAATTAAAAGCACTATACAGTTGTACCTAACCAAATGTTTTTCACTTTCTCTGCCAACTAATAACAACCTCAACCCTGTTGTGTAGCCTAGGATTTCTTAAAAAGGCAGGTTTTGGAAATACACACAGTAGAAATTACATTAATAGTGAGTGTCCTCAAAAGAGATGGAAGGGCAGGATGAGGTAGGAAAAGAAATTCAGGGTATACAGTCCCCTTTTCGGGGAACAGTGGGAGGGGTGGCAGGGAAACAAGACTCCTCTGGGTTAACAGGGCTTGACAGCAGGAGCAAAAGGGAAGGCAAGAAGATGGCAACATTCTGTGGTCAGCTTTCAACACAGAAATCACCTCCAAGAAATTGTAGCGATGCCTTTATTAAGTTTTCTTTTTCATTTTACAGTAATTAATCCAGGCTTTCTACAGCTAGGCTGTTCCACTACTGAAATCTGACATTGACTTTTGTTTAGATGTTTTTGGGGTACATTATTTGGAGATAAAGTAAATTCCTCCACCTCCTTCTCATCCTTACCCAGAGTTGTAGCACAAAAGCTAGCAACAGGATGAACAGGAAATGAAAAGGAAATCCATCCTGCTCCTAGCCACAGTCCTCCTTTCCCTGCCTGCATCTTCTGCCCCCACTTACATGAATGTCAGGATCTAAATATAACTATGAACTGGTCAGGCTGCTCTCACAGCACTTAGACTGTCCCTCCAAACCAATGTTGCTGCACATCCCTCAGCATGACTGGCAGAGTCTGAGCAGGCTTCTCTAAAATACTCACCAAGTTAAGTATAATTTTGTCCAGCTCATGGTCTTTCATGCTAACCAACCTTTTCTACTGCTTTCTTGTGTGCTCATTCAAGGCAGATTTCTCTATATAATAAATACCAGCACCCTGTGACCCTGCTGTCAGTGCCAGCTGTGCTTCTTCAGCCTCAGAAGACATTACAGCCACACAGTTTCTGACAGACTCCAGTAACTGTAATTCTCTGTTTGCTCCAGCCTTTATATGTATGATTTTTCTTTGCCCAAATCCAGTGCAATACAGAATTCTTACAGATTCTTTGCTGAGCTTGTTCTCATTTGGATTTCAATTGGGACTTTACCAGAGCTGTTTAAAGATTATTTATCATACAGAACAGTACTTAGAAAAATGACTGACCATCCTAGCAGATATCAGGTTATTGTTTAACTCTACTCACTTGTCACTGTGTATCTAATATGAGCTCCTGTTTAATTCTTTAAATATAGGTACACTTAAGATTTCCTCTACTCAAAAAGAGGAAATCTTGCCCCATAGCTCTGTGGAAAACCACATAGCAACAATCATAATTTTGAGCTAGCACTTTCACTGGAAGAGGACACAGCAAGTGTATTATTCCTCAGGTTATAATATCCTTGGAGCAGGAACGTTTTAGGATTATTTTAACTGTTATTACTTTCCATCAGGTGTTTGTCCAGGACCTATTTCCATTGTCCCAGTTCATGGCTAAAGCCCAAAGACAGGGACCAGAGTCATTGAGGAAACTAACAGCAGTAAAAGCAGCAGAAACGGGAAAGTAAGAGCAGAAGGAAACAAAATACAATGTAAAACACTTTCTCATGTTCTTTTTAATTTCTTATTTTTTCTTGTGAGAAATCATGCAAAGAAACTGTCATGATTTCCTTAGCTTCCTAGAGAGATGCTAGCTAGGACATATCACATCAAGGACTTCAGAAACAAGCACTTTTTGCCTCTAAAGCACCTGTAACCAATAACCTCAGTGAAAGACTCCTCCAAAAGAACACTGTAAGTTCACTTTGTGGGCTTCCATGCTGCAATCCAGCCAGACAGCACAACCAAATCAGTGGCAATTGGTGGAGATAAAAATCTTTTTCTGGTGGGACACTCAAGATTTATTTTTTAGTCTGGGGAAATTCCTACTAGGGCCTGCACACAGAAATTTGGGGCCAGACAGAGCCATCTACTTGCCTGGCTGAAAAATCTCAGTGATACATCACCTCCTCAGTGTGCAGCAGCCCTCTGTGTAATATGGATCCAGATGCTGGGATGTCCTCAGCGGTCCTTTAATGTCAGAGGGGGTGTCTTGAAAAGACTAGAGCCCGAACAACAAAGTGCATTTTGAGAAAACACTTATCAAACCTACTTATGATGTTGGCAACTTTCAAAGATGCTCTCACCTGCCTACACAGCACATCAGAAAGCAAATTCTTGCTCCATGCAAACAACAAACACCTTAAACCCCACTGTGCACTTTGTGCAAAGCTGAATGTGGAGCATTTTCACTGTGGCTTGGTGACTTGACAAGCACAAGCAGCAGTGGCTGTGAGAAGCAGGGCTGGCTTCTCTGTATACAAAACCACAACCTTTATTTACAGTACAAATATTTGAAGGCAATTCTCAACAATCTCTTCACCACAAGAAAATTGATACTTCCAGCCATCCTTGTTGCCAAAACTTTAATCCTTATCAAATGGAAATCACCATCTGTCCATTAGATCAATGACTGGCACTTGGGTTTCATTGATTTAGCTATTATGGAAAAGATACCATATGAGATACATGATAAATTAGACTCTGTCATGGATATTTGGTAAGATTTTGCTCAATCTTTGCAAATGAGATAATTAGTTATAGCTTTCTAATTTCAAACTAATGTCAGTGTTACAGATTAAGTGACTGTAATCTCTCTTTTCTATCCACTTTTCTTTTTACATACATGCATAATGAGGCTTTTGTCTATAATTCTGGTGTCACATCAAAAACATTAAAAGATGGAAGTTCCCTCCAGTTTGAGTTGAGTAAAACTTCATTATTAGTGAAAATCAATAATTATAAAATTATTCTGTATATTGTAAGTAAATAACAAAATATCCCAAAAAAACTTCAGTTATTTGAATAAAAGTTGCATAACATTTTTACATCTTAACCCACCTTTTCTTGAAATACTTGCAATGCCATACCAGATGTCTATCTTGTCTGTCATAATTTTAAAATGCATGCATTCCTTTTAAATTTCTGTCATATCAGAAAGACAAAATAACAACTAAAGAAACATGGCAACTGCCTATGTTCATATTTGTAATCTGGGTTCTTATCCAACCTGATGTTTTAAAGGTCTTGCAGGTGCACAGTTGAAAGCAGCTGCCATTGTCCCCGGCTCTTTGAAAGTCAGCCCTCCCTGTGGCAACTGCAGAACCTGGCTTTGCCACAGTGGATGAATGCAGAGAGGCAGTGCTTCCTGGAATGGGCTCATGGATGCACAGAGTTAATCCACATGATTGCTCATTAACTTCCTTCCATCCATATCTCATCCATCAGTCTCAGATGGCAGCTTTCTCCTTTTCCTTGGGTTGGCCCCATTGGGCCTCACAAGCTTCTGCACAATCATGGTGGCATAAAGCTCAATCTTGCATCTCACCGCTCTGTACTCTGCTTTGCACCCCAACATTATCCCTGAGAAGCTTTTAGGAGTGCCAGCTCTTTATATCATGCAGAGAGAACAGCATTGGCTTTACTGCCAAAACCAGCAAACACCTCCTTTATCCCCCATTCCTAATCCCCAGCCCCTCTGTGGCAGCCCCACAGGCAGCTGGCTCAGGGGACTGACTGTGGGGAGTGACAGTGGGGATTTCTTCTTCCATTCCATACTTTTCCATGGGATAAGTTGCAAAGGGCAGCCCTCAGAGGTGTTCTGACCAGTGCCTGCTGGTGTGACAGTGCACGAGTATGCAATGGGGAGGATGGATGGAAAAGCCTACTTGGGGCCAGGGCAGGCAGGACTGCTTCTTCTGGTGGCAGTGCTGGCTTTAGCAAATGTAAAGTGTCTGTGGAGCTACACATTTAAGTGGCAATGAATGTGTATACACCTGGCCTCACTGTCCCAGTGCTGGGTGCATTATCTCCTGGTCTGCTCTACAACGAAGCATCAGTGCTGCTGCTGAAAGTGTAAGAGCTTCTTATCAATAAAAGTAGGGGGAAGAAATAAAGAGAGCACTGGGCAGCCTGAAGGGCTTCAAGTTTAAGCTCCAGTTGATGTTAGAAAAAGCCTTATCTCTGTATCTAGCACAGAACCAAACCAGCAGTCAGCCCTACCTGTTTAGTCCCCCCTCCCCACTTCTCCTTTCCTACCCCACAGGCTTTTACTAACTGTTTTAAAGTACTTTTCTCTGTGAGCAATTACCATGTCCTACTTGTTTAGATTAAGTCGCTGTCAGTTCATTTTCATCCAGATTCCTACTTCAGTCAGACAGTGACGAACTGCTAATGAGACAGCATAATCTGAGTTCAAAGAAAATAGCGGAGCAGAAAACATTTTCCCTGGTTAAAACAGTCTCAAAATTTCATTATACAGTGGGCTACATGTCTCTTGTAGAGTCACGACCACTGAATTAGCCACAAGATTCAGAGTAGATTCAACATTATGATTCTACAAGGTTTTCTTGAAAATACTCAAAATATAATTAGTCCTGATGAGATTTTTAAACCTTCCACTATAATTTAAGCTGAATCAGATTTGTCTTCTTGGACCTGCAAATAGCATTAAACAACATTTCTTAGGGAGGTGAGGACTGTTCCACTCATTTTCACATTTTACTCCTGAAGGCTAAAAGAAATGTTGCACATTTCAAATCATAATTACTTTGGCGGTTAATCCTCCTAATAAGGCTACAGCTATATGGTGACTGGAATGGTTACTTTGTGAAACACAATGCCCACCCACTTGTCAGGAAACCCTTATATCCAATATATCTTCAAATCCCTCATTGCAGTTATGAATAGGTGCTGTTGAAAATCAGCACTAGAATAAAGTTAGCAAAAAACAGAGGCTTTGGAATCATTATTATACTTACATTAATTAGAAGTATTATTTTTTGTTTGCTTGTTTTGTCTCAGAGTTTCCAAGGAGCAGTTACAGAGTGCTACAGAAATGAATAAATCTGGCTAGAGGGGGGAAGATGCCCACAACCTTGCCACAGAATATTCAAGTCCTTGATTTTATAAGGACAGGAAAGATGCACAGCATCCAGGATTGCAATAATGCAAAAGAGTGAGCAGCCAGAATACACACATACAGACCCCTGGAACAAGCACTTTCCTCTGTCAGTCTTAAGTTCAAAAAATGGAGCTTTGAGGCTCTAAGTAAAGGGAAATTCTGCCTGTCTTTTTCCTGATTCTACTCCAGCAAAGCCAATGGCATTTTCTGAGATTTCATGGGACATATATTAGTGCAGGATTTGCTGCTGCTTATGTTTTCTCATAAGCTCCCATTTCCCTAAGGTTGGCAATACTAGAACTTTTGAAACCAAGCAAACTGTATCTGTATATCTCCCTTGGTGCTGTGGGGTTTCCAGTTTATATCCTGAAAGGAAGTACTTCCATGACCCTTAGGACAAGTATGATGTATTTCCAGTTTTGCTGTGTCACTAAAAAAACCAAAACCCTATGAAAAGCCCGAGTAAGCCACAAACCCAGAACCACTAAACGAGGGTGCCTAATAATGAGGTGATTCATAAGATCCTGTTTCACAGCAAGCCAAGTAGCATAAGAAGCATACCAGCATTATTGTCTCGCACAAAGTGATGTAGAATGAATTAGCAGCCATAGAGCCAGTGCTACTGACTGAAATTCGCTGCTGTTAACTTGTAAGTGAGAACTAATTGCTCATATGATTCACTTTTAGCTTCTCTCCCACCTTCCCATGGAACTTCCCCTCTATTTGTAGCACTACTTTCAATGCATCTAATTTATTGCACAGTTACTATTTCCTAATGTGGCTTTTTTTGAGTAAGGCAAGAGTTGGCATGGAAATGTTTTGTTATTCAACAGAACTCTTGCTCCAGTTAAGTAACACATTTGTATTTTTTTAATAGATGCCATATATGTTGTCAATAATTTCAGGGGCTTGAAGCTCATATAAAGCATGCAGATACACATCAAATAATACATAACGTTAGAGCCTATCACATATATGCTATATATGCTATATGTTCAGATAGAGGGCTCCTTGTTTTAATATTCCATATCAAAGATATTTGTACTCAGGTTTTCACAAAAATTAAACCCACAATGTTGAAACCTGCACCTTGTTGTGCCACAGCTATGACACCAGGTTAAAGAACCCCAAAACTCAACTCCAAAATAACCCAGAGCAAACCCCCCTACCCTATAGTTTAGGCCAAGCTGCCAAATCCTATTACAAATTCAATCCTATTAAAATGTTCCCAGGTTTAAGCCTGCTTTGGAGTTTTTCATAAAAGTGCGTGACCCCAACCCAAACCCCTCCATGTGTGGTCAAGGGACCTGCGGATAATTGTAAACTTCACGGGCTCCCATTAATCTCGGCACAGTCAGATATTAGCGCTTGTAAATCAGCACCTAAACAAGGACAATAGTTAAAGCCATCAATAGTCTTTTAATGAGGCAGATCAAAAACAAATGAAAGCAGCGGGGCATTGGGCTCTGCCAAGGAGGGGCAGGGGAGCCAGGGGGCTTTGTCTTCCCTCCTCGCACACCAACCCATGGACGGAGTCCAGGACCCCTCCGCGGCGGCCGGGCCCGCCGCCCAACCCGCACGCACGGCCGCGGGTGGAACGCGCCCGCCCCGCCCGGCCGGGCCCGGGGAGCCTGCGGAGCGGGCTGGGAACAGCCGGCCGTGCCCGACAGCCGCCCCGGGGCCGCGGGTACTGCGCCTCTCCGCCGCTCCCACCGGGACAGAGTCCGGCCCGGCGGAGCGGAGCCCGCGCTCCTTCTCTCCTTCCCTCCCTCCCGCCCCGCCGCCGGCCGGGCGCCGCCGCGCCCCGGGGGAAGCGGGCGGGCCGGGGCTCGCCGTTGCCGGGCAACGCGCGCGGCCACAGGGGCGGCGGGACGCGAGCCAGGCCGCGCTGGGCTTCGGAAAGCGCCCGGGGTTCGCACGGGGAATGCCCTTCCACCTGCATCCCCCCTCGGAGCCGCGCGTTTTAGGTTCACAAAGGTGAAGAGTTCTGTGAGAAAGTGGAGGTGAAGGCCCGCCCTCGTTAAGGTCACCGGGGACGGACATTTCCCCCGGAGCTCTTCGGCCGCTGAGGAAACGGGGTTTTGCCCGTACAGGACAGCGGGGCGGGAGAGGGTGCGGGGCGAGGGCTCACACCCTTGTGTGGGTGAGGTCTGAGTGAGGAGAACATGAGGTACCTCGATGAGGCACCGAGGCAGCGCTCTGCACCTCGGGCAGCCGCGGACACCTCGGCATGGCGGCAGGACAGACACTGGGCTCTTAAAAGCAAAGTTTTGGTGGTTCTCGTTTTGTTTTTTTTTTGGTTTTTTTTTTTTGTTTGTTTTTGTGTGGTTTTTTTGTGGTTCTTTTTTTTGGTGTTTTTTTGTTTGTTTTGTTTTTGTTTTTTGTTACACCTATGTCAGAAGTGCAGACGTAGCACGTGGATAAGAGTTTGTTATTTAATCACTGGGAAATAATTCTGTAGCTGATAGTATTTTCTTTCTCTTTCTAATGAGATCGCCTCACACTCACTGGCACTGATACAAACATTCACAGCTAAGTGCTCAAAAGAGGTTGAAGTACAAACTGTATATAATTCACCGCTTGAGAAAACACTATTTCAGCACAACACAATGCGAGATACTCTCAAGTATTCCTGAGGCAGGAAGAGTGTAGCACAGTCAGGCTGAAGTGACTGTTTACATCAACTTGATTGCACTTAGTCTTTAGTAAAGCTAACAGCTCTTCGTATTATTAACCCATCTTCTCAGTTCCGAGGACCTCACAGATAAGGGGCGAAATCTAAGTTATGTGATGGTAACATGGTGTGTGCTGTACTGGGAGGTGCAGCCAACGGTGGGTTGGCACGAAGGGTGCTTTTGCCAGATGCCCAGCCCGCTCTAGAAGGAACTTGGCAAAAATCGCCTGGTCGCAGCTCCCTGGCCGTGGCCACAGCCAAAAGGTGGCAGTGTTCAATTCATCATCCATCTCCTCGCCAATACCCGGGCAGGTGCCTCCCTTCAACAACGTCTTTCATCTCAACGCAGTGACCTGTGCCGATTTTAATTGCAAACCCTCTCCTCCCTCCCTGGACTCAAAACATAAAGGAATTGAAAAGCTAACAGAGTTAGAGAATCTTGTACCTCGAAGAGCAGAAAACAACCAGGTCACTCGCTTGTTTGACAGATCCCCAGCTCTCGCTTTGGTGAGATGTATCCAAACAAATTGGATTTGGATACACGATTTGGCTTTCCTGCTCTCATGCCAAAATAGAAACATGGGATTTAATGAAATTTGAGGCTCCCTTACTATACTTACAGTTTCAGGAGTAAAAAGTGATGCCTGTATGAAGAAAGAGTAATGCAGAAGTAATGGCTACCAAAGGCATGCTGTCATCTTTCTCTCCCTTTCTCTCTTCTTTCTCTCTCAAATAGTAACACTTATTGTATAGGCACACTCATATAGGCATGCATGTATGTAAATAAGCGCATTTCAGTTATTAATATAAAAGCCATTTTTTTTAAATCTTAGGGATTTTTAAAAAATAACTTAATTTTGTCGATACTTTTTTTCCTGTGAAATCTAAAAAGCTAACAGTTTTGGCCCTGAGAGTGTACAAAAAACCACCCATGGTCATTTGACTTCCAGTGAAAACCAAAAGAAAAAAAGTGACCCAGCTATGTATTTCCTTATACAATTAAGGGAGAAGCCTGGTCTTGATAACTGAGTCTCTAAACAGGGATCAATATTCTTTATAGGATATAGGATTCTATGGAATGGAGGTGCACTCAAATTCACATACTTAGTCAAGTGCACAGTAATGAGTAGAGCATAGTGTGTTCTTTGCCTGCTGTCCAATACACTGTAGTACCCTGCCATGTAATTTAATCTGGTACAGGCTGCAGCATTAAATAACAGCAGAGACACAAAATACTGTTGGTTTGTTAACCCTAGAAACAATTCAAACCTTCTTAAAAAAGTTGCCCTCTGTCCATTTGTTATTGGGGTTTTTTTTCTGTCTAGGGGGAAAAGTACACAGGAGGAATAAAATTATCTTCCCAATCCCAAGGTGAGAACACTTGTTTCTCCTGAACTACATACTCCTACATGTATAATTCAGTGGAAGGGAATACCACAAACTGAAGATGAAGACCCTGATTACATATGCTTTGATTATTATTGTTAAATATGCTCTGGTTAAATACCTTTACACTGGGTGCAATAGTGGGTGACAAAACATTGGTTTTTGGCTTGGGTATGAGGAGTGTCCTTCTGATCAGGAGAGGGGGAAGGGAATTTTGGGTAGTCACTCAGACACACAGACCAGACTCCCCTTATTCCAACATCAGCCTTTGCCATCAGGGACCCCAAGGCATTCAGAGCTGTGTGTGGGGTCAGTTCACTCACACTTACCTTCTTCCTCTGAGAGATGTCAGTAGGTAATTCTAGACACCTGTTTATCCTCACCGGGAGTGCCACATGCCACTTCCCTGCTCCATGTGTATGTAATTGCAAAGCCAGCAGGGGATATTGGATGATATTAGGAGCTATGGCACCATTAGTATGCGCTGCAGCTTCTCGTCATTAAATACTGAGTATATGTTCTCTCTATTGTCATCAGGAGGCAGGAAACTACAGGAGAAGAAACTGATTTTCCAGGTAGGAGCAACAGGAGCAAACTGAAGTGGCTACAGCGCAACTTTGAGGTACTTTGCTCATCCTGTACCAAAATAAAATAGTTTTCCTTGCTGTCCTGTTTCCCTGCTGGATGTATACGTTTTCTCAGGGATTACCTGTTGGGTCACTTTCGTTGTCACCTGTGCATGACATACTTTCTTAACATGCAACTCACTGGAGTCAGCCAAATGCCAGCTACTGCAAGTGCCTCTCATCAAAACTCCCCGAGAACTGCGCATGAGCATCACTATTTGTGTCTCTGTTAGAGGTGCAGGCACTTCTAAACAGAAACCAGGACATCCAGACTCCTACTGATGCACTGTATTCCTACTAGCTCTGCAGTTTAGCGAGTGGAGGTGTCAGCAGCTGGTCAGAAGGTAGATGCCCACTCTAACTTAGATGTCTCAAGGCCAGCAGTAGTCACTGGTTAGAGTGGTACCTTCAGATGGCAATTGGTCTGATTTTCAGAAGCCATTTTAGAATGAGGGGAATTGCCTGCTGAAATTTAGTTTATCTGTTTAGAGGAAATCTAAGTTAGACTAAACTGTACATCTAATTTTTCAGCCATTAACTTTGTGTATAATGAGTCTTAGCTTGATGATTATTGTACATCTTTGAATTCTGCATTTCATTTGCCTTACCTTGCCTGTTACATTTGGTGACTGGTCAGTTCCTAGCATTATCTTAAACAAATCTTAAAACACAGAACATTTTAAACTAAGCTATTAAAATATCATATTCATTATTACCTGGCTTTACAGGACTTTCCTCTTAGTCATGGTGGCTCTATTTATAAGAGAGTTTTGCCTACCAAAAGGAAATAAAACAATGTGTGGTTCTCAGTGTCTCTCTGAAAACTGAACCTCAGGGTGTGTTGTGAGTTAGAAAAATGTGTGATGTTGTTGGCATAAAAAAATCAGAATAATAACTTTCTGAAAAGAGATACTTCTTAAGATTGAAAATTAATATTTTGCTACAGGAATGGTGAAAGATACCATTAAAATATTTTAAACAAACACATTCTCCTAAAATTTGCATCATAATTTCATAATTTTAAGAGGCTTGGGAGCGGTGTTATGTGATCCAAGCACTCATCTTGTTCTAGAACCCTGCAGGTTTAGGATAGAGAAGAGGTTTAAGTGTGAGTGACATGTGCAGCTCTAGGAAACAGTTTGTTGGAGGCAGGACCTTGTAAGTGCTTTAGGATGAAAAGCTTACTAGGATGTTCTGGAAATTTGCATGATAAGTATCTGTAAAGTCACAGGGTGCAGTCCTAGTCCTATTTAAATCAGTAGGGTTACTGATTTAATAGACCTTTCTTTTGACTTTAGTGCTGCCACTCTTGTTCTTGTTAAATCTGTTTTGTGGTCAAAATATTGAAATTTTTTGGGAACATTAATTGTCTCAGGAGATAATTAAATAAGAATGCAAATTTTATATCTTATTTAAACTGTGTTTTTACTACACATATATTGGGAAAGCAAGGAACAAAGTTAAGATTATAGTATAAGATTTTGTGTGTGGGGAGAGCTTATTAGTTATATCTCCAATGGTTTGGTTAAATTCTGTTGCCTGAACTATAAAATATTAAAGATCCAAGATAAAAAAGTGCTCCCATGCTTCAAATCTGACCAATTCTATTATGTGCACTATTGAAGGATGAAACTTTTCTCTTGGATCAGAATGCTGGCAAGGAATATTTATGTTTTTTATAAAGCTATCTTCAAGAAAACAAGTATATATAGTGACGCAAGCAGCCATAAAATGGATTTTGTTTTTTTAATTTTGGAGTAGGTCAAATCTGGGTATATTATTCTTGTTGAAATGGTCATGTTAAGCTTTTCAATTAGGAAAGGATATGTCTATGAAGTTCTTCCAGTTTTTATTGATCCCTGTGTCATTTTTAGGATGATGAATATTTGTGTCATATGCAACTGAGTTAAGGATGCATTTCTTTCCTGAAATCATCTGAAGGGAATGGCTTTGGCCCTTTCAATGCCCATCCACTTTACCATCAGAGGACTTTACATTAAAGGAAGCTTCATGTATTTTTAATATCTGTTGCAATGCTGCCAAGCTTTAAACTCCTCAGTAGACACAAGCATGCTGCAAAAATTCTGGTATATGTACTTCTAAGCCCTCAAAAACTGATTCCAAGCCTGAATGTCTGGGAAATTATCCCAAGTGCTAAATACACTTTGGAGCAGTGCAACCCTCTATTCCATCTTCTCAAGGCAATGAGTGTATTGTTTCAGCATCCCCAGATCCAGACACATGCATGACTTCACTGTTTGATCTGGGGAACGATAATGTACTTTAGAGAAGTAAATAGGCAGGGCAGAATAACTAGTGCCCTACAAGAATTACTTATCCAAAACAAATTTCTCATAAACTGCCTACTCTGCTTCTGAGTGCTGAAAAATCACAGCCTCCTTGGTCTAATTTTTTTATGACTGTGATCTTAAGCTGAGGCAACTTGGCCCTTTAATATATGAGCATAGGGACTCCAACTTAAACAGAGAGCTGCTCTTTAAGGAAGGAATAAGAATTCCTCCTTATTTTTGTCAAGGTGACAGAAGGAGCATTTGCAGCTTTCTAGCTATCCATGTCCTGTGGGAAGTTACTGTGCTCTCTATTTTTGGCAGGCCATTATATGGATGAGCTACTGAGTTCATTTGCTCAAATTTTCTATGCAGAGGGTTCCAGAAATATGGGTAATTTCAATACTGATGACCATAGTGTCTCTCCTACCTGGTTGTGTAGGTACTGGGTGCCTAACAGTAAAAAGATCCATTCATTCCCAGATAGTAAAAGAACACAAAGTATAGGTGACAGTGAAGGTTGTGATTCAGTCAGACTGTAAGGGTTTGTGCAACTGAAATTGGATTTATCACAAGACAGCGATATATTCTTTTTCCTCAGCGTATCACAGTACATAATATTCTTGAGTAATTCTAGACTGCTCTACAAAAGAATAACTCTATAGAAAATGTTAATATTTGTTCAGCGTAATTCCTTTTTATCATGCTTCAAAAAGTAATAAAATTGTGGTCTTGAATCTGCTATATGAGGTCCTTGAACATGCCTGCAAGTAAAATTTTAAAAATAGCAAGAAATAAAAATAGTAAGAAATCATGTAATCCTCATACACAGACTGAATGGATGGACTAAATCTTTTACCCTGTGGCCACCTGGTGTTGATCTACAAAAAAGGGCTAATTCTGCCTCATCTTGCAAGTATGAAGCTTCTTTTTTATTTTTATTTTTAATTATAGAATTTCTTTCCTTAGTTTCACATTGCGATGCTAGCAAAAGGAGATATCCAGCGATATCTCATTACTTCCCATTATCTCAGTCCTGTTAAAGAGGAAAAATATGGCTTCAAGGGCTTGTTGCTCCCTATCTCTAGGAAAGATATTTGTAACCAGTACATTTTTCTTTGTTGTCTCCTTCCACCCACGAGCAGAAAACATTTTTTTGCAAACATTCCAACAGTAGGTCATGATCACCATGACCACTGAACAAAAATTAGAAAATTAATAAAACCCAGTCTCTTGCTCTTCCTCAATCCCTACCATCAGATGAAAGACACAAATGCTTAGTTTCTCCATCCTTTATGCCACCCAGCACTCTGCTCAGAGTGAATGTCACAGTATTCAGTTTCAGCAGTCGTGCCTCTTCTCGCTCTCTTTTGGCTTAGTGTCCCTCTTTAATGTGGTCTCTCCCTACTGGATCTTCCCTGAAATGTCCCAGAAGAGTGCCCAGCCCATCTTGGCATCTCCCCAGTCCTGGCAGATCCTGTGCTGATCCCTCAAGCATGAATCAACTTAACCCTTTGTTTTAGAGATCCTTTCTCTGTTCTCAGTGTTTTGCTGGATGCAGCAGCTGCTGCTAAGCCAGCTGAGAGGACTTGTGACCTCTTTGGCTTGGGCTGTGGTGCTCTAACCCAGAGCACATTTGTGCCATACCTTCAAGGAGTTTTTCCTACCAGCACAGCACAGCGGACTGGACAGGACTGGCGTGCCAGGCTGTGTGTGTTAACAGACCAGCAGAATAACTGGAATCTGCTGGAGGTGCAATTAAGCCTTTCTTCCAGTTTCCTTTCATGTGTGCCAGATTGGCCTAGCCTGCCATTTTATTGAGCCTGACAGCAGCTTTCATCCGAGCGACATTGATGAGAGTGCGTAGTTGCTCACACCATCAGCCTGCCAGCTCCAATGGACAATCTGAATAGCTGTGATCCTACATTAAAATGTCAGTATTAAGGGAGGAGAGTGCACCATTTTGTTGCACAGCTGTAAAACCACTTCAGCAAGGCTTTCAAGCTCATTATTGCACAAGCAAGGGGTTTCAAGCATGAGTGCTCGTTCCCTGTTCTCCACTTCACTCCATACCCTCCCCCTCCCCTTGTCAGCCTTGCTTCTATAAATATACTTTTGTATTTTATTTTTTTTTAATGGAATTCCCTGTCTCATCAAGGAACAGTTCTCAGGCTGAGGCAGCAGCAGTGTTGCAGATGTAGCAACAACACAAACTTTACAACTGTGGAGCAGGACAGTCCAAGCAAATGGGGGGCTGCCTTTCAGAGACAGATCTGATTTTCAGTAAATTCCATGCAGGCTGTCTTGCTGACATAGAATCAGCACAGTACCCAAAAGGTATTTTAGTAACTGGCTAAGGGTAATTTATTATTCAAACAAATAAATAACAACTAAAAATGTGTAACATCTCACTGAAATACTTGCTTTCCCTCTGCTAGGGGAACATATGTGCTCACAAATTTGTCACAGTAAGGTCCCTTTATGCTTTCTTGAATGCACTGTGCACTTTCCAATGTCTCTACTCAGAAGGGTATTTTGGAAGGGTAAGAGAAAATATTAAATGAACATGAATGATGATCCACTAAAATGTGGTGATGAAATAAGAAATTTTTCATATTTTATAATTTTTTTTTTGTGGAAGAAAAAGAAAAATATTTATATGTTCCATTTCTCTCATCAAGCCACAGCTTTTCTCTGAAGCATTTCCAGATCTCCAAATATCCTTGAAATTCCTGTCAGGTGCTAAGAATTGAGCCTTCCCACATACCCTGCTTTTTTTTCCTCTCCTCTCCTCTCCTCTCCTCTCCTCTCCTCTCCTCTCCTCTCCTCTCCTCTCCTCTCCTCTCCTCTCCTCTCCTCTCCTCTCCTCTCCTCTCCTCTCCTCTCCTCTCCTCTCCTCTCCTCTCCTCTCCTCTCCTCTCCTCTCCTCTCCTCTCCTCTCCTCTCCTCTCCTCTCCTCTCCTCTCCTCTCCTCTCCTCTCCTCTCCTCTCCTCTCCTCTCCTCTCCTCTCCTCTCCTCTCCTCTCCTCTCCTCTCCTCTCCTCTCCTCTCCATTCACTGAGAACAAGTAAATTAACTTGCTCACATCTTTACAATTCTTGGTAGGAAAAGGAGATTTTCCATTTTTCAGTGCAGAGGACTTTTACCTAGACAGATATTTCATCTTGAAGCTCTGGTGTTGTATAACGAAAGAGCTCCGTGTCAATTTGCTGGCTTTGCTAGCAGTGCCTCGGGTGCTTTGCACTGTTGCGGGCCTATTTCTAGTCTTGATCAAAGCCCTTTTCGTGTCAGAAGACAGCAAGATCACTGGCTGATGTTCATCACACTTCATTGTAGAAGATCTGTGTATGCTGACCAGACTTTTCAGCTGCTGTCACTCTGCAATTTTGCCAGCTATTTTTAGAGAGCCCAAGTACCTGGCTGGTCTACTAAACACTGGAACCATTTCTACTCCCAAGGAGGCATTCTACAACTTGTGTGTATGTTTTTCTGTTGTTCTCCTTAGGAATTCCTTGATCGTTTGCTCTTACATCAAATACATAGATGTTGAAATGGTGGAAACACAACTCTGTGTTTAGACCAACATGACAACGTAGAGAATTGACAGAGGAATTTAAATAAAAAGGATCCAGTCATTGAAGATAACATCATAAAAACCACCAAAAGCTAAAATTTCTTCATCTTTCTAATAATGAAGAGGGTAGTGTTATCTACTCCAATGTTTTTACTCTGCATTTGGTTACTGTTCATAAAACAAGCTGGAAGTTAAAGTTTTCAATTAAAAATCTAGTATGAAGAAAAAAAAATTGGTTTTGGGATTGTGAATGTTAGTAAATAAATACTGAGTGCTGAGTTCTTTCTCAGGCCTTGGAATAGTTTCTGTTCTAATGAGCTCAAAATATAAATCAGATTAATATGACTGTGTGATTTCACTGAAAGTGCAAGTTACCCATTATTAAAGCTCACTTTGCCACACTATAGTCATCTGGAGGCAAGGGGGTCGTGCAGATTAGTGTCTGAGACCCCTGTGCAGCTCATGAAAATGGCCAAGTACCTCCCAATACTGAATCCAGTGGTAGAGGAAGTATTAAGTGTGGAATAACTTGCCCTCTGGAAGTTCTTGTCCTCCTGCCCATGGACTCTGGACTCATGGATCAGATGAAGTGAATTCCACGGACAATTGTCAACTGGTTTCCTTATCATGTGGTAGAAGTAACTAGTAGTCTTTCACATGATTTTTTGTAGTCAGTCAGAATATTTAAAAGTCCTGAATGCCAATAGATGTGTTTATTTCTAGATATTATTCAACTTTCTCATAATTTTAAATTTGAAAGCAAAATAAGTTTCTGCCTTCCACATCTTGAATATGCAGGATTCAAGCACATGTATCATGGTGTTACATAGTTCTGAAAATCCTGTTAATGGTGCCTTAAAAATGGCAACCTTTTTATAAAATTTTCTATTATTCAGATTTCTTCTAGTCACTTACACTGAATTATTGCTTTATTTATTGGATTTTAGGAGAGCTAGTACATGTAAAGCCCCTTTCTGCCTCCAATAATAGTGTGCATCTTCTCTGACTGATTTTCAATTCACATTAGGATGCTTAAGTTGTCATTTGAACTTTCTTTCCTTTCCTGTGCTCTTGAGTATTTCCAGAAGATCAGTTATTTATACACATTAGCACTTAAGATGGAATTTAAGTGGTTGGAACTTAAAGATTCTGCTCACAAAAGATTCTGTTCATGCAAAAATTAATTACTGAAGTACATCAGATATAATTTTAGGATTATGTGGGCAACTTTAAGAAGGAGTAGGAAACAGGCACATCTAATATTTATTTTCTGATGTATAAATTCAGAAGTTTTCTAGCCCATGAGGTTGTTTACTTAAGACCAGCCTTTATCTGGGCAGCTGCCAAGGAAAAGGCTACAGCAGGTCAGTGCTTCTTTTCTTGTATGCATACCTGCTCTTTTATGCTTTCCCTTATGCACTATTTAAACCAACCATGACCTGTAGGCACAAAATTCTGCAGTATTTAGGAACTTGTTTGTTCATTTTTAAGGAAAGCTTTCTACCCATGCTGTGGAAAGGCAATAAAGAAAAATAAAAGAACCCAACATAATAAAACACACAGCCGCTCTCAAATAAAGATCTTCTTTCCTCTGGGTTCAATTTTCCTGATATCTTAAATGTCTCTTATGCTTGTGAAGATTTGTTTTACTGTTTGATATGTCCCACCTGTGATGCATCACTGAGCACCAGACACCCACAAGGGAACAAGCTAAAATGTATTTTCCTGCTTGGAATTTTCCTTTTCTACAGTGGATGTGGAGAGACCCCACCCAGAACACTGTCTCATTTGCATCGTGTCTCTAATCATCCTTTTGTCCCTCAGAAAGCACTCCTGCTGAGAGCTAAGGGAAAAATCCTTCAATTCCATCATTTTGGTATCTTGCTGTACCATCTTCATTTCCATTTTTTGTTTGATAAATTAAATAGATAAAAGCGAACATCTCCTGCTTGGAGATGGCTAATCTTGCAAAATGTTTATTCATTAGGATTTGTAGTTTGTCTTCCCATTTTGGGCAGTTGGCACTAGTTTGAGAAGCTTGCAAAAAAAATCAGCTTCTTTGTTTAGAGTGGAAGAATAATCCAGCTCTAATGGGTCACAGAGGACCCAGTATCCACTTCAGAGGAAGAAAATTATGAGTAGGTGAGTACGTTTTACATCTCTCTCTCTAGTTTGTGGGAAGTGCTCTGTTTCTAAACAACCCTTATTTCCCATCTGGGCTTGCTGGAGCTAAGGCCAAAGATATGGCTGCCTTATGAACTACATTTAACAGCTTTCACTGCTCTCCTGGTTCTCGTCGTGAGGCTGGTGAGAAAATTCAAGGCGGCAGCTTGCTTCTGTCTTAAAGCAGGGCCGGTGCCCTGGAATCCTGACTGCTCTTGCTCTCTGACACTAGGACTGTAAAATAGGCATCCTAACCAAGCATAACCTGCTTTCTAAACACCTCTTCTCTCAGAGTTCTGTGTTCTGAAAGAGTTAATTTGCTGCCTCAAAGGGGACAGCTTTTGTCCATTAGTGTTCTCTTCCAAAGTTGCCACATGCTGGAGAAGACAGAGTTGTTAGCTTTGCCCTGGCACTGACTTCCTGAAGCCTCAAATTAATTTTCTCCTTTGCTTTGAGAAACATCCTGTTTAAAATCCATGGCCCTAAAGAAAAATAGCTCATAAACTCAGGACCTTTGTAGTATATAGTGAATGCTAAATTATTTTAAAAACACATGCCTATTTCTAGGCATGAGTCTGCAAATGAGAGGCTTAAATATATTTAAAAAGGAAATTAATTGTGATGTAAAGAAGTAGGCTCATTATTGTAAGGTGATTACTTTTTTCTTTAAAAGATATTTTGAAAAAAAGAAAAAAAGTTTGGCTTACCAGGGCCAAAAGAATAGACACATCAGGAATATTGTTTGGCCAAACAGAGGCTTTACTAACATACCTGGGAGTTACATACCGGGAACATATCTTTTAAGAACTCATCTAGAGCTGGTCATTTTAGTTCAATTTGTTTTACTTGAGGGAGACACAGACTTTAATCTTCCTTCTCTCAGTGATATTTGGCAGAGTGTTGCCATCAGCAGTCACCCTATCACGCTGGCCTTTCATAGAATGAGTGGGATGGGAAAAGACCCCAGAGATCATGCAATGGTTACCCTAGCACTGACAAGTTCCCTCTGATGCTTACCCATAAACACTCAACCTTACTGCCACCATCATTAAATTCCAGACAGTCAAGACAGTCCCTAACATAAAGGGCTGACCCACAGCCTCTGCCTCCTTGCCTATCCCTTCTGAAGAATTTACAGCCATCCACTGTAGCACTTCAATTCTGTGACTTGTCTCACCAAGTCTCTGTGATGGCAACTATGTCCCAGTTTTCCTGCTGCAGCTTCCACTTCCTCCTTTTTGTTGCTCATGCTGTGTCCATTAGTGTAGATGCACTTCAGCTGGGTTAACAATCCAGCTCCCTTTTCGGAGGGAGAAGCTTCAATCCCTGCACGACCATTCTCCAGTGCTTCTGTGGTTTCTTGCACATCAATAACCCTTGTATCCTTGCTGTCGCGAGGATCTCCATCCCCTACCTCTACTGGGGTAACAGACTGACTTTGCTGCTGTGTCCCTTGCCCTTCCCTCATAAGGGACTCACAAGGGGAAAAAAGTTTTATCAGCAGCATTGGGAAAACCAGTCACAGGCCACATAATCTCTAGGATTTATCTTGCTTTCAATCTGATTTGCATGTGAGGTCGCTTTTCACAATCGGCCTCTAAACACCATATAGCCCTTTATTAGCCAGTACAAATGGAGCAAGGATTCAGTCTCCATTTTGAACATTTACTTTAACTAGACAACTGAATATGTGAAAATTTATGGAGAAAAAAATATCTTTAGTATCAAAGTTACTCAAAATTACTGTTTTCTTAGAAAAATCAGGAGGGAGAACCCACTGAATTCCTATTACTCAGATTGCCCACTGATGCAAACTCCCGCCGAGTGGCTGATGTTGGCAGCAACACCCACGTGACCAGAGTCTACTGAATTATTTTGAGAGATTTTCTACACAATGTTGAAAGAAACCTTCCCCATCAGTAGAATGAAATATTAGACTTTATTAAGACAAAAGTAACTGGTCTGCCATTTTCAATGGGAATGCTGTAAGGCAATGCTGTGATTCAATAAGAGCACCAAGATTTCTCATTTGTGCTGTGATAAGTTTTAATGGAGAAAACATCAGAAACATACACCCTGATTTTTTAATCTGGCTGATACTTACCTTTTTCCAATTAAGTCTATAGAAGGGTTGTGTAAATGTTAAGGCCTACCCGAGTTTGCAAGTTGAGTTTCAGCTTACGTCTGACCAAAACATCTGGGACAAAAATGTACTTAAATTTTAGGTAGGAAGTCCTGAGAGAACTTCTGAAAATGCATATGTACATAAACAATGAGGAAGGATGGGAATTTCTGAAGATACTGAGGGATCAGTCTTGGCAATTCCACTGAATGTGATGTGGAGGAAACCAACGCAGTGCTTTCCTCAGTTTTAGCATGCAAGCTGTCCAGCCTCTCAAGGAGGAAGGACTTCATGGGCCACAACTGATATTGGGTGCCAAGGGATGGTACCATGCCTTTACATTTTGAGCAAGGAAGCTATGAATGTCATAGAGTCATCAGAATTAAGGAATGGATCTTTAAAGTAAAAGGATAAATCTTACAGAAGTCATGATAAACATTACAGCATCATGTGATAGACTCCATGTATCAGAGAAATACGTATTTTTCTACCCCAAATCCTAGACATGCTGATATGTTTTTCATCTGCTAAAGTGAGAATTCTGTTTACAGAAGACCTGAAGTGTAATTTAATGTTAGTAGGATCATTTTATTTTTAACTGCTAAAATAGCTAAAGCAAGAAAGAATCCCCCATTAGAGGGAGAGCAATATTCTGCAATAGCTTCTGTTCTCTTTCCTAATAGCACTGCATTAGTGTTCATGGGAGAGTAATTAATATTCTATGAAGTAAAATGATAAAATGTTAGTATATGAAAAATAAATACTTTTCAGTATTGATAAAAAGAAGACCCAGACTTAGTTCTGAGGCAAAACTGAATATCCTGGAAATCCAGTTCACATTTTTATCTTGTGGGCCTAGGAGCCTTCCATAGTAACTTGTTGCATCTCTTTCTATGCAGTATCTGATGAAACTGCAGGATGTTTTGTGAAAGTGTGATGGCAGGTCACTGGTGAGCATGCAGGTGAGGAGGTACAGATAAAGCAGTGTGTCTCTTACTGAGACTCAAACTTTCTGCTGTCTGGACCACTGGAATCTGTATGAGTGGGTAGCAGCCATTGTGCTTTGAGTAAGTGGTGGAGTTTTCTGTCCTCCAGGAAGAATTCATGACTGGGTGCTAAATGCTATATTATCAGTGTTTTATAAACAGCTATTGGAATTAGCCTGCCTAAAGGACTGGACAATCCTGTTTCTAAGCTGTGGCAGGTTGCTGACAACTTGGTGGCTTTGCAACAGACACCACTTATTCTTATACCTAAATAAGAAACAAGGATTGTTATGGGTTTTGGAACAAAATGCCTATTGTAACCTCAACAAGAACCCAGTATTACCAGAATGGTTTTATCTATAGGAATCTCAAGACTTGTTTGATTACCAAAAGCTCAATATCTTTTGTTAAACAGAATTATGTGTGTTGTGAGGGAAAAACAAACTCAGCAAGCTTGCTTTATTTTTGTATTAATTCAACCAAAATCAAAAGTAAGATCCCTTATGCCCTTACTGGGCACAGAAAGATCCCTTATCTCACTCAGCTAAGAGTTTATTGTTATTTATTACCAGGCATTTTGAGAGTGAAAGATATTTTTGTGTTGTGGCAAAGTGTATATTATTTGAATTAAGAGTAGTCCAGCTTTTCAAGAACAGGAAGGAAGTGTGTGACAACCACAGGAAGATTACAGAGGGGGGAGTAACTCTGCAGAGTTATCTCCACAGATGTGGTTTAGATTATTTTATAGAAGAATAAAAGGTAAGCTATTATTTTTTCTGAAACCAGCAAATGAGAACATGCATGCCTGGGTAAAATCAGAATTAAGTCTGCCGTTGCAAAGAGAAGATCAGTGCTATCATAGGCAGCCATGTGTACATGTATGTTTAAGAATGATTATACAGAAGTAGAAGATGATGTGCACTTTATTGCCCTTCTAAATGCCCTCCCAGAAGCTTTTCTCAACACTGTTGAACATTAAAGACTTTTGTTTGAATGTGTGGAATTTGCTTTGTATTGCCTTGGAAAGGAATACATCTTTCACTACCACAACCTTCTGTAACCCTCCTGCCCTCTTCACTCCCACACCCCCACACAAAGACACTCCTTAATTGTATTACTGTTAGGCTGACCTCCAACCCCTACTAAAATGAGGACAAGGCTAGTTTTGTGTTTCATGGGATAACAATTTATGAGCAATTAAAAATGAAGAGACACAAAGCATTCATCACAGTCTCAGCTAGACAGGCAGCTGAGGTCAAAGGTTCTAGCAATGAAGTGTGCACAATATATTTTTATTTCTGTTTTCACTAAGAAGGAAACGGGTTAGCTAAAAATTATGGCATGCAGCCTCCAGTTCAAAATAGGTGCACTTAATCTTTCAAGACAGTCCATGCTTGGGCAGATAGGTTATGACAGCACACACACACACACACACACACACACACACAGAGACACACTTCCAGTATCTCAGAACATATTCAGAACACATTATTGGCAAACTTAAGCACACAGTTGCTTAAAATGTGAACCCTGACTACTTATCCAGTTTGCAGTTTAGCAGTTACAGTTTTTGCATGGAAAATACCTTTTCCTTTGATCCTCAAAAATAAAATAAGGTAGGATTTGATACCTTTTGTCTGTATTTCAGGTTGCATGTGGGAGCTCAAGGAAACTTCATGTGTTAACATTCCCAGAGCTACAGTAGATAATTTACATAAATATGGAAATTAAGCTTTCCATGTTAGTATTGGTATCATGGTACTTCTGCATCTCCACAACCATAGTAATATCCTGTGGAGACATTTTGTTTTGTTTCCATTTTTTGTTTTTTTAAGATAGACAATGCAGTTCCAAACCTGTCACTGACAGCTGATTTAGGGTCTGTGTCTCAGTCTGGCAGAAGCAAAAGTATTGGTGAATCATCTATTACATTATGCCATAAATCTGGCTCGGTGTGATTTGCAATGTGTCATATTTCCAGCCTGGATCCAAGCTAAAAGCTGAGAGTGAACATTTCTGAATTGCCATCCCAAAAGGGCTCGATATGCTTGTTTTATCAAAGCACCTGAATGGCAGTGCCAACAAGAACAAAGTGAAGCACTGCCTAATGGGTTCAATTTTGCTAGAGCTCTGAATGAACATGGGCATATGTATACATGTACAGTTCTTGTGGGATTACAGTAATTGAAAGTTCACTTACACAAATAGGAACATTTCTAGCCTTCTGGAGTAATTTTCTATTAGAAGAGAAAATGTAAGTTGAAAATGTATTTCATTTGCATCAGAATCACACCACTTTACAAGTGGAGAAATAATGTAAACTACCAACAGAGGGCTAGGATCTTTGTACTTTATTTTTGTTGACTAAAGTGACACTAGTTTATTCAATAAGGAACACTTTTGAGTAAAAAAAAAGTGATTTATGTAAAACATGACATTTTCTGAATTAAGGCAAATGATAAAATTAAAAAGAGTTGGTAGTAATTTGACTATAGAATATGATGCATTTGTTAAATGAGAGGTTTTTTC
Organism: Zonotrichia albicollis; assembly: GCF_047830755.1. Classification (NCBI taxonomy): domain Eukaryota; kingdom Metazoa; phylum Chordata; class Aves; order Passeriformes; family Passerellidae; genus Zonotrichia; species Zonotrichia albicollis. The sequence continues at coordinate 115,432,016 of NC_133821.1, read as the reverse complement.
GCTGGGAATGAAAGCCAGTAAATAGTTCTCCAAGAAAACAGGTGAAAGTTAAAAAGTCAATGATACTTTTAGTTACTGTTGATGGCTAGGAGAAAAAAAGAAAGCTTAATAAGTAAGCAAGATGAAGGACTCTGTGGATTGTGTCAGAAGGATCTATTTTATTTGTGCAATGTTGAGAGCATTCTTCAACAAAAGAGACGATTCTGTCAAAGACTAGCCAGAGCATAGCCATGACAATAGAAAGATGTTTTAAGCATCATAAGCACCTATCATGCAAATATAGTCTAATCAGGTTAAGTGCTACCCTGTATGCTAGGCCTAAACTAAACAGGGACACACATTAAAAGCTCATGGGAGCTGCTCTCATGTTTCTCGTGACAGTCAGAGAATACATTAGCTACGTTTGGGACTCATTCTGCAGCAGAACAGTGGCTCCCCTTAAACATCTCCAAGTCACCCACACTGACAGTGGTGAAAATTAAGTAGGAGTCTTTAGGAGAGAATTAACTATCACTTTTCAGGGTTTTTCATATTAAAGGGCAATAGTGCATATACTTGTTTCTTTCTGTCTGAGCAGGAGCAGTGCATAAGGAAATAGTAGTCTTTCAGGACTTATAAAATGCTGTATCAGGCACGCAGATTATGTGAGATGAACTACAGAAATTATTGTAAAAATACTGATTCATGTATATAGTATATATAATATAAATAGATACAATTTATATAAGAGTATCTATATATAGTGTAAGAATCATTGCTGTTAAAATGTGAAGTGGAATATGAAATTTTTACTTTCATCTTGAGTGGTGGAAGCATCAACAAAGCATGCAGTATTTTTATGAGAAATTGCAAACCTGAAATTAACAATAATCTCAAATTATGAATTAAAGAATACATTTTTGGTGTGGAAAATTATGTTAGAATTTCAAAATAAAAAAGTTTTAATAAAATATTTTTATTCTTTATCAGATGTCTGTGGAATAACAGAACACAGAAAGAAACAAGAATACAGCCAGGCCTTTGTGAATCCTTAAGATTATACAAAAAACCCTTTCCTACAGCATGTCTCTGTTTTATCATTATTTTGTGGATAGTTTGTGTGTTTGGGCAGAGGAGTGTGTCATAGAGTTACGCGCACCTGGCAGATAACCCCTGCCCGTCATGGTGCTCAGGCTCAGGAAGCTGAGACATGATCTTTCCAAAGGATAGTAGGGATACATCTTCCCACCATTGGTGTCTCAACTCCTGACTGGAAGAATTTCTGGGACTTATAATGGAAAATGGGAATTAGGATGTTTGGGATTAGATTGCCTTGGGTGCTTGTGAAGCTCTGTAACGGTTGTGTCCTGTTGTCTGTCACCTTTGTAATTGCCTTCTTTAGCTCAGTGAGGGTATGTTAAGGTTAAAGTCCAGAGTCTGCATGTTTCATCTTCTTGTCTAGGCACAGAATAAAGATCCTTCATATTCTTTGCTCTTATATTTATGAACATTTTCATAAATGAAAATTCATTTATGAAAATGTTAATTAAAAAATGAAAATTCATTCACGTTATCCAGTGATTGAATTGGGGGGAACAGTTTGTTGTTATACTGGCATGATGTCCAGACCTTTATCACTCCCCAGTGTGACTGTTCAAGAACTTTTTTGCCAGTCTGAGAATAGGTTGCTGATTATTTCTTCTTGCACAGCAAAATTCGCCTTTGGTGTCGTACCAGATTGCAAGTTGCAGTGGTTATGAGGGAATCTGTTACATGCACTGCTTTTAATGAGTTTATTTCCTGTTCTTTTGAAACTAGAGCAGCCTAACTACCAGGAGAGCTTGGGATGGGACTGTCCTACAAGCCTAACTACAAAGACAGCTTGGGATGGGAGATGATTTGGTCAGCTTGATGATGGAGGTCCCACTTCCAATTGACTTCAAGTTACTAGGTGGGGAGCAGAGCAGACAGTGTGGTGGTGAGATGTCAGTGATGGGTTTGTACTGCCTTGACTGGATTCTGAGGCAATCTGTCCACATATGGCCTCATGTTTGGTGCTGTTGCTTCTTTGGTGATGGTGCAAAACTGATCTGCACCAGGCAAATATTGACAAAGGAATAGACACTTACCTTGATTGCTACAAGTAAGCAAAAATATATTTTTTTTCTGGATCACTAATAACAAGGAAGTATTTTCAGGTTGTATGGGTGTGCTTGGATTTCTATACCCAGGTACTTATTCTTTTTGTGGCCATATACCCAATCATATATTCTTCTAATGTCCACATCATGCTTCTGTTTTGGATCAAAGTCAGCAAAGGGAGTATTTTCCTGAAGATCACTGCAGCCAGATTTGGTATCTTGCTATCTTGTTCTGCTAAGGAATGACTGTGAGGGATGGGGGGAGGAGGGACTAGGAAAAGGCAGGGGGTGCATTCTGCAGTTCTCCTGGCCAAAAGAGGGATGCACACATGCCCCTGTGGAGACATCTGATATCCTCTGGAGAGAGATCCCTGGGAAACCTCTGATGTGATTATTTATACTGAGATCATCAGGACAATGTTGGGGAGTATCAAGAGGTCACAGAATATTAGTTAAAGCATCACCACATTTTTGGGGGATTAATTCCGACATTATGCTTTCTAATGTGGAACACTTCTTATTTAATTGAGTTAATAAATTCAATCAAATGTTAACATTTGGTCTGCAAAATAGGGAATCAAGTCTCAAAAGCATCTTGATAAATGACTAGAATCTTAAATAGGTGGCTTCATAAATTATAGATGCAGATATTTACAAACACATCCACATCCACAGTGGTATGAATGTGCCCTTTACTAAATGAAATGCAGCACACCTGAAGCCTGAATTATCTCTTTGGTGGACCTTGGAGATATGCTTTTGGACAATGCTGGATGACAACTATTTGGGCAGCTTATGTACTTATCATAAATCTTGGCTATATCTGTTTCACCTTGGACTTGGCTCAGGCTACTTCACACTTTTGCAAGGTCTTGACACAACACCCCTGACCCATTTTTCTTCAAACAAGAGGCTTTTGATGTAATCTAAGGCTACATATTTTGTTGGTAGTGTTAGAGTTTACACTGTGAAGAACTGTGAAGTCAGGAATATTAAAATGTTTGTAGAATTGACAAGCACAGAGAGCTGAGTGTAAAACAGAAAATAACATCCAAACCCTTCAAAATAGCACACTCTTCCACTAACTCTCCTTTTATGTGGAAAAGAATTTGGTTCTGCATCTCGTCCTTGACTGCTTGATTGCTGGTCCGGTATTGCAGTAGCAGTGTCCTCAAGGCTGAGATGTGAAACAGCACAGACAATACTTCAAAGGAATGGGATCTCCAGCAGGAGCTTTCTGGGAGCTGAGGATGTTTGGATATCAGCTGGCTAGTTTTGAAAAATCCTGCCCTAAATATTTACAAAAACTATGGAACATTTCACGCCTCTCTTCTGTCCCTCTTTGTGGTCTTGATGAAAAGCATCACAAGGAGAAGTGCCCAGCTCCTGACTGCTTTCCAAGTCTCATTAAGTACAATGGGTTTGCAAGTGCTTCGGTACATACCGGCTGCACTACATCATCCCTTGCATTCCTGGGGCTGAAAGCTGCAGAAGGCAACCGACGGGGAAGGGATAAAGAGTACACTTTTTGAGACTCTCTTTTCCCAGCTTCTATTCTTTGCTCCAACCAAAGGAGTGAAATTGCAAAGCCATTACCTCATTTCTGAGGAGTTTGGAAGGCAGCTCGCTGCTGTTTTGAACTTGGAAGATTTTTCAGTTGCATGGAAAAGTGGAAATTTTGAAACGGATTTTTGTTTGTTTATTTGTTTGTTTTATAAGAGTCACATTTTGCCACAAAATGAACATGAAATGGTAGTGAGTTGGAAGTTGAAATGCGAGAGTTTGCAGGGGCTTGTTTCCCAGAATTTGATTACAGGCATATGTCTCCCCTGAGGCTTGTAAGATTTTAGTAATTAATTTTTTCTAGAATTTAGCTTGTGCTCTCTCTCTTTTTGCATTTCCCACCTCTTTTTTTTGAATACCACCTGATTTCAGTAAGGACGATATCATCTTTGGGATTTCGTGTGGCTTTCTCATAAATCCTCTGCTTTAATTTGTTTTCTTCAGATGGCTCAGTACAAAATGTACTAAAAAATCAATGCTAAGAGCAGGATCATATGGAGAAGCATTAATTGCTCAAGTGAAATAACAAAGTTTCCCACACACATAATTACAAATGGAGTACTTTGTTTGCACATTATCAAATTAATTTAGTCATTGTAATGAAAAAAGTTTCCTTGAACGGGGAACCTCAGAATATCAGGTAAATGTCGATACATGTCATTAAATCATAATTAAATCAACAGACATTCATCAGAACTGGTGCTTGGAGATGGTCTAGGCTTTGTATCCATTTTATACAGGATACTCCTGTTGTGGCTACCCAGGCTGAGCAATCATGTGGTGTGCTGGCTGGTACCACAACAAAGCAAATCATCTTGCAATGCAAACCTTAATCTAAGATTTCTTCTTCAATTGTGTATCTTTTTTCTTGGCTGAGTGTTAATGGCAGCCCTGCCACTTCCACAGTGTGTTATGTGTGCAGAAGCTCCTGTGCCTTTGTGCATTGTGTGATTTTGGGTGCTGCTGACCTGGCCCAACATCAGACCTTTATCCTTACTTTTGATGCTTTGCAAGCATGTTGGCTGGACACACCCACCTTCACAGCCTCTTGCCCAAGGAATGTATGACTCCCATACCTCAATGTTTGTGATTTTATTTGGAGCATGGCTCCCTGTTCTAGCCCATCCCTCTCTTTCTATGCACTAAAATATGCAATGTTGTGATCCTTGGCCCTCAGCAGATAATTATGTCTTTATGATTAGATATCAAAAATATTTACAAAGCCTACTGAAATCTCCTGATGTGCTGTTATATTGCATCTGCCCTTTTTCACATTTTATACCAGCTAATTAAATTTTTTCTCTATTGCATCTATATCATGCCATAAATTAAATGTTGTGTAACATGTACTTAATGCTTTGCTTCCTGATAGCAATATGGTATAGTTTGCCAAGCACTATCTAATTGCATGTGAAAGCCATGTACTTTTTTTATAAAGAATGAGAGTCTACCGAGGCAGAAGGCCTTATGCAAGGTCTGTGTATCAGTCTTCAAATCAGCTTGTTGCTAGGACTTTAACATTATAGAAGTCTTAAGCTGAGTTACTAAAATGAAGTACTATAATACTTCTACCTATCCAGAGGTACAATATGAATTCTACTGAAGACATTGATATCTAAATGCTTTACATAGATTAAGAGATGTATTATAGGAATGTAGAAGACAAAATCACATTTTATCAAAAGGGTAGTGTACTAAGTACAAATGTCAGCAGGATAGAGAGGAGAGAAGAATATTTGTGAAAATATTTTTCAATGGAAAATCAATGGCTGAAAGGCTTAAACACCAGAAATCTGAAATAATACCTACTTGTCTTTTAGTTTTTACAAAAATTCAGTTTCCATGATGTAAACTGTATTAAAGCTCATGAGCTGCCATTACAAGGAAATGTTCCTTTAGCTTTGGTAGCAAATCCAGGGATATGTTTCCTTCAATGGCTGACATTAGCCACCCCTAAAAAGTGAATACAAAGAGGTTATAATTCTTGCTGTCTGAAATAAAAATAGCACCATCTCTTTGTGAGTTATGTCAAACCTTTAGTATAACTTTCTTCTCACAGAGGCCTTGATCCATTAAGGAAATTCAAAATGGAATGAATTCAGGAGCAGAAAGTAATCTAATATTAATGAAATTGCTCCCATATTTTTTAAAGTTCAGAGATGGGCTAAAGTGGCACTGGAACCAAAAAAACCTTCATTCAGGGACATATGGTACAAAATATAAAACAAAACTATAGTATCTCTTGTGAAAATTGAGTGTGTTTAAAACTAGCAAAATTTTTTATTCACGTATGGATTTGAGATGAGTTTATGCATAGCATGCAATGTTGACTCCTTGAAGATGAACAGCAGCTAGATAGACTGCTTCCTGTATCATGTTCAGCTGTCCTCTGTTAATGCTTACTGCAGAAGTATCTTATACAAGAGGATAACACAATATCTAAATGACACCTCCATCTAAATGACACCTCCATAAATATCTAAATGACACCTCCAAAATGGTGCACACCATCATGTAGGCCACGAATAACATATGAGCCCCCCAGTACTTTATCTTCACTCTTTTGGAAAAGGGCCTTTGCTGTAACCCTTATAAAAAATCCCAACACTACCCTTTTCCAATACAATTCCCAACTTTTCTCACATCTGATGCTAAACGCTTGCTACACCAGTTATGAAAGCACAGGAAGAATCTGTATATGAAGGGAGATATTAACAATTCATAGCTGTAAATGGTGCAGATTGATGTATTTCTGATTACCAGAACAAGTGCACTAGTTTTTGCTAACACTGGGAAAGGTGTCCTGGGTTACCACAGTGCAGAAACACAAGGGCCAGTCTTTTGGTTGTAACCAAATGTATAATTTTTAGCTGTCATTATCGAATATAACTCTTCCCACAGCATATTTTTCTCTGAATTATGACTGACCTTCAAGACAGTCGATGCACCCTTTCAAAAGCCCTTTTGTCTCAGTGTGTTGTCTCTGTGTGTGTATGTGTGTGTGTGTGTGTGTCCATTGTGCCCATTTCCTCCTCATGGTAAAAGAACAATTGCTTGAATTTTTCTTGTTTTTGTTTAAGAATCACAATTTGATCAAAAGATATTAAATAAATCAGCAAGTGATAATACAAAGCCATTAATACAACTTTTCTGCTCAAGTGGTTTGGCATCCTTTATCTTCTGGCTTAAACTTAAACAATTACAGGCTTCCAAACAAATTACAGTGCAGAACATTATAGGATTTATGAAATTTGGCAGCTATCACTTAAAAAAAGGGAAGGAAAAGAAGGAAGAAAAGTTCATCACTATCCATTATGGAAATCTCCAGAAAGTTCCTCAGAACAGAAATAACAGACTACTGGTAAAGCCTTGCAGAAGGTTTTAGCATCTTGACTTCTAATTTGTATATTTTTGTTCATTTTTCATGCTTCATAAGCAAGCATATGGAAAATATTGTGCAGATCTTGTGCCAGCAAAATGTCTTCTATACTATTTAATTTACAGCACCAATGCCTTAATTATATTAACTAATACACAGTCTGTAAATAGGGTGACAGTTGTCTCATGAAAACCCTGCTGTAGATTCCATCCTTTGCCAGAAAGAGCTGTAGTTTTGTTGCTGAAACAGGTCATAATAGGGAAAAAACATGGGGGTGACTAACGGGTGGGACTGGAAGAAGTGAAGGTGTCACCAGTGATGTGGACAGTGGGATCAAGTGCAGTCTCAGCAGATTTGCTGGCAACACTGTGCTCTGTGAGGCAGCTGGCACTTAGGAAGGAAGGGATGCCATCCAGACAGACTCTGACATGCTGGAGAGGTGGGTCTGTGTGAACCTCATGAAGTCCAACAATGTGAAATGCAAGATCCTGCATGTGAATTGTGGCAATCCCAGACGTGCCTGCATGTTGAGCGGAGAAGTGACCGAGTGTCACATTGTGGAGATGTACTTTGGGGTGATGGTTACAGAAGAACTCAACATGAGCTGGCAGCGTGCACTCACAGCCCAGAAAGCCAAAGATGTCCTGGGCTGCATCAAAATGGATGTGGACAGCAGTGTAAGGGGTGTGATTCTCCCACTCTGGTCTCATGAGATCCACCCACAGTACTGTGCACAGATCTGGTGCTCCCAAGGATAAGAAGGACATGGAACTGTTGGAGCAAGTCCAGAGAAGGCCTTGAAGTTGACAAGAGGACTGGAGCACCTCCCCTATGAAGAGAGGCTGAGAAAGTTGGGTCTGTTCAGCCTGGAGAAGAGAAGGTTGTGTGGTGACCTCATGGCAACCTTCCAGTATCTGAAGGGGCCGACAGGGAAGCCAGAGAGGGACTCTGCATCAGGAACTGTTGTGATATGATAAGAAGGAGTGGGTACAAACTAAAAGAGGGGAAATTTAAGTTACCTATTAGGAAGAAATTCTAACTGTGAGGGTGGTGAGACACTGAACCCCAGGGAGGTTGGGAATCCCCCAACACTGACGTTGTTGAAAGCAAGGTAAGGCCCAGAGCAATATGGTCTAGTGGGAGGTATTCCTGTCTAGGGAAGTGGGGGTTAGACTAGATGATCATTAAGGTCTATTCCAACCCTTTAACATTATATGGTTCTATGATTCAAGGCTCAGCTTTAAGCTGCTTTTATTATTCCAGTTAGGGCTATATGCTGTGTAGGCACTATGTATTGCTGAGTGTACACTGGTTGTGCCAGAAGTGAGAGGTGGGAGTCAACAGGATGACAGCTAATTCAGGGAAAGCATGGGCTGGCATGACACAGGTTCAGCCCCACAGGCTCTCCATTGCTATCAAGGCAAAAGCTGCCCAGCACTGTTTGAAGCTATCTGGTCATCCATTCTGTTCTGTCTTAAATCACCAAACTCCTAGATGTGGTGTTAGTCTCACTTTCCCCCCACCTGTGATTATTTAAGTGATCATATTCTCTAAAGGTTTATTCCCTTTTCTGAAAAAAAGAAAAAAAATCAATTGTTGTCATTTTTTTAAATAGGACCTTTAGATTTGATCAATGTCCACAAATGGTATAACAATACTGTAGGCAAAGCAACAATTTTGAAATTGACTATTTTTTTTTTCCTACATCCATCTCATTCCTCCATGGAGCAAATCCAAAAACAAAAACTAAAATCCAGGTTGAGGTGAATGATAAAACCAACAGGCTTTTAAAACACAGCTTCAACCTAGTGACCAGTACTGAAACTGATTCAACACAGTCACTCCAGTACTTTGCCTTGGGAGAAAATGCCTTGGATTCTTGCTGTGTTGTACACACACATGCAGACACACAAGTGCATGCATTAATATACACATTCCTACAGACACACATGCTTACAGACATACATAAATGTTTGCTTCCCTAAGTATTGCTAAAGAGCTGCGGCAGTTAAGTAATGTGATTCATGACTGAGTAGCATAATCTTAATTTGGCTAGACTTAATCTGGTTAATTAAGGTTGGCTCAAGTGAAGGCAGGCTTGCCTGTATTTCAGCATGGCACATACTCCAGCATGTGCCATAGGAAACCACAGTGGGAATTTATGTTAGTTTGGAGTGAAGTGTGCTTAACCATGTATTGAATACTGCTACATGTGCAAACCAAACTGAAGGCAATATGAGTAATAGTATCCATGTGACTTTCTATCCACACTGCTGTTCTATATGTTCTGATATCATCCATGAGGGTGTTATGAGGCTGAGGGGATCTAAAGTCTTGTAAAATGCCATGTATTTGTTTAAATATATTTGCCAGATATTTGTTAGAAGAACAATAGTGTGTTCTTTTAATGCTGAGGTTTACATTAAGTAATAAAGGACCGCCTAAAACATAGGGAATGTCTGCCTACACTGAGTAGTCCATGTTCACTGAAGGCAGCTCATGAATCTCCTACTCTGCTTTGTCAACAATTCTTGTTGTGGTCTGCCTTACACTCTGCATTTCACGCTGACCACAGAGGGTTGCTGAGATCAATTTGCCAGGTCTGTCTAAACTCAAAACTTCTTCCAGAATGTCCAAGCCAGATTTGGGTGAAACATCAAATATGAGCATGATACCAGTGGATCTCCTTTCTTTGCCACTGCAACATAGAGTCTTTCTGCTGGCCTATTGGTGGGGAAGATAGGAATTGATGGGGCAGGGGATTCACCAGATAGCTCTTTTGCTCCTGAAAAAAAAGTATCCTGTCCTCTCTAGCAAATACTGGATCCAAATTATTCTGTTCTAGATGGACGAAGTTATAATCTTAACTTGACACATGACAAACACTCTGAAACACAGATTGCTGGAGCCAAAAATAGACATCTGGGAATCTGGAAAAAAAAAAAAAAAAAAAAGAGAGAACTAGACATGTGCTAGTGGTTTTAAGACAAATGCTAATAAAAGAAACAGAAACGTGATGATGGCTTCTCCTGGAGGATTGCAGAAATCAATCCTAAGCCTCAAAAAAGGTGCAAAATGTTTGGAAAAGAGGATGAAATAAATGATATGTGACATGACAGAATTTTTAGCAAATCTAAAACTTGAAAGAACTAAACCCTCACAAGGCAATATTCAGCTTTCTCTCAGTTTACACTGCAAATTTTACCATTCCTTCTTTTGTACCACAGGAATGGGGTCCTTTTACATGGCTTACTTCAGACTTTACACCAAGGGTAGGACATTTTATCACATAGAGGCCTGTCATGCAAAAGAACAGGGGTGATGGCCAAATGTGTGGCAGCTGGAGAGAGTTACCATGACTTGGAGTAAGGATTTCCTCTCAACCTATTGCCTGAGTTATGTGTTTGTTCAGCTAGGACAGTACTTTGGGAGATCTCTGTGTTTGCAGCATAGAGTTCCCTCCACTGTCTCCTGAAGAGTGACGTGGATAAGTGCATGAAGTTACTTTTGTTTCTCAGTCGTGTTTTGATGTATCCTGTGTGATGTAAATTAGCACTAGTTAGCATACAGAATTGAAATCAAAGATTTGTCTCCCCCCTACCCTGCCAATAAAACTTCATACCTCTAATACCTTCATGCAGGAGAGACAATGACCAAAATTTTCAAGGCAAAGGAGTAAGATTAACTTCTTAAAACATAGCCAGGCCCATTAATAGGGACAGCTGGTGAATACACCCAGTTTCTGTTAACTTCACAGAAAGTAAAGCTGAGGATTACTGCTTTATTTAAAACACAAATCAGCTATCATTTCAGGTTGCCTAGTCAGATACAGCTTGTGGCTACAGGTTTCATGGCTCTTAATAATATGTTGCAGGAAAAAGGGCAAAAGAACAGGAAGCAAATAAAGGTGCAGAAGAAAAGGGAGAGAGATATGAAGGGATGGGACAAGAGCAAAAAGCATGCAAAAAAGGGGAAATTGCAGGATGGAGACCATGAATGGAGAAGAGAAGGGAGAAAGATAAGAGCACAAGCACAGATGATGCAAGAAAAACCTGGCGTAAAATGGATGGGCTGTAATAAATACAAGAGAAAGAAATGACTGGAGAAAACTCACCCAGGGACTCTTTCCAGTGATGGACAACACAAAGCAGTGACCCAAGGGGAAACGATTTTGAATCTGGCTGGGACACAGTCAGATCTGTGAGCCTCTGCATGGGATTTTGAAGAAGGGACCTTGCTGATTTTCCTGAAAAGTGGGTCGCCATGGATCTTAAATGTGGAAGAGTATATATGAAAAGGCATTTTTTTATCCCTGTCAGAATACAAAAATTGGAAGAGGACTTGAAATGTACCATTCTGTATAAGGTGTCAGATAGCAGACAGACAGAGAACAATTAAGACTGCACAAGGCTCTCCATCAGCAGCGTACAATGGGAATAGGATTTTCTTTTCCCCGGATGTCAGCCCAGCCACTCAGGCGAGACGAAGAGAATTTCTTCCACTTAAGAAATCCTTTGTTCAGGAAAGAGCTGTTCAGGCCTCTGTTCTTTCCCCAGCCAAATTGTATGTTGTTTTCACGAGAAGACTTCACTTTCTGAGGGGCATTGGTAACGCAACTGCTTCTGGACAAAGTGCAAAGTGCAGCAAGTCCAGAGTATCCTTGGAGTCTGACAGGAAGGCTAAAGAATGAACGGAAACATTTTCAAATGCAAAAAGTTTGCTATTTGTTCTTGCAAAATTTGCCATAGTGATTTTTTTCCTGTGAACCTTGCAGGTGCAGAACTCATGTTTGTTTTCTGCAGGGTGGATGCTTGGTCCTGTTTGTGTTGTTGTTGAATTGTAGTGACTGTATTCTAAGTACAAGAAAAGTGCATGTAAATCTGTATAAAACCTGTCTAGATGCTTGTGAAAGTGTAGATAATTCCTATGAAAGCTGTTTAACTTGACCATGAATATCCAGCATCTGTACTAATTCAGTTGCACCTTCCCTTTTCTCCTGGTGTGCAATACTGCCTATTTAAAAAACAAAACCCAAAAACCTGTTCAACAAAGAAGGGAATGAGACATCCCCACTTCCAGAATTTATTTAGCCTTTTTTCACTGAGATAAAAAACACTGGATTCAGCAGAAATTACTTGTCTGATTTTTTTTCTCTTGTGCCATGAATACATATGTGCACATACCTGCAAAAATGCTGGAATGTACATGCACACACACACAGATGGAAACTTGGAATGCAGATTTTATCACCCAACTAATGACAGCTTTATGTATAAAACATTTAAAGACTCATAAAATTATTACCACAAATGTGTGACTTGCCAGCTTGTGTACATTACTTGAAATTTCTTCTTCGTAAGAGTAAAATAAATCCTTTTGAACGCAGAGGTACTGCAATTAGCTATCTTTCCATTTTCCTTTTTTTTTCACTCTGGCTATGTATAGTGTCAGTATTTACGTGCAGGGCTCTGTTGGCTCTCACAGGCCAGACTAGGAGTCTCACAATTGGGTTTGATACTAGATCCTACTCAGTGGAAGGAAAGAAGCCTGCGTGTCATCATTTCATGAAACCATGTAACTAAAATGCACATTCAGGTCTTTATATCATAGTATAAGCACAGAAGTCCTTGGGAGTCTATTCTGTCAGTAGTATCTCCCTTATTGGGTTACTGATTACTGGTAACACACTTTATACAAATCTACACCTTAAGATCGCTTGGAAATTTCACCTCTTGCATACAGTGACTATTCACTTGTTAATTGGTGTTTCTCACCAGGATTTCATTACAGCTGTGGCCCATTTTCTGCCCTCCTGTCCAGTTCATTTTCAAGTGTAGTATTATGTGCTGGTTCAAATTTGTGTGCTTTTAAATGGTTTAATTCGTTGATACCCAAAGAAAACACCTCTCTCTTCATGTGTGACCAGAGGCTAAGATAGCAGAAGGGGATGAAAACTGTAACTTGCTTCCCTAAATGTCCCATCAGAGTGTGGGCTGCCTGGCTGATAGGTCATAGAGCAAACTTTGGCTTTTTTTGAGGGGAAAAGCATGAGCATTATTGATTGATAAGGGGGCTATGAATGCTTGGTAGGTGGAAATTATTTTAGTTTTTTGATATTATCTCTGATTTAGTGCTTCATTTTTGAGTGTGTATTCAAGCATCACATGACTGTATTCATAAATACATCAAGAGGATTCTAGAAAAAATTAGCAATTAAGCAATTACAACAGAACAGAACTTGTGTCTGCAAATGCTTTTTGTTGCACATATTTGACATTCTTTTGCTGGCACCATGTGCTTTGTAGTTTGGATGTCTTTACACATCCTGAATCTGCCTCTTTTTAATCCTTCCTTATTTTCATCAGTTTATTACAAATAAAGTTGAGTATTTCAACAGGAAAAGCCCCTCACATTCTACATTGTCTGATTTTTTCGTAACCAGACTACTTTTCCCATTGCACATTATTATGAAAAACTGTGAAATGCACATAGGGCAGGATCAAAAGTCCAGGTTTTAGCAGAATACATATTACCATAATTTTTCATCGACCATTAGGAATTAATACTAGATTAAAAACAACCCAAAAGAACACAACTGAAAAAGGAGAAGAAAAGCCAGAAAAGAATATCAAGTGTTTTGTATTCTCTCAGTTATCTGCTACCACGTTTGTACTGCATATTTACTAACGCCAGAGCTGCACTACCCAGTGCTTCTCATTTTAAAACAATCATTTATGGGTGTTAAAGTATGCCTGTGAAAGCAGAAGTGTACTATGTCAATCAAAGCTAATCACTGGTACAGGCAAAGTGCTTTTGTTGGCCTCCATGCTCTAAGCTGCGCTTCCACATCTGTGTTTGAAGAGATTAGAGAGGTGCTTCATACAAGAACTGTATTAGTTAAAGCTGATCGACAGTATTTAGAATAAATCATGAAAAAGTTGAGTGCCAGAAAGAAAAAGCATGGTGAGTGAGTTTGAAATGGACTAGGACTAAATCTGACTCCTTCCCATCTTTCCCACCCTTCCTCCCCTAGATGTACATGTATGAACATCTGCACACTTGTTCTTCTGAGGGCAACAGGGGTTACCCTCCTCCAGCCACTTTGCTACTGATGTGCAGCTGCAGAGTCAAATTTACCTGAGCTTGTTTTTACTGAGGTACATACTGTTCATTGGCCAAGGCACTGATATCATATTTGATGTGTTTATAGCAGTCAGGACTGGCAAGGGATGGGGAAATGGGTGTTAAAGGAGAAGAAGGGCTCATGCAAACTGCTGTGGCTTGGAGTTCTGCAGCTCCCCCCACCTCCATTTCCAGCAGCACTCTTGCCTCATGAATGCCATACACTTTCAAATAAATTATGAGTGACAAGTATTTGAACCAATAAAGAGGGCACCATATTTTATATGCAGTAAATTTAATTCCAGATTGTGTTTCACCTCAGCAGTGTGACATGTTTATTGCCGCTGAAAGATGAAAGCACCAGGAGTTAGAGACAAGCGTCAGCAGTTCTACTGGGCACCCGCAAAATGAAGATTTGACAGACTGGTGGCTGAGCCCGTGAAATGAAATGCCAGATCAAATTTTACCCAAAAGGGGTCAGATGTACTGTCATGCCCCCAGACTCTCAATACCAACTGAATAAATGACTCTGGTTCAACAAGCTGCCGAGGAAGGTGGTGTGCAATCCATAATTCACTGCTAGAGGGCTATGATGCCTTTCAAAACACACCGATGATTGGTAGTGCCAGAGCTGGCTTTGAGGATATAATGCAATGAAGTTACTCTATTGGTGCTGAGAGGTTTTGAGAAGTACTATTAACCAACTTCCAAAATTTGTTGCTTGATCTGCCTTTGTTCCACAGTTGGCCCTGCAACTGCCTGTATTAACAGTGAAAATCAAGGAATAAGCATCTAAATTTGCTTAATAAGATATGCATGCACTTGGGACATTTCTTTCTATTGGGGTAGCCCAAATCCAAGGAAAAATCTTTTTGACAATCAGCTGTAAAATGATGTTTGTGTCACATTCCTTTGGAGGCTGAAAATAATAGAGAAGCATCATGTTTGTTCATTTCTGGCCAAGCTTTGCCACCTTTCGTTGCATGCAGCAGCACTTATGTGAGTTATTCCACTGGGGCTTCATAGAAACTATTTGTTTGAGGGTTACTTAACATAAGTAAAGCTGGCAGAATTGGATCTGATATTTGCATACAACAAATTATATTAAGGGCAACTTGTATGCAGATTTAATTGCACAGTGCAGGAAAGACATTTAGAGAATCTTTTGGTTTTAGTGAGACATGCTCACTGTAGACATACTGACCAGCAAAACAGTCTCTATTGACTCTAAAAAAAGTTTCAGATCAAATACTATTCATTGCCAATGACCACAAATGCTAAAACGACTCTACCAGTGATGCCACCAGCCACAGTGCTTCCAAGATTCAGATAACAGCAGAGTGTCAAATATGAGGGTCAGTAAGAAAAACTTGCTTCTTCTCAAATCCATCCTGTATCTGCTGGTAAGACAGGACATATTTCAAACTGCTGCTGCTTAGAAGTAGTTATAATGTTTTTTCTTCCCATAACAGAAGATGGCTGTTCCAGATGTTTACCTCATTCCTGGTTATAAATCCCCTAGTTTCCAGACTGAAGCTAGTTGCCAGCAGTTTATACCTATTTGTTCTTGTGTCAATCTTTTCAAAATAGCTTCAAACCTCTGTAAATAGCTTTTCACTCTCTGAGATATGTTCCAGCCTGATGTGTATATAGCCAGTCATCTGGGCTTTGTTTTGCTGAGTTTACCGAGATCTTAGATTTTCTTCTAATATGACAGATCCCGAGGTCCCTGACCACCATAGTATTTTCCTGCCACTACTCCAAATATAGCAGCAATTGTATACACTCTGAAATTGGAGTCAAAATGAACAGAGTTCAAGTAGATCTTTGAAAAATATTCCAGGTAGGGAATATAAAAAATATAAAAATATTTGAACCTCTATCAGAAAGATATTGCGTCATCATCCTAATTTTGCACCTGCCCTGCTCATGCCAATCCCATGCAGTACCTTGCACACAGTGTACCACCAGCACTTGGAAGGGCAACATTTCTGACATGCAGATTATCTTTCTGGTTTCCAACTGGGTGAACTCCCAGATGTGATTTGATGTTACTGAGATTTGTTTAAAGTAACTGACTGCCTTTTTGTAGATATTCCAGGGTGATGCAGGGTGCTCATTCCAATTATTTCCAGCTGCCATCTCCCGTTGCTCCTGTGCACCCATACAGAAGACTCTGGAGAAGATATTGATAGTGTTTTAGTTGGCCCAGACACTTAACATAAGTGGAAATGATTAGGCCTAGAGGACCCCATGGGGCTCCAGGGTACACATACAGAGCTGAGCCTCAGCAGAATGTTGGCAGCCTTAAGGAGACAAGTGCCAAGTGAGGAACTTGGCACAAGTGCTGCTAAGTCTGATCACCCTCCAAGTCCATTTCTCAAACCAATCAAAGCCAAGAGATGAAATGACACATTTGAAAAGAAAGAAGCAGGTGTGATTTCCCCATCACTCCAGTGAGGTCCCTTGCTACTGTTCTGCATTCTGCCTGTCTTCAAATCACTTGGTGCTTGCTCGAGTCTGCCTTCACCATCACGCTGTCTGATCTCCTCATCTCTGTTCTAACTGGCAGGGACATGCAAATCTCTGTGGGGTCCTGCAGAATGAGGCTCAGCAGCACTTCACATCATCTCCAGAAGCTGGAGTCCTTAAGTGGATAGCACAGAGCTGAAGACAGGGGTAAGGCAGGAACAGAATATTTGCATAAGCAAGGTAATGTGCTGTAAGGAATGTCAGGCATTGCAGCCTCCATTTGAGGAGGGCATTTTCTTGCATTTCTTGAAGATCAGTTTAACTTCTGCTAGTCTTGTCAGTCCTTTTAAATGATCCCAAGGTTTGACTCTTAAAGAGTTATCATTTTGAATAAACAATAGGGGTTTTATTAGTTTATAGTTTGTTAAACCAAATTTTATTTTAATCCAGCTGTAATAAAGTTAATGAACTACAATAATTGCTACAATAAAATCCCATGCAGTGCATTGCACATAGAGTACAAACACCACTAGCCCTTGGGCAGTGCTAACAATGTGCAGATATTCCAGAAAACACTTCAGCATCATTCCTCCAAGAAAATAAAACAAAAAAGCAAACAAAACAAAACAAGAAAAAAACAACAAAAACCCCCAACCCCCTGCAAAAAACCCAACAAAAAAATCCCCCCAAAAAAACCAAAAACCAAACCAAACAAAATAAAAAACCTCCAAACCCAAAAACCTCCAAAAATCAAATTTATTTAGAAATATAACAGATGACATTGTGTCAGGAGCTCAATGTTAATCAAGGTCTAAACTTTGGGACAATGGCTCAGCAACTCCTGACTGGATACATGCCAGGCCTCTGAAGCAATCTTCTAGAGCCATGGTTTATTTCATGCTTTTTGTATATAGATATATATATATATATATACACATATACACACATACACACATATATATGCATTTAGCTGCATCAAATAATGGCATTGCTCATGCTCTGTTCTGTGGGAACTGTAACACAGGGAGCAAGCATGTATTTACACTGGGTTGTTTTCTTTCTTTGACTTTTATGATTTTATCTTTTTCAATATGTAGGTATTGTAGAAGCAATACTTTATTGAATGTCACCCAAAATCTCTTACATTAAAAGCCTGAGAAAAAAAAAGCCAAATATTGATCCAACTCCTTATGCAATACTGTATTAGAGGATTTGGATTTTTTTTTTTCCATTTCATAGTTAGGGCATCATAGAAGCTTTACTCCTGAAAGTCTAAAGGTTTTACTCTGAAAGACTTTCTGTAACAGAATTCCCAATGAGAACAGCAAGAACAGCATGAAAAATATATTAATACAGACAAGTTCTGTGTTTTGCTTTGGCATCAATAGCAAAATATTTTTTGTTTTTTTGTATAGACCCAAAGTAGTTATTATTACTCATAAAAGAAGCAAAATTTTTTTTTCATAGAAAGAGGATCTAGCAAAGAGAACTATGCACAGGATTTTAAAATTTTTTATTTATGAGCAGTTGTTTCTACCTAATTAGGTTCTTTATCTGTATTTGGGTTTTATTCATCTTTTTAGGAAATGGCTATAAGCTGATGGAGGGTAGGTGAGATATTAGAGAGAAATCCGTTTCTGTGAGGGCAGTGAGGCACTGGAACACTTACCCAGGGATGTTATGGACTCCCCATCCTTGGAGATGTTCAGGGCCAGACTTGATGGGGCCCTGTGCACCCTGGTCTATGAAAGGTTCCCTGTCCATGGCAGGGGCAATGGAACTAGATGATCTTAAAGGACCTTTCCAGGCCTAATCATTTTATGATTCTATTATGTTTCTGTGATGAGCTGTTTGGATTTTTAAAAATATTGAAAAAAATTAACAGATTCTAAATATCTGTTAATATTTAATATTAAGAGATTAATATTGGAAAATATTAATCTTGGGATGTATCCAGAAGACAGAAATCCATTTATCTGGTGTAGATCAAGTTGGAACTTTTTTTTCTTACAATAACTTTCCAACTTACTTTTATTCACATTGTAAGAGAAACGATACTGAAAAGAAATTAATTCTGTTCTTCTAATTATTTTGAGCCATTCCTTAAGTTGATTAAGGATCCTGAAGTCCTCTAGATGAACAGATCTTCCTGGTTATTCAAATAAAACCTTCCTTTGAACTTCCTTCTCAAATAAATAAGAAACCTTTGAAATTTAGCTTTTGCTCCTTCTGTATTTCAAGCACCTCTAAGAGATGGGAATCTATTTTTATAGATATGACAGAATTTTTTGTGTGACCTGCACTGGTAATAAATCATAATTTCCTAACAACAAATGGCTAATAAATAAAACATATATAATTACTTAATTGTAAGCCTGTTCATAGATAAAATATTAACAAGACTATCTAGATATCTTAGACTATGTTATCATTTGCAGAATTGGACTCTAACACTTGTTATAGTCAAGATCAGTTTACTTCAGGCATTAATAGAGCATCTTACTCTGCCAGACCCTCAACTAAGAATAAGCTGCAATAGGTTCAGCCCCACATGATCTTGATGAATAGTTCAGACTGTATAAAGTTTATGTTATTTTAATTTACATCAGCCTTTGGGGAGGGAAAGGTATTGAAGTAGAGCATGAAGAAAATGGATTCAGTGTCTACTCAGACAGACTTTCTTTGTCAGTTCGGGTAAGTCCCTCGATTTTTCAGTGCCTCAATTCTCCTTCCATAAACTGAGGAATTAATATTAGCTCTTTTATCTGCCTTGTCTATTCATACAGAAGACCCCTTGGAGCAAGGATTGCTTCTTGCTATATGTATTGCATTATTGAAGTGACACTGCATCCCTTCCCTTCATTTCTCTTTATGTTCATCTCAGTTAGCCTTTAAGGTTCTAAAAGTATGCACTATTTTATTAATTTTTGTAAAGTGGTTAGTCCAATATAAATGAGAAATGATAAAAAATAAAAACAAGTAATAAATCATATTTAGAAATGAAAATATTTTATGACTGCAATTGATGGTAATTTCAACATTTCTCCAGTCCCCCTCTGTAAAATTATCTCAATTTAAACTCTTCTGACAAACATTCTTTCTTCATTCTAAGCTCTATTTCAGATAATATTTGCTCAATAACCTCAGCTAATAAAAGTACTTTGATCAGAGCACTTATTTTTTAAACCATTTAAATTGTACTCCTTCATTTTGCAGGCCAGATCCTCATCTGGAGTAAATAAAAGTAGTTTCAAAGTCATTCTGTCAAAGTGTTAAGCTTTGAAGAGCATTATTGACCTGCAGGTGCTTATGCTGCTCAGATCTCCTGTCTTGCTTTACACCATGGAAATATCTTGGCCCAGCCCCTCACTGTTATCATAAGAGCAGAGCACAACACTGTCATTCTTCCAGTTTCAAAAGGATTTATCTTCTAAAAAATGCTCTCAGCTATTTGTCCTTTTAAAGTTTTATTTTCTTACATTTTTAGACGTTTCAGTTTAGTTTGAAAATTAATTTTGTTATTGAGCAATTGCCATTTTGAGAGAGGGAACTCTCCCATTGAAATATTGTCTAGAACCTAATTCTACATCAATATCTGAATTTTTGCCTATATTTAGCAGAAAAGAATGAATCAAGTCTTTGTGTGTGTTCATCTAGGTGTTAAGGAATGTACAGGTGACATACAGTGATGGGGAATATATTTATTTCCAAATATCCCTTCTGTGATAACACACAAAAAAATCTTATTTGTCTGTATTATTTCTGAGTGGCTTGACAAGATTAGGAAATATTAGCATGTATTTTCTCTCTATCAAGGG
Source organism: Zonotrichia albicollis (assembly GCF_047830755.1). Taxonomy (NCBI): domain Eukaryota; kingdom Metazoa; phylum Chordata; class Aves; order Passeriformes; family Passerellidae; genus Zonotrichia; species Zonotrichia albicollis. Next base: position 115,411,542 of record NC_133821.1, on the reverse strand, counting down.
TGCAGTGACACTTTTTGAATTGTGTAAGGGGCACAGAGGAGAGCTCTGATCCCGTTCACTGCGGCCGCTGTAGCTGTACTTGCTCATGAGGAGACTTTCTGCCCAGGGACACCCACCAACCCATCCAGGCTGCCTGTCCTCAGCGTTCTGGGGATGCAGACTGAGATATTTGTGTTAGTGTATTGAAAATCTTTTGGTTTCCAAATCTCACAAATGGTTAATGAAGAATAGTAGCTGTTAAAAATGGTAAGTGGCCACACAGAACACAACTGGGAAAAATACTCCTGAGTGTTTTGTGAAGGAACTTTAAAAGGAAGAGAATCATTATTCCTAACCCATCTTTGAATTTAAATTGCACACTTAAGCAAACTTTGAACTGTACCACACAATAAGCATAACAAGTAAACCTATGCTTTTAATAGTTAATCATCTGATGCATGACAAGTATCATTCTGAATTCTGTGTGAACTGATTCACAAAAATCATTCAATAAATTAATGTAGTTTTGCAATATTATCAGCAAAATAGGCAAGCAGCCAAATGTCTAATGACAAATTGAAGGGTTTTGAGATGTGTCTGTCTCTATGCAATATTGAAATTGTTTTCAAAACAGAAGCACCCTGGAAAAAATTGAGCAACACCACGTGAACCGTAGCACTATTATGAAAATTCAATAAATAAATAATGTGACTTATATGCAAATAAATGTATCCATCCTTCAACTTTGCCATCAAAAATTTTTTAGTGGCCCACTTTGACTCCCAGTGAAATAAATGGCAACATTTCCTTTGGCTCTTAGAGAAATGGATTTTCTTGTGTAGCCAGCATTTATTCAGATCTGGTGTACTCTTTACACAATATAAATACCACATCTCAAAAGCCTAAAGAGGAGCCACTCTGAGGAGAGGGTAGCAATCTGTCAAAGCAGTGGTTATTGTCTGGAGCATTACCTGTCTTGCAGGTGCTATTCCCCATCATTTATCTTCCAGCCCTGATCTGATGGATTGGGGATTATTGCTCTTTTGGCAATCAGATCCTGAACATGTCTCCTATTTAACTCTGGGCTGTAAAAAAAGGAAAATTAAAAACCATTATGAGACCTCCATATAATTAATCTTCAGATGGCTTGAAGCTCAAGCATGTAATGTCCTCAGTATACTGTCTACTATAACAAGTAACAGGAGGGAAAAAAAAGACGACATATCAATACACTTTATCCAAGGGAAGAAATTCCAGTTGTAGCATTAAATATAAATACAATAGTGTGTTGGCATAATGTAGTAAGGTTCTGTACTATTAAAGGCTTTGTTCTAAAGCATATCTGTGTACACAATGAGATGATGAACACAGTGCATCACATAGCTAAATTTAATATATGCAGGGGTATGATGTTTGCAATGCATGCATTTCAGCAGGTCCCATTAGTGCGCCTTTCCCCTCCAGTGAAAACAGAATGAACCACAGCCCCTTCTGGTTTGCATAAAGCAAACAAAATTAGATTTGCTTTGCTGAATTGAAACCCGCTTGGGATTGTGAGCCTCTCTCGGGGACAAATTACTTCAAACAATCCCTTTGTACCATAACAAAATCAAAAAATTCAGGCCAATCAACATGGCTCAAAACCCTTAACACAAGAATTAATAATACAACCTAGTCTATTTTTATTGCTTCTGAGCTACAGATCCTTGTTTTAATATAATTACACTTATTTGTGGTCCACATGTTAAATAAGCTTGCGTATGTTAACTAATGTGACATAAAACAACTTTTGTAATTTCACTATTGCTACCAGTTTTGTTCCCCCTAGAGTAACATCCCTAACATAGGACAAGCTAAACTTTAATTGCATTAAATTAAATAGATTTTTTTTGTCCTATATAGATGTAATAATAGACATTTCTGAAGTTAAGTAGGTAAAAAATATTTCATTTAAGTTTCACTATAAGTCATATTTCCTGATGGGTTTCAAATCCAACCCTTCCTTCAAAGAAATTACTTGTTTTCTGTAGCAGAGAAAGCTTATTTAAGGTGGCACAGAGTTTTTACCACTTCTTTAACTACTTGTTAAAGGTATTAACATAATACCTTTACTCTCAGTGGTGTTATGCAAGTAATAAGCACATTAACTTGCATGCCACATTTCACTCTCAACTAAACTGAATTTTACAATATTTTACAATATTCTTTTAGACTACAGTGTTTTGAGCATTGTGCCTACTTAAGCTGAAACACACTGTAAAGGAAGGCAGAGAGTTTATTTGCTTTCTTCATCAGACACACCCAAAAGGAACCATGGTGAAGTATGTTTGTCATTTCTATTTTCATCAATATTTTACACATTGCTCCAGACAGTATTTATTTCTTAGCATTCTTCAAACTCCAACCTTGGTGTTGCACAATATTATTTTAAATTCAACAAAATAATGGCAAACATAACCAGCTCTGATTTTCCATCCTAACGTAATACAAGATTATGGACAAAAAAGCAGGAGGTCACTTTTATTACTTTCTAATAAGACTTTACCTTATATGAGGCTATAAGCAATATATCAAGATGTCACTTTGTGCCTCCTAATATGACATAGTGGTGATGGAAGGAACCAAGGAGTTAGCAGAATTTTCTGAAGTATTCTCCCCAGAAGCATGTTTCTGCAATGCACAGTCTCAAGCACTTGGGAGTGAAAATGCTGACATAGGGCAGAATTATACCCTGACTCATAGTCCATGTAACCCAGCTGATGGATGCATAACGTATCAATCATGACAGTTCTGCTCCTGGAATATATACTTTCTTCACAGAAAACAAAACCAACTTTTTCCCAGTTTAAGCTGAAAAATTAATTCTGGAGATACACAGAAGAAATAAGAGGTTCAGGAAAGTAAAAAGTGCATTTTTGTTATAGCCACGGGAATTTCAGAATTAATATTTGCATTTTAAAATGGTATAAAAAATTAAGAAGCAAAACAACAACTTAACCATGTTTTATAGTAGTATATCACAGTGCATGCAGATATGACTATCAGAAAATACACTTCTAATCTCAGTAACACGGACAATAATTCCTAAAGATGAATTTGCATATTCTATTTTTGCTCTCTCTTGTTGATAGAAGATGGACTGAGCTGGACTGCGTGCCCCTAATTAAGTCTTTTTTGCTATTTTAAATTCCTTAGGACTATAATCAACTCATTAACACCTATCTTCCTCAAGCTTTTAATAGTTATTTTATTTGCAGCTTATCTTGCTCCAGATAGACATGAAGTTTTGTGATAATGACTAAATATCGTTTTACATTGGAAGGAACACATGTCCAGAGAAAAATCTCATGTTTATATGCCAGGCACTGGGAGTCAATACAAACCATCATGAAATAGAGAGAAATAATATCTTCTGGGATAGGAAAAGGAAGAATAGAGATTGATCAAGGTCAACGTTTTGGACAGAGTTTGGTACTTAAAGCAAAGAAAACAGGCTTTCCTAATGCATTCATTGTTTTAAAGGGGTTAGTCCCAGCACAATCAATTTAATTTTCAGACACTTGTAGGTTTGTTGGCTTAATTCCACAGGATATTAAGAAGTTTCTGCAAAATGAAATTCTACCTGGTTTACCAAGATAAGTATGTAAAAAAAAAGCAGAGGCAATGAGATGGCAACTCCAGCAAGAGCAGCAGGCATGGGTGGAGTCACTGTGGAAGAGGAACAGCTGATGAGAGGGGAGCCTTCAGCACAAGGGAGAAGTGGGCTAACTTCACTGTCTGCCCAACTGCAAAGTGATCACCTGATTCAAAGGCTAATATTCAGTATACAAAGCCATTACATATTTCCTGGAATGTTCCTTGACTGCTGCTTTCTCTCTGGTGCTGTTCTGTGCCAGACCAGACCCTGGAACACAGGCAGCTCTATGCTATAGCCCATAAAATCCTCAGAGTTAAGATCTGTTTTTTGTTATAGTACCCTCAGTGCAATTGCATGGAGGTGTAATGAGCAGGAATGAGCAGTAAGTCTGTTTAAATACCTGTAAAAACAATGTCTGTAGAAACTTGCTGTGTGGTATAACAATTTGATATGTTGTCATGTGTTAAATGTTCTTCTTTGTGCACTACTGCTCTCTTAAACCTCTGTTGCACCTTGCAGCCACTGCATGTCACTATTAAGACAGAGCAATAGAGGAAGATTTCAGAAAGATTTATAAACTTCTAGTGGAGATGGATGCCACCATCAACCAGATAAAAGCTGCCCCCATACCTATATAGTCATTTATTGCTTAAACCCCGAGCAGCTGAAGTGCACAGAAGAGTTCACAGTCCACTCTGTGCTACGCAATTTTGATTGTTTAGGGTTTTTCATGCATTTGTTATGTATTTAAGTGTGTGTTAAACCATTAGGTCCCAAAAAAATCATAGTCATTCATGATTCATTGAGTCATTCATATCTGAAAGTTGTGCCCTAGCGCCAGTGTATTTTCTTGGGTTGAGATATGTTCCTCCTACAAAATATATAAAGTATTATCCATGGGCAATTACCCACTTCTACCCATATTTCAGGGGAAGCACTTTTAGCAATATAAATTATTCATATTATATAAAGCAGCATAGAAGTGGTGTACTCTGTCAGAAACTCAGCCTTTTTTGTCATGGGGTTTTTGTTTTTTTTTTATTTAATCTGATGGCAAAATTCTCTTTAAATCCACATGATAGCAGTTTGCTTTGGTGTTCTTAAGTATGTAGATTCCCAACTGTTCTAAAGGAAAATATGTATGTCAGTATCTACTAGATTAATGTAATTAAAATCTGTACAGCAGATCTGAGAGGATATTTTGGCCTTTCAAAGGAAGGCAAGGTTAGTTAAATTTCTATAACTAAATCAATTATTGATACTAATATATTTCTTAAACTGTAGAATCTGGAATAGTTTCTTGTCTCCAAGTTTTGGTGCCCTCTCTCCTGCTGTGGTCTGGCTCCATGCTCAGACCTAGGTCTGCAACATCTCTTTCCTTCTTTTCCCATTGCTCCAGGGAGAAAAGCAAGACCTGATCTGGAAGGGAGGTTGATTCCTACCATGAAGAGAGAAATAGGAATCAGGACCCTGCCTCTGTTAGTTTACACCTGCTGCACAAACACAATGACAAGATCAATGTAAGTTGTGGCTTCTCTTTGTACCATGTTGGGCAAATATAGATTAAAAACATCCCCACTGTGAAGTACTTATGCTCACACTCTAGATAGTAAACAGTATGATGATATTTGATTGCCCTAAGAAGCTGGATTATATTTTGTCACCTTCTACCAAAATTTACCTTTTCACAGTCATTTTGATATGAATTGTTTGAAGTGTTCATGGTGATCCGTAACAGTACTTTTCTAGGGAAGTTAGGCATCACCCATGTAAGCACTGTTCTAACAATCATATTAATTCACTGGCTTTATATGAAAACCTTGATACTGATCTTATAAATAGTTCCTGTTAATGCATTTTGGGTGAAATGCTGCCAGGTTTTAGTGATGCAAATTAAGATGACTGTAAAATTGTTACTTAGCGATTTTGTTAAATGTAAATTCGCAGTGTTGGATAGTGTCATTCTGTTTCTTGCCGTATGTTCAAGCTAACAGGCAGAACCATGCTCATTTGTATAATGTTAATATCTTCTTGCTTAACTTTTATAACATTCTGCACAAATTAACTTAAGATCCTAATAATCAGGCCAGCTATTAAAGAATTCTGTGATGTGTTCCAAAATGAAGTGTGTAACGCCTATTGGGTTCACACAATAATTACAGGCTGACTGCCGTCTGCTCTTCTCATCACAGTGACACCTGCTAACAAATATGTTGCTAACTGTGTTTGCAGCATTACAAATAGGTAGGAGCTTATTGGCTGCCGTGGGGCCAGGGTGCCTGGCCTGTGTCCTTACCAGTGGAAGGTGATTTAGTGAGTCTGCTTCGATAATCTGCTGTTCACAGTGTGAGACTGTATTTTGCACCCTAGAGTTCCCAGGTAAGGTGTCACAGTGCAGATTTCACCTCTCCCTTTTCCTGCTATAGCATCCTTTTGTGTCCATAGGGTTTTTCAGTTTATTGGCATTTCTGCTAAAAAAAAAAAAAAAAAAAAAAAAATTTGGGAAGCTGGAGGCCAAAGTGTTCCTTTTGTGTGTGTATCTGTATGCACAGGGATGTCTGTGTGTGTGTATGTGAGGCAGAGACAGTAAAAGCAAGATATTCTCCTTTTCCATTGCAGTTTTATGCATATACTATTCAGATATATGTGGACTGATGTGCAATAAAAATATTAGACATATCTTTTCAGACATAACAGCACTTCCTTTCTGGAAACATGCTAATGACCTAAACTATGTACTCTTGGACAATGAAAACAATAATTGTAAAAAACTGGTGAAATATATTCATGACACAGAAAAGGTGTGATGCCTCATTTCATATGATGCTCTGGCCTATATCCTACTGCAAACAGACTAAGATTTGGATTCATGCGATGTTGATTTGAAGAAGTGGACTATTCTGATACAAATTTGTCCTCTCTTTTAGTTACCTGTTTATGAGGCCTTGTTTAAATTCTAAATACAAAACCATAACCCAAAAGGTAACACTACCTTCATAATGCACCAGCTGCATGTTCCTTGCTACACCTTAGAGGGTCAGTGATTAAATAACCCCAATGTGCAAACTCATTGATTCTTACCTCTTCTACTGGATTACTAGAAAAAAATAAACTTTCTCAAAATCAGTCTTTTAGGACTGATGTGTGGACTGACCCAAAATGTATGACATATGAAAACTAAATTTGCAGAATGATAATTAAATGTACAGTTATAGATAGGATGGAAATGGGGTGTTTTAGAGAGGGAGGGACTGTGTGATGTCAGGATGAAGACATTTTTAAGAAATGATGAAAAGTTGTTTCCAGTGCTTTAATTTTTTTAAACAGCCTTCTAAAAATGGGAAAGCTGAAAAGAAAACACAAGTTTAGACAAACTGAATATTAAATAAGCTACTAAGGTGTCCAAAATGGGAACCTATGAAATCATGATAAGTATTCTTTCATGAAACTACATTGTCCTTATACTCTAAGTTTGGTGATTGGGGTACAGAGTGGTTGAAGAAGCAGGTGAGATCGGACTTCAAAAATATCTTCTCACAAAATCTGATGTAGATGGTTTGTTTTCTCAACCCATAATGGATTGGAAAAAGAGCTGAGAGAAACGGGGTTTATTTATGAACCGTTTGAACTCAAAAGTAACTTTCAGTTTAGCTATTCAAGACCTTCAGGATTTGTCTTGCCTATAACTAGAAGCTTGAACTTTTGTAGTGTGAACACTTAAAAGCATAGTTCAAGTTATTTTCATGCAAAAGTTGCCTTCCTCCTGACTCCACTGTCGATGAATCTTAAATTTCCGCTAAATTCTGAATGTTAGAGGGAACAGGAAAAAAAAAAAAGGTCTCTATATTCACTTTCACCTACTATGGTCAGTCTGTGTTCCACCAAGTTTTGTACTATTGTTTACAGCAAAGTTTCTGGAGGATAAATTAAGTCTGTTATTACAGTCCTGTAGCCTTCTGTTCTCAGATGATGGTCTTCTAATAAAAGCGTGTCTGGGGTGTATGAACAGTTTGGAAATGGTGAAGATTGAATAGAATTGTGATGTCCTTTGGCCTAAGAATTCCCTATTAGTTGGAACTAATTGAGCTCCTTTCACGGTTTCAAAACTTAATTTTTTCCTATGTATATTTTATACTTCAAAAAGGTTTAACATCACTGCAATTGTGAAAAAAAAAATGAAATGCCAAAGACACCAAAGATTATTTTTCTCTTGCCTTCCAAATAAGGGTTTTATAAAATGATCAGAGATGTGCAAAATCCTTCACATGTTCACTCTTGTGAAAGGCCTTTCACAGAGCAAATGTAAACAAGTCCTGGAGGCACAGCTTCCTCATCAAACAGGTGTAATGGATCTGAACCTCTGAACTTTCCACCAATTTCTTCCATCCATTTCCTGATGTTTTCTGATATTATTTTGTAGTCTGTCCTACATCTAGCCATGCAAAACTGAATCTAGAGAACTACAAGATTTAATTTTAAAAGGCAACAATTTTGAAAGGTGTAAATATCTAAAATACTCTTAAATCTAATCCCACTCAGGACCAGTACTTACTTTCTAAGAGTCAATCATCCTAACATCCATAAGGTAAGGTGGAAATGACAGATGGTGGCATGCTTCACTCTAATTTTAGGACTGCAGATAGATCGCCTGCTCAGCCTCTCTTCTGGCTTGGACTGGACCAGGAACAGCTATTCCCTCAGTCACCCTGTCCAGAAGTTTAAAAGACTTTCATGGAACTTGGTGTTAGTAGAGGCTTATTCTCAATACCCGGAGATGCATAAAATCCCTTGGATGTAGAAAAGGCTTGGTGCTGATCCTGATATATACACTATATTTTATTAACGAGTATTTTTCATCTGTTTGAACTGCATAAGTGAACTTTCTAAGATAGTAAATGACTTTCTTACGGCACCTCACTTTATGAATATTCTAATTTAACCAGACTGATTTGTAATTTTTCTATTTTATTACTGAACGATTTAAGATCAAGCACATCAAGTGTGAAAACTAAAACCTAACTAAACAGTCTGAGATTTAGAAAATTCATGATGGATTTTTAAAACCAAGTGAACAATTGGTTTATTAATCCTATCATTTGTTTTTGATTCATATACTTTTTCTAAAGGAAAATTCTTAAAGGATTTAAATTTTATAATATTCAAAGGACAGAAATATTCAGGATTTAAATGATTTAAATTCACACTCAACAGGAGACTGAATGACACAGGGATTGCTGTTGGATTGTGCAGTCTATCACCTCCATGGCACTGGGCCTATCCATCTTTCTAGGTGCGTATACATGTCCACAATAGTAGAATCTGTTAGTCCGAATGAAATACAGAACAGATTGTATTATGTAATGACTAATCGGAGGTGTATGGCAGTCATAATTAAGAAAACATACATCAACACTTGCCAACAGTTTTCACGAGTTAGAATGTGAGACAGCTCAGCGATTTCGTATCATCATCATAGCTGAAGGGACAACACTGATGTCAGACATCACGGCAGGAAACTGTGAGTAAGTGTTGGCTGGTTAATGCAAACAACTCTGGGCCATGGCTTGGTGGTCCAACACTTGGTGTTCAGATCAAACAGCTCCCCTCCCCTCTTCTTCAGGGACACGAATTGGGGAGCTGAGCCAAGGGTTGGATGAACATGGAGGCTGAAAATTGTGCTCCTCTCTGGGGCTGCCATAAGTAGGTCAGGGTTGAGACATGCTGACAGGATAGCTTATGGAAAATTGCACTGCCTTCAAGATATATGTAATTTGGATAAATTGAGGATCTCAGTCCCATATGATGCCAATCCAGCTTCTACAAGTCTGAAATAAATTTTAGAAGACAAAAATACATTGCAATAAGTTACAGTAAATGACCAAGTTAATACTATATAAGCCATTTGCATTTTTAAGCTACCTAAATGCAGAGAGTATCTTGAGGACTTTTCCTTTATCTTCATTTTGAAGTACAGTAAGTATTACTTTCTTCAGAATATATTATTCTTTCATAATTACAGGTATAGCATTGTCTTTTTGAATAATAGCATGTTTGTTGACAATGGCCCTGTACATGCTAATCAGTTATTTCACTTCAGCTACTGTTGCTAAAATTACTTGGGTTTCACTGGTCTCTCTTTATGCAATTGATTCTGATAAAATCAAGATAAGGCAACTATTTCTGGATCAGATTTTGAAGGCTTCATATTGCAAGAGTTAATTTAAATAAGAGGAATCTTCTTCTGAAGAGTCTTATAGATGCAATTTATCACTTAAAAAAATCAAATTTACTCAGGTAAATCAGGTTTGTTTTTTTTTTTCATCAAGAGTTTTGAAAGGTTATTTTACACAGAAAATGAAAAATAATGTCTTTTATTCTATTGAACCATTTAACTGAATGTGTCTCTCAAACCTTTTATCCTAGTGCTTAGCATCCTGATTTCACAATCTTGCAATTAAATCATGACCTTTCCCACACAACACAGTTGTTGTCGTTAATAATTTTTTTTTTTAAGAATCATGGCTCAAATGTCATCTCAAGTCTTATTTTCTATTCCTCATCTGTAATTTGGAAAATAAGAATAGAACCCAGAAAAGGTTATCCATTATCAGTTACATCCTTTAGCTCAGAAGCACCATGTTGGCAAGAAGCTGACAATTCACCAGATCTTTTCCACCTCCAACTTCCAAAGTATATTAATTTTCAGACCCTATAATCAACTGTAATAGAAAGAGTTTCTCTCTAATTAATGGCCTAGATATGTGTCAGATACATTGCACTGCAAAAAATGCTCCAGCCCATCATATCCTTTTCTGATCTGGGATTTTGTATGCTTAACACTTTAGGAAAATATTTATCTGACTCAGCTTTTTTTCCCCCTAACCATGCATGAAGACCAAATTGCAGCTGTGTTGGAGGGGTCCCCTAATAATCAGTGCCATTTAGTCACAGCAGTCTTTCTCCTTCCTTAGTCCTCTGGGGAAATTACAGTGTTCTTTTTGGGAGCTTATTTTTTTTCTTGTACTGAATCTGTGATATTGATTAGGACTTGATGGGATGGGAAGAAAAAAAAAGACTTTTAGATAACTGTGGTTCCCCTTTATCTGTACCTTGCTGGCTAAACTTGAAATGATATAATTAGCAACACTAAATACTTGGTCTTATAAAAAAATGTTCCCCTGATTAAAACATTACTCACACACTTGTGTAGAGAAAGTCACACTCTTTCATCCTTTTCATGCTCATTTAAATCTCATATTCTCCTTCCAATCATCTGCTTTCCTCAGGATATCAAGAGATGTTTAGTTTAGCTGGAAAAAAATATATAGAATTCATATGACCATTCAAATCACTCACTTCCTGAAAATAGACTCTATCAAAAAGGCCTCTATTACCATGACATATAGTTTTAGATAAAGATATTTGTTAATCTTGTCACACTTTTGGTTTAGAAGACATAGAACCTGGTTGTACGCTAAAAGCATGTAAGGTACCAAGAGGTTTAAAGCTTATACATGCATTATTAAACTTACGCAGAGATTTTGAAAGCAGATAGACTTTTAGACCCAGATTTGCACCTAATTAAGCTTGGCCTGAGTGAGTCCAGAAGAGGGGCCCAAAAATGACAGGGGGATGGAATGCCTTTCCTGTGAGGAAAGGCTGAGGGAGTTGGGATTTTTCACCCGGTAGAAGGGAAGGCTCCAGGAGGACAATATTGCTGCCATTCAGTACCTAAAAGTGGCTCATAAGAAATATGAGGTCAAACTTTTTATCAGAGCCTGTTGTGGTAGGACAAGGGATAATGTCTTTAAACTAAAAGGAGGTTGGTTTAGATTAGATATGAGGAAGGAAGTTTTTACTCAGTGGTGAACCACTGGAGCAGGATGCCCAGAAAAAAGATAGATACCCCTGAAGGGTATCTGTCTGAATATGCTGAAGGTCAGGTTGTCAAGGCTCTGAGCAACCTGATCCAGTTGAATATGTCCCTGCTTATTGTAGGGTTTTGGATTAGATAACCTTTAATGGTCACTTCAAACCCAAACTCCCCAGTGGACTTCGTCAAGTTCAATTATTTCTTGCATAAAGCAAAGTCTTAATATTGCCAATGACATCCTCTTGAGGGATCCAGCCATTTTTGGGCCATAATGATATACCTGTTCTAAATTCAGTCTTTAACACAATAAATGCTGCATGATATTGAGCACTAAACTAGTCATAAATAAATGAAGATTAAAAGAAGACTAATGGGGCAAAGGCAAGCAGTTAACTGAACAACTCAGCACACAGGACCACAAACAGCTCATGCAACCAAAATGCAGACCTGAACTCTGTAGATGTTAGAATTCAGACTTTGCATATTTTGAATCTTCCTTTAAGTCCATTTTGTAGAAAAATAAAAAGGAGTTACAAAATCAGTAAAACAGAACAGAGAAGCCACATTGGTGAAGGTCTTCAGGAATAGGTGTGCTGGTAACACCACTTTGTGGCATGAATATTGAGTCATACTTGTATTGAAAGTAATCACTGGCCTCATTATCTCACTACATACTTGTGTGTGTACCCCACAAATACATACCCTTGTCATTTAAGCCAGAGGTAGGTACCTTCTAGGGATGTAAATGCCTGTATGTAGTATCAGCGGATGTAAAAATGCAAAATATCTTCAGTTTCCTGGTTGTGTTGTCTATACAATCTTGGGTTAAAGGACCCTAAACCAGTGAGGGCAGAAAGGCAACAAGGGATATATCTACCCCAAAGCACTTCAGGGAATGTTAAATATCACAATGCTGTTCCTCCAGCAGTGGGCCACCTTGATCCCTCGGTATGCAGCTACCTCACAAGAAGGCAAGCAATAAAATATTTGTCTAATTAACAACTCCAGGAGACCTCATGCAGAAGTTCTTATCCTGAAGCAATGCCTGATGAGCACATGAACTGAGCTCCAAGCAGCTGCCCTGCACAGCACTGAACTAAGGATTCCCCTAAAACAAGCTAAAGATGTTGCCTGAGCCTCAGTAAAGTGAGCCCTAATTGAGAGGGGAGGGACAGTTTGTTCAATGCATGTGAGACCCTCATACAAGTTGAAACCCCTCTGAGAGCCTCTGGGAAGAAAAAAAAAATCCCCCTGGATTTATTACCAAAAGCTACAAAAAGCCTGAGAGATTTTCAAAATGGCTTTGTTCTAGAAAGATGAAAGGACATAGCTCTAAGAACATCAAGTGTATGAAGTTTAGTCTCTGTGGGAGAGTCATGAAGCTTGGAAAAATACTGGTAAATGTATAAACTTATTTGAATAAAAACCTGAAACAATTTAAAAAAAATAAAATTCTGGACCGTAGGGAATAAGTTGATGAGGGACCTAGCAAAGTCTGCATTTTGCACATTCTGCAAGATGAAGTGATAACTATACCACAAGTGTGGCTGTTTTCAGAGGTGATGAACTGATAAATTCAGAAAGAGGAAAAACTCCACAGTATTAAATTCTAGATAGAACAGATAAAAATATGTGAATTTTTAAAAAGGAATCTGAATACAGAGAAATGTGAAAGATCTCAAGCTACGGAAATTTGTGTGGACAGCTGAGAAAATAGTCTAGTAGAGCTGACACAGATCCTAGCATGTGACATATCATTTACTGAGAAACATTTCTCAATTCTTTCAGCTTGTTTACTCCTGCCTTCTATATTTGAACATGTGATCTATGTATGTTTTGTCATATAACCTGCCAATATTTTATGGAATTAGGATGGTGTGGGGAATGAGGATAAAAGAAAATTTAGTTGCATTCTTACCTCTGCAGACTAGCTTGAAAGAGTTTCTGTCTAAGCTTTGGTCTCCAAAAGTATAAAAAGAAGATGATAATAATCTTATTTTATGAAGTGTTTCAAGATCTCCAAACTACAGGCATGAAATCAAACCACAGCATTATTATTATTACTATTATTATTATTATTATTATTATTATTATTATTACTATTATTATTACTACTACTACTACTACTACTTGAACTGATTGAGATATTTTAGTGGTAGTACCTAGTTACCTGATAGAAAATTATTAAAACTAGACAACAAAAGACCAGAAGATTGAATAAATGGGAAGAAAAAACACTTCCTTTATATGAAAATCTTGCAGATATCTTCTTGTCTGGGATCAGAGCTTGGTGTACACCTCACTAATAGCAGGCTCTTAGTGAACTTGACTCTGTGACATCATATTTTGAGATGGGGATGTGGGAATAAGGCCAAATTTATATCTGTAACCTCATTTTTTTTTTTGAGAGAATCACTGCTAGGAAGAGAATCACAAATCATGAATTCTCCTTCCTATATGTAAATCATACTCTGTATTTCCAAACTTTTATATTTATCCCATGAAGAAGGAATAGCAATATGGATAGTTCCAGTACACTAAGTGTGCCATCAGTTTTGGCTAGGTGACTGGCTTATCCAGTTCCTTTAACAGGATCTTGTCTAGCTCTGTCTGAGCACAGATGCAAGGTAGCTCCACGGCCACTTTCATGGTAGATGGAAGCAGAGCAGAAAGCAGTTATGAACCAGTAGCAAGCCATCACCGAGAAGTGACTTCAGCATTAGAGACACCTCCTTTGACATTTTCATCAGAAATCAACTTTAGATATCATGCTTTCTGACATCTGCTTAGCCAATGACTCATGAACTGAGCCGCTCTCGTACGCAGCTCCTGACGGCAAGAAAGCCATTCCGCCTCTCGGTATTCACAGCCACGGCTGACACACAGGCAAAGCAGATTTTAAACTCTGGAGCTCAAGTGTCAGCCCTGAGACCTGTGTCTCAGCACTCATTTGAGACTCGAAGGTTGATTTGTTTATTCCCTTGAAGGGTTATTGCATTTTTTCCCTCCTTTTGTCAGTAGGCTTCAGAATGACTCGTAACAGCAACAAAAACCTGAAACAGCGCTGTTCCAGGGTGGATAGGGCTGATGAAATTTTCTGAGCTCCTGTGACTAAAGCCTGCTGAGGAATCCTGTCACAATGTGCTAAAAGTCTAAATCTCTGTTACTTGTCTTTCTACAGAAGCAAGTCTTAAGTGTTTATGTCTGCCAGGCTCTGTACATGTATCTATCTGACCAGACAAGTTTTATAGAAGATTTTCAGCTGTCTGGCAGTTTTAATACTCATAAGATTCCTAAAAAGTTCACAAAAATAGATTGCTGGGAGAGGGGAGACCTTCTTCTGTCAACCTGAGGGAAAAATTTCAAATGCAGTGAAATCCTTGTCAAATGGGAGATCTTGCCTGGGAGGAGAAGTGCTGTGATGCCTCAGTGGCATGAAAAGCTTCAGTCACAGCTCCTCCACAGAGAGGCACTGAAAGGTCTGACCATAGCATGCAAATCCATGAGAAGCCAAGCTTCACCAATGCTACTTTTCCTGGACCTACTAATGCCCAGTAAGACAGCAGCACGGTGCTAACCTCCAGAATTCCTTGTCCCATTGCAGAAGCAGAGAGGACAATAGCTTCAGGGGTGATGTGACAGCTGCAAAACAGGCAGAGAAAAGGCCCAGGAGCAGACCTGACACAACTGCCTTGATCAATGTTTGCTTAGAAACGAAGATTTATATTCCTTGTTTATATCAAGAACCTGAAGTGAAATACTGACCACTTTGAAGCTAGTGACAGATCTCCCATAACCAGGATTTCATCACAGCTCCTTTCTGTAGACTCTGTGATTTGTTGCACATTAAGAACAAGGGGAAGTTAAAATGCTCTGAATCAGGAAAAATATTTTACAGAGCTAAGTAATTTGAAAAACATCTTTCATCTGTTAAGGTTTGAGCTTCTCCCAGTAATAACAAGAACTTGATCAAGCATGAACACTCCCTAGCTATCTATAGATTTGTACGACACAACCTTAGAAATGTCATTGGCACACTTCACAGTATAATCAATACATTCTTTTTAACCTTTACGCAAGAAGGTTGGGATACAGACTAAGATTGATAAAAAGACTCTCCTGCAGTGTGAAAGGTGCAAAACTAGAGAAAGAGCAGAACTGGGAGATTTTGTTAGCATAACACACAAGCTGAAATGTGCTATCTTGATTCCCAGGGGATGCAGGTTTGAGCGTGAGCACAAATCGAAACCCAACTTCCAAACTGAATAATTCAGATGCCTTGTCTCCTCTGGTCCCAAATTTCTTCCCCTTCTTAGGGGCATCAGTGTCTACATTGTCAGGCTTTTTGTGATTTCCATCAGCATTCTGAAGACCTGAAGAGCTTCCTTATTGTTCTTAGTAGTTTTAATGTTGGGGAGAGGACTGCTGCTCCTGTCCCACCCTCCAGCATAATGGGAAATGTTGCCTGTGATGGTGTCTCTGGCACTAGAAGTTCTGCCACAGCTCCTGTGCCAAGGTGAGTGAAAGAAGCGCCTCAGAGATTCTGGAGCTTTTACCCAGAAAATTCCCAAAGGTTTCCCAGCAACTGACCAACAGGAAAAAGAAACATTATCATCTCCACAACATGATGTTTTTTATGAATCTGAGAACAGCTGAAGTGCTTAGCAAGTGTTTTTCTTCTCCTGCTGTCTTATTAGAGGGCAGGGATTTCTTGACTGTTGACCCTGTCCCCCATCAAAAAAAAATCTGCTGTGCCAAAGGAAATGTACAAGTGACTGTGATGGGACCTTGTAATGACATTACAGGATTGTGTCTTGAATATTGGCATTGAATACTTACAGCACATACTGAGTGAGCCCAAAATGGAGCCTGATCCTATCCAGCTGTAAAGACAGGGTCTCATCCCTATTAATGCTTTTAAGTACTTCTCAGATTATTTCTTGTGTCACCAGAAACAGATTTCAATGCAATTTATTCTGCAGTTTCACTCTCTGATAATGTTCACTATATAATATTTTTCTTTTTATTGTTGTTTTCTTTATTTCTGGTTCCCCTATCATATGTCCCAAGAGGAAATATAAAGATTTGAAAGTAGAAATCTAGCAAGATAAAAAGATGGCACTTTTTTTTTTCATTGAGGACTGAAGCAGAAAGATTTTTTTCTTGACCCCAAAATTACTCCTTTTCACAAGCAATCCAGCTTTGGCTACAGTAAATATTTTATTATCTTAAGCTGTTTTGTGCAATTAACAGGAGACCATCACCACTTGTAAATATATATGAATTGCATATGGAATGTGCAATGATAAAATGTCTGTTTTGCTATTTTGTGTACAAATTGATCTCCACAATGCAATTGACAATTGTTTCCAAAGAATCTTCTTGTATATAAAGAATCATTTGGAGGAACAAGGGTAGTAATAACGTGAACAAACTGGAACAATTGAAAACTTGCCTTTTGCCTGCTGACCAGTGTCTGATAGAAACAAGTGACAACAAAAACTGAACCAGATCTTGTTTTCCTGTTTGTGGTTTGTTATCTTATTCAGCATCATTAAACATTTTGTTAAAAATAGTGGTGTACAGTGCTGTCATGTTGAAAAGAAAACATATCATTTTAGCACTCTGCCTTTTGCATAAGCTAGTTTTTTGTGTGGTCTGTAGGTCAATGAAATTAGTTTTTTATGGTTTATTATTTTCTCTTTACAGGTCCCATTATATTCCCATTTGTAAGAAGGAAGGACAAGAGGCAGGAGGAGCTTCCTGCAAATCAGAACTTCGTAAGAAATTATTTTAAATTGTGAATAACTCAGTAGTTACTCACTTACTAAAGTGTTGTGGAGTACCAGAGACATGCTAGGCAACGGAGAGAGAAACAATAGAAGGCAGACAATAATTTTTGGTCTGAGAAGTTGTTCACAAAAGCAAAACGAGTAACTCACTGAGATTTCAGATTAAACTTTGAGAGAACAAAAAATGAAGTGCTTTAACTTCAGGTGAGTGCATACAGAAATAGACAAGTTAGCCAAGTAACTCAACTTGCACTGACACATTCAGATAATTTCCTTTTTTAAAGTTCTAAAGAGATCTGCATGTTCTTATAATGAAATATTATTTACAAGTTGATTTACGAAAGACACAGATTGAATACATTTTGTTATAAATACTTCTAATATATTATCAGGTAACCAAACTTTATAAACTACATGTGTGTGTGTGTGCTTGCATATGTGCAGAAAAAATAATGTATATGCATGCGCATATATATATATATATATATATATATATATCGTGTAGATGGACAATTCATCTTGTGAGTGGCATTTTATTTTTTGTTTCAATAAGCATTTTTTTGTCTGTAAATAAAGTACAAAAACCAAAACTGTGAATATCTTCAACTCCTCCAAAATAAGTTTTAGGTAATCAAAGTGTTCTGAGACACAAATATCTTCATAAAATTTGCTGTATAAAGTATTCTGATTAGTCATAGAAGAAATGAAAGTAGAGGCAAAATCTTTGAAAAATATTGAAAGTAAACAAGATTAGCGAATGTTTTGTTAATCTTGGAAAGAAACAAATGTATTTGACTATAAATCCTACATTTAAACGAGGTAATTATATACAAAGCTGTTACTTTTGTATATACCTGATATAAATGCCTGTAGATGCCTATATGTATGAATATGTATATATATATATATATACCTAATGCAGCTTGCAATGTGAGACAGCTGAATATAGGAAGGATGCAGAGTCATGTATACTTTCATCCTATTTTCATCTTATAAAATTTGCTGTTTCTTTTTCCATTGCACAGAGTTTTGCACATCAGGTAAAATTTCAGAAGAAATTAATGAAGGAGCGGTTAGTGACTAAAATCGAATCAGTATTTCACCTCCACATGACATGGTTTGCTTCCTTCCAGCTAGCATTAAATAGCAAGCAACAAATAAAGACACATTGCAGTGGAACCAACAACAATTGTTTCTTCAGTCTATGCACTTGACAAATACCCTAAAAGAAGATATATAAGGATTCTCTTATACTAAATTTAGTATAGGAAATCTTTAATAACTGGAACTGACTATAATTTCCTCCTTTAGACTGCTCTGTTTCGATGTTTCATAAATCCTTGTATTGATTAACTTTACATGGAGTGTTGTACAGCCCTAAACACAAGAAATTAAAGTGAATGGCAGGTGAATTTTAGCAGAGTCCTTCCAGCCAACACAGCAAAACAACAAAGCAAAAATGAAATACACAAAGTATAAATCCTAATATATACAAAGGAATATTAATTCCAGTAAATGAGTCAGTTTTTAAAGTTCTGAATTTTTTCTTGCTGAGTTTCTATAACCAAAAACCTAATGGAGGAAAAAAAAGACTTTATCCATATTTATGGCACATATTAACACTTGATTATAAGAATTTAATGCATATAAGATGTACAAATAAAATTCATAGTACAGATCATGAGACAATGAAAAGTAAACTAGGAAACCTCCTTAACTGACATCTGAGATTCCTCTGTGAACCTTCTCCATGAAGATTTTTCTGATAGAAAGACAAAATGGAGTGGAATGGAATGGAATGGAATGGAATGGAATGGAATGGAATGGAATAGAATAGAATAGAATAGAATAGAATAGAATAGAATAGAATAGAATAGAATAGAAATTTCAGTTGGAAAGGACTTATGATGACGATCTGCAAGATTCTTTATGCTTTTTTTCATGTGACTTCCTTCATTTCAGTCCCTGAACTTGATTACTTGTACTGAGCACATTAAGCCTTTAAATTTCACTGTCAGAGCCCCATTTCCCCATTTTTGGTGAGAGAGTTTCACAAAACGGATATTTTATAGACTCTAAAAACATTTGTGCTTGATTTTGAGTGTATGAGCAATGTGAAATTGATAAATTCCTCCACTGGGATATTATTTTAGCTGAACATGTATGAAAATATTTTGCAAGAAACCAATTTATTTGAGAGAACACTCCTGTATCTAGAAGAGGAATGATGCTAGCATGTTGTGGGAGGATCTTTAACAGTGCAACCATCAAGTGCTTTGAAATGCTTTTCAGCTAAATAAAGATTTAAACTGAAAACAATGACACCATGAGAGCAAACTGCTATACAGATCACTATTTACAAAGATATTTTTCAAAAGAAATGTCTGTGTGGTGGTCTTTGGCTCAACGTGCTCAGAAGGAAAAAGGGAAGGGGTTTTTGGGAGCAAGGATGGACGTGTTCTAGCTCTTCAGAGACCAGCTTGTTTTTCCTGCACACTGAGAATGGCCTTTGTCCTCCTGCCCTGCTTCCCTGGAGCCACTGGCAGCCTTCTGGGTGCTGCTTGGGCTTCATGCTTTGTTGGCCAAGGGGTCCCCTCTGCTTGTGCTGTTTAGGAAGAGCAGTAAAAGCATTATAAGTTTATGCCTCTGGAATTTAATGAAGAAAAACACTCTGGGCCTGGGTCTCCTTGGTGTGAAAGCTTCTGTTGCCTGCTTGGCAGTGGAAAAGTCTGTAGAGTAGGTGCAGATTTAAGTTGTGTCTCATCTGAAGAGCACTACGGTGTTACAGCAAGATCAAATGGCCACCTTGTTTCTTGTGATACACCCTTTGGCAGCTCAAAATTGGTGCTACTTTAGTGGGGAAAAAGATAAAGCTTAGCTAATTATGTTTAAGTTTGTACTGGTTCACAGGCACAAGGGAAGCAACCTGCGTGACAAGAGGAGTTAGAGAAGCCTCCTTCCCTCCTGCAGTGTCTAATCCAGCAATTCATACAGCCAAGGAACTGAACAGATTTTGCCTCAGTTTGATATTATATTATATTTTTTCAACAAACTAGAGTGTGCCACAACGTCCTGATGGTAACTGCCTACTGAAATGCTGTTCTGTTTCTCTCATTGCTGTTTCAGGGATTGAATGTGCAATGTGGTTAAAAACTGACTCAAAGTTTTGGCTTTGGGGAGATTTAATTCATCTTTGGCACAGAGCAGTTCTGTACTGAATGAGGAAAGAAATGACAAAAAAGTATTTCAGGCTTCAAAACGAATTTTTGTTGTTGAAAATTTTGAACTTGGCAAAAAGAGAAACCTGAAGATTTCGAGCAAGAATAACAATGAATGTTGTTTTCAGAATTTTTCTGCTCTAAGTCTGGATATCTGCAAAAGAAAAGTGTTTTCTGAAAAATCCCTTACACTCAAGTTTTCTTCTGATCCAAAGGATTATTCAGAATAATGGACATGTTCAGAAGGAACAAAAGAAAACCATTTCTGCAAAGAACCATCAGTAAAGAAAAATAAAATTTTATCTTTCAAGCTTTTCAAAGTTTCTTATACTAGGGAATTGTAATCATTTAACTAAATTTGTAGCACAATGAAGTTATTTTGGAATATTGTATTCTATTTTTCAGTATACAAATGTTTCAAAGGTAGGGTAAAAATGGATTTGAAGCTATCTGCTGAATACAGTGATGCAAGTAGGAAAATTTGGCTGTTTCTGTGTTTGGAATTGCTTCAAGAAACCCTACCCAGCCTCCATATAACAGACAGAAGAGTAGAGGAAAGATCCGTTAAGTTTGTTATATTTTCAAAATCAAGTGGACAAAGACAAGCTAATGTTTAGAATCTGTGTTGGGTTTTCCCTTCAGAAGCATTAGCATTGCAATGTATGCACACCAAGCACTTCAAATTCCAAATCAAGCACTGTTAATGTTAAACTGAGTGGAACACTCAGTGCCAAGCCTGTGCCAGTCCTATCTTTCCGCTGTTGTCTTCCGCAAAAGTATAATAATTGAAACCTAAAGCCTGAGTTTATGAACTTCAAATTTGTGACTATTCCCCAAATTTTGTTAAAATTTTTTGGTTTTCCCAGAAAAAAATTCAAACTGAGCCACCATTTTGATTGTGGTGCTGTGCCTATTTCCCAGTTCTAGGAAGCCTTAAACTGGATTTACTGTGTCATCAAACACTGGCCATCACCTCTCTCTGTCCATGTCTTCTGATGCAATCTTCAGTCAGATGAAAAGATACTGTTATTTTTCCCTGGGATCCCTTTCTCCTTCAGGGCACATTGTGCATCAGTGCTGTGTAATGAGCTATTAGCTATCTGGCACATCCTCATTGCTTTTCTTGGCTTTGTGCCTTAGTTACCACTTGCCTCTTCTGCTCTGAAGACAAAGCTATTAATTTGCTTGTGGCTTTTTTATTTTACAGTCTGTATGCTTCTCAGGTATACATTATATTTATTTTCATTATGTCCTTAGTGTGTGAGGAGTATGATTATTATTGGAACTGTCTAGGTGGAGAGTCAGGGTACAGGACATGAAGGTCCAGGTTTTCCATTAGCTTTGTGTTTCCAGCTAGCAGTGTTTAGGATCTGTGCTTGGATGCTTTTCCCCCCAGAGATGTTAGCATTGCACTGTACAATGCTTTATGCCGTCAAAGTACAGCTCCTGTTATTGATTTTGGTTGCAGGTGTGACTGCTCCAAAGCTCTTTAAATCAAAACCCAAGGTCTAAACTGAGGTACACAGAAAGCACAAAATAAAGGTGGTATTCCTCGGCTTCATAAATCTCCTTCATCTCCTTCTGAGGCATTGCTTTTCAGAGAAGCTTGGGTCTCCTCTGAAGAATCACTTGCCCAATATTTAGCTTAAGTGATTTGACCAGAACCTTGGAGGAATCCTGTGGTGGAGGTTTGGCTAGAGTTAGGTCTTCTGATCGGCATTTTTTGCCAAAACTTGTGCCTTAAACTTTCTTTCCCCACCGTCTTCAGCCTACACGTCTTTACACCAACCAAAACAGGATGTCTAAGGAGAGCAACCACCTTCACTACTTAACTCTGATTCATCCCTGCTGCAGGTGCATCCCATGCCTCCAATGATACAGGGGCAAAAATAACAAGCAATCAGATAATTATAGACTATATCATAAGGCATGTGCAAGGGGTGTGCATGTGAGCAGCAAGGTTACCCAGGCAGCACAGATTCTGGCATTTCTTACCTTTTGAGTGATTCAGTTTGTAACCTTGATAATTAGAGCTGATCAGCACATTTTTGGAAAATGCTGTTCTGCTGAAAGCGAAAACAGTCTGCATCGACGTGAGAATTTTAACCAAGAGGCTGTTGCTGCACAGGCTGCCTGGGCCCTGCTGATTCATTCACCTCCTTACAAGGTGGGCTGGGGTCTCTCACACAGTCTCAGGGGTCCAGGCTCCAGGCTGGCTCCTCAGGCATGTAAACAGCTGCACCAAAGTTACAAGACATACCTAGAAAGTGGAGTTAATTAAGTTTTACTTGTTTCTGGAAAGATTGTATTTACTTGCATAAATTTCTCCTGGTTTTTTTGCTTAGACACAAACTGAATCCTGCTCCCCTTTCAGTCTACATCTCATTCCCTGGTATTGTGCTGATGTCTAGAGGGCTGTAAAGTGACCCTCTGCTCAGACCCTCTTGACTTTGTGAGCTGAAGGATTGCCCCTGACCATGGCCTGGGTCAGTAGAGCGTTGATCCTACAAGGGCACTGGTCACACTGGCAGTGAGTTTCACAGCTACATACTCACCAAGACTAGAGGGGCAGGGACATCCAGAAAACCTCATTTGCATTTTGACCTCAGAAAAAGTCTTTTGCCACTCTCTGAGTATCTTATTCTTATCCTAATCTTCTGTCCTCACAAGTCCCACCTCAATTCTCCTGGCTTTTCTTCATCTCCTCTCTTTTTTTCTTCATGCAGTTTTGTACAGTGGGAAAATTCCTCTTCCTCATCCAATTGTTATTCCAGCATCAGTTTATCTCTCTCTTTGCTGTTCCCATATTCTGCCATCAATTAAATTGTTTGAAATCTCCTATGTGATCTGCACTCAAACTAAAAAAAAATCTTGGGAGAGAAGCTCATAACCCAGGTCGTGTTCTCTCTGCAGAAGTCCATGCAATGGAATAATGAGCAACTTACACCTCAAATTCAACAGTATTGGAAGAGTTAGAAACTCTGTGTTGTCCTTCCAGCACCTACAAGAAAGAGGGGGAGAGACTATTTACAGGGGCATGTAGTGACAGGACCTTCAAATTGAAAGAGAGTAGGTTTAGATTAGATATTAGGAAAAATGTCTTTTCTGTGAGGGAGGTGAGGCAATGGAACAGGTTATCCAGAGACGTTGTGGATGCCTCATTCCTGGAAATGTTTAAGGTCAGGTTGGATAGAGCTCTAAGTGACCTGGTCTAGTGAAAGGTCCCTGTCCACAGCAGGGGCTTGGGCTAGAGGGTCTTTGTGGCCCTTTCCAACCCAGAACATTCTGTGATTGTATGGGTAGGAATCAGCTATTATCTGTGGCAGTCAGTTAGTCCAAACAAAAACTGAGAAAACGTACCCTTGATGAAAACAACGGTTTCTAGCACCACCACACATATATCCTGACACCTTCTTTTTCTCAGGAGCTTTAAAAAATATTTCCAGCCAAAATTCCCATAGCGGTAGAGCTATTACCTGTGCCAGGCTACTTATGGCTGTAAAAGACTCATGAGGGATTTTTTTACAGCAGGCCTTGTGACTCTGAGAAGTCTGTCCAACTCTTCTGTACTTCATTATTGAGGGAGATGCATTCACTTCACACCAGCCTAAGAAGCAATCATAAATAAAGTGAAACAAGAACTGAGAGGAAGTAAACAAAATTACATTTCAAAATGTTATGCATTAATAATAATAATAATAATGTTACGCAATAATATCAAAGATATGATAAAACAAGACAATGTGTGTGCAGCTCTAATAAAATTAAGAGCCAATTAATTTATAATCACTGATTTACATTCAAAGGTTTTTTTGATATTGCATATTAATTTACTCTGTTATTCTCATTTTACTTTTCAAGGTTTCACAGCCATCCCACTTTTTCACATCTGCTGTAAAGTTCATCTCTACTGCTAATAAAATGACTAATTTTTTTTGATTTATTGTTTTAAATAGTTTTCTGTCATGGATGTCTTCTTGATGAAATGCTTTTATAATGTCTTTTCTGCCTTAGTACTTCTGCTGTAAATTACAAGCCATACAGTTTCTTCATCCCTCCCCCTAATGCTTTGATATAACTGGGTTTAGTGTAAAGCTTTTCCTTCTGGATCTGTGTGTTTCCTCCATCTCACACTTTGCTTTCCCATCTTCCTAGCTGCCAGTATTTCTAAGCTTCTATATACGTGATAGTTTTATACAACTAAGCTAAACAACATCGGTGGCCTTCTACCTTCTTATGTTCATCCCTGTCATCGTGTACACCATTCACAGCTTCAAAGGTTTCCCCAGGGGTCCTAGCACAGTAGAAAATCCTGATTATAAGTGACATTTGAGTGGATTTTTAGAATTAGTGTATTAACAATTATACCCAACCTTAGGCTCTTTATTAACAGTATCAAGGCTGGGGTCTAGCACAGAATTCAATGCAGCTGTGTCATCTTTTCGTGGAAGCAATTTCCAGTATATGCATTGATCTTAGCAGTGATCTAAGGCTGGGAAAAGAGGTTGGTACGATACTTTTTCTAAATAGAATGAGGATCTTTGCCTTTTTCTGAAGGATGAAACATGGTTAGAGTCACTGAGGCTCCCATTGTTTGAGGTATACAACTTATTTGCCCTACACATTTCCATTTGCAGTATTGAAAGCAGCCTGGGAAATATATTGATTTTATCTATAAGGGGTCCTCCAAAATAAATCTTTGAAAATCACCTAGAAATTGACTTGCACGCCCTAAAACAAAATCATCTCTCTATATGCACATGAGACATGTCCCAATAGAATATAATGGTTATAAGAGAGACAGTGGTTGTAAATTCTCATAGCTTCATCAGTACAGATGTAATTCCATAGAAAATATCATTAGCAGGGTTTTAGCTGTGTGTATCACTTTCATCTGCTGAGGCACTTCAGCAATTTCCCTTACCTTTCTAACCAAGGTTAAGACTAAATTCTACCAGCCAGTATCTCTGAAACTCAATATTTTGGTGTCACAGGATTCTTGTTTGCTTGTTTGTGTGCCTGGATGCCAATTAGTTACAATCAAGTGAGACTTTTCATACACTTGGATTAGAAGCTCTAACTGTGGTCTAAAAATAAGATGGACTCTGCTACCTGCTGCTATCAGGGTTTTATGAATACTACTGCTGTCATACATAACAGAGAATAGATTTAAGAGAAATGTGCTTGTTGAAAACACCTATGACTACAAATGACAATTGTGCTGATTTCAGATATTGATTGACCTGTAAAAAAATTAATAACTAGTTTAACATTTTCTTTCTATATAAGAAACACATTTGTTTTTAAGGGCCTGAAGAAGAAAAAATTAGGTAAGTCAAGTATCAGGACAAGGTGATTACTTAACATCTGTGACCAAGGAAAAGGCTCAAGGAGAAAAATCATCCAACATCTGCACTGTCGGTAAAATACTTGTAAAAAACACAAGTGAAGTGTGATTAATCACCATGGATGTATGATTGAGTCAATTGACTGTTACTTTTTCATGATGATTAATCAGCTACAAAAATTATAATTGTCCCACTTGTAGTGGCTGCATGCTGTGCCTGATGACATCATTTGGGCTACAGATACTCAATGAGTGGTTTTCAAAAGAATATGCAGATGAACCAGGAAGGGTGGGTGAGGTTAAAACTACATTTTGAAGACCATCTCTGTCTTTGGCAACCCAGACTTGAGACTATTTTATCAGCTCACTGAATGGACAAATGCTCTGCTTTCTGATGAGTATTGTCATCAGATTAAGCTAAAATCAGAGGCATGAGTTTTGTCATTTAACATTATTAAATAATATTTACATTATGGATACATTCGGAGGCAGAGAACAGAACTAAAATTATTTTCATGACATTAGATAAATGAATATTACACTCAGCATACTCTGTAGTGCATCTGAGAAAATAAAGAGCTTCTAAAATGGAAATGAAATGCTTAGATGAATGAATATAAATTAAGAAAAGAAAAAAGAAAAGAGGAGGGAGATGTCTTGCTTTAGACTGTGGGTGAAAAACAGAAAATGGTAAGAGCAATAAAGATAAAAAATATTTAGTGGGAAAAACAGAGGCTGGATGCTTACTGTTTCTATGAATTCTAAGCATAGGGTCAACGAATAAGAAAGAAAATTTAAATGCAACAGAAAAGACTTAAAAAAATAACCAAACCAACCCAACTGAATTAATTAATGGCAGCTTGGTTTCTGTGACTATTTTAAACTGTGTGATCTGAGAGCCCATGTCAGGTTGGGAACTAGACATTCTTTATCTCCCCCATCTCTGGGCAGGTCTTGGATCCCAGGAGAAAGAAACTTGACCGCATTGCCTAAAAGCAAACTGCAGCCTGTCTGGGTCAGCCCTCAACCTGGATAATGATCAGGCAAGAGGGACTGTGCAGTGGAATCCAGACACAGCCTTGAGATCAAGAATGTAATACAAATATTATAAGGATAGTGACAGCTCCTGTAATTATAACAAAAACCCTGTAATTTTGAAAGCATATATGCAGCCATGCTTTAGGGCATAAACCAGTCACTTACTAAGGGCTTAAGAAGCAACTCCCTTTACAGACAGGTGCTTCCAGAGATTTTTTCTGATGAGGTTTCTCACACCTTCCTCTAAAGCAGCTGGGATTTGGCATCTGTCAGAGACAGGGACCATGCTAGATGGATCACTGATCTAATCCAGTGTGGCAGCTCCTATGTTCCTACGAAGGATGTGCAAGCTTCAGAGCAGATATTGGTTTTGCATGTAAGGCTGGAAATGTCATCAGACTGTTGAGTGGGTAAAGTGCAGCATTTTATAAACATACAACCCTCAAGGCTCCTAGGGAAAAATTGTTATGTTGGGATCTTGGATAATCTGAAAGAGATGATGTACTAAGATCTGACACAATAACCCAAATGATGAATTATTCTGGGCAATTTTGCCCATCAAGCTAGATTCATATATACTAATGGACTGTGCAAAGGACTGTGCACTGTAAAAACCTCAACCCCTGTACACTCACTGTGATTTTAAATATCTTTGTGCCTACATAGAAATAGTTTCTTGCAGAGTACAAGATCCTGCTTTAAACTTCAAAGTCTTATTTAAGAAGAGAGATTTTTTAATGGAAAATTTCTTTAAAATCCTCAGAGATAACATCCTTGGAGGAATACCATCTTTTACACTCATTTAAAATAGACTTCTTTCCAGTCTTTTCTGAGCAGGCAATACCTTTCTGAGCTGTACATAAAACCTCACTAATGATCTGTAATGAAGTGCTCCTTTCTGCACATCCAGCATTTTTGCTCTAAAGTTCAAGGAAATAGCACAATTTTACCAGCACTATTCCCCTTTTAGCACACTGGCTTTGCTTTTGAACTATAGCACTAACAGCAAAACCACAAAGTACAATCCTGTATCTCCTCCTTAGGTTGTCACTATGTCTTACAACCATGGATCCTAAAGTTCAGCTCTGTTTTATTCCTCAGCTCTTCACCTTTATTAAAGCACATTTTTATCAGCCACAGAAGGAGAATTTATTTAAAGGTTTCTGTTTACAGGAGATCATCTTGGTAACTTCTTGTATGTAGATAAGAAAGGGAAGCATGGGAGCTCTAGTCTCTTGAGCTTTTCCTAGGTACCTACTAATTGTTAATTATTAGAGACTAACTAAGTCACTGAAGTGAGTCGTTTGGCTGGTGTCTCAAATGCTGTCATTTACTACTACACAAATCAGCCTGGTGATAGAGTGTCTTTAAATTAGGTTACAACCATGCAGTTATTGGACAGGGAGTAATTGATAAAACCATTAGTAACACTTGTAGAGATAACAGCTAGCAAAATCATGCAACCATAATTATTCCTAATGGATACATGCTATAAATTGTGTCAAGAAAAAAAATCTTGCATTATCTTTCAATCAAATTTGACAGTCCTGGTAGATTACTGTAGACTAAATGCTCATGTATTGAAAAAAAATGACCTATCAGAATATCTTTGCTTTTTTTCCCCCCCTTCTCCTTTCCCATCAATTTATGTGCGGCTTTTTCCCTTTTATTTTTTTTTTCTGGTAATGTCTTTCTGCATTGGTGTTAAGGCTAAAGAAAATATAGTCCTTCTTATTAGTTGCCTTTACCACAGTGTTTTATATTTTCAGTCAGACACAAGACACATCAAGACTTTTTTGTAATGTGACAACATGAAAAGAATTACCAGTTTGAATAAATGATTCCAGGTTGCATTACATTTTTCCAACAGCAAAATGTATTCTTTAATAATACATAAAGTTTTATCTGTATTCTGGTGTTAACATTTGTTTCACTGAACAAAGGCTCCTACTCACAGTGTCCTACCCCACCCCCTTCTGACTTTTCTCCCATCAAAAAACATCACTGGTTGTTTCAGTGAAATTTCCCTCTCCCTCTGCAAGTGACAAAGATCAGAAACTGCCTCTATTGACTAAAAGATCAGACTTATAGATCAGAAATATATTTTGATTATATCTTTTCTTCCTCCTTATGTGCAAGGTGATGCTTCTCAATCACAGGCATGAAGGGTTTAAGAGGTGAATCAGCAAAAAGGAAAAAGGTAATTACATATGAAAATGATCATATAATAATAACTTCTCAGAAGAGAGTTGCATAAATTACTGGAGTTCTGTTGACCTTTAGAAATACTTTGGTTCTATGGCTATAATTGTGAACTTCCAAAGTCTCAAACAGCAATTCCTTTGTCCCAGAGTACTCCACATATGTTAAGTTGCACATTTGTCTATATTCTATCATTCCATTAAGAGGGAAACAACTCAGGAGTATAGCTTAGTTAGAGGGTATTCAGAGACTTCAGCTCTTGGGTCCTTGGTTCAGTATCACCCTTCTGATGCTTTATCTTTGAGCCTGTTGG
This sequence comes from Zonotrichia albicollis, assembly GCF_047830755.1. Taxonomy (NCBI): domain Eukaryota; kingdom Metazoa; phylum Chordata; class Aves; order Passeriformes; family Passerellidae; genus Zonotrichia; species Zonotrichia albicollis. Next base: position 115,382,143 of record NC_133821.1, on the reverse strand, counting down.
AAAATCCACATAAGAAAGTCACTACTGCAATTAGCATGCACAGATGGTCTTGAACATCCAAGGGAGAGGGGCTGCCAATGCTGAACTCCTTCCATGCTCAGGAGAGGCAATAATGTGAGAAGAAGGTTTGAATTATGATAGGAAGAAATTTGTCACTGAAAGGGTGGTGATGATATGGAACATTTTGCCTAAAGATGCTGTGGACTCCCCATCCCTGGAAGGGGATTCAGGGCCAGATTGGGTAGGGCTTTGAGCAACATGGTCTACTGGAAGGTGTCCCTGCCCATGGCAGGGGGCTGGAACTAGATATTTAAGGTCCTTTCTATCCTAAGCCATGTTATGTTTCTATGAATTATGGAGCTGATGATCTATGGCCACTGATGCTGGTGAAAATAGTGTTTTTTCTGCAGATTAGTAGAGAAATTCATAATCTACCTTTCATTAGGCCCAAAGAAAAAAAAAAAAAAAAAAAGAGAAAGTGCCCAACAAAATTCTTCTAGGAAGTGTTTTTCCAGGCTGGCCATACTGTGTAACTTATCCCAGCTTGCTAAACCATGCACTGTGCATCCTGCACCGAACACATCCATTTCCATCTTGTTCCGCCTCCTCATTCCTTGTGGGTATCTTCTCTCCTTGTCATATTCCTACACTCCAGGGCACAAAAATGCAGCACTCACAGAGCATCACACATTACAAATGGTACATCTGCTACTTTGGAGAATTGGAGGAACTTTTGGGGTTAAACTTCCACATTCCTTACTGTGAGAAAGATACACTGGTCCATTTTTTTCCTCTAGAAAAGCACAGGCATAAAATGCAGTTAAGCCTAAAGCCCCATGTCTTACTGCAATTCAAGGAATTGTAAGCACGGGGAGATTTTTATTTTCCTTCTCTTTTACTCTGACACATGGGTTGCAGTGTACCTATAATTTCTGCATTAGCCAGACTTAGATAGCCTTAGTGATATTTCCTGGCAACTCCTGAATTCACACTAAAATGAGTCATCAACATGTTAACAGCATGCCAAAATGATTCCGATACTTCTACAAACAAGCCCCCCAACTTCTTATTGATTTGCTGCATGCAGATTTAATGAAGATAAGTCAGCATTTACTCAGCAATGATAGAGAGCAGGAGAAAAACGTTTGGCCATGGTGGAAATCTCAGGGTTTGCCTCTCTGTGTGGGAGCAGGGCAAGTGCACTTTCCCAGTCCTGAGAGAGGATTTAGTGCCCTGGTGCAGGCAGGACAGGAGAAAGTGTCCTGGCTTTGCTTTCCCCTGTGAGTGCTGCTCTGCTGCACTGGGTGGTGACATGCTGCAGTCTTGCAGAAACCTATTGTGCCCAACTCCCTGACGTGACAATCTAAATGGATTAGTTTTATGACTGAAGCAAGGACAACTCCTTATGTATTATATGCATCAAATTTCAAGCAGGTAAATGCCATCCTCATCTTCAATAACCACATCCGCTTGATTTTTCTTTCTGAATGATTTGTTGAATGTGCATACAGACCCATACATAAAATTCTGCTTATTACAATACAAAATTGGAATCCAGCCTAGACTTATGTGCATTTTTATGATACCACCCCAAACTATAAAAAATCCATTCAGAAATCAGGTTAAACATACAAAAATGTTTCAGTAAAAATCACAACTGAGCTTTTAATACTGCTTTTAATGGATTGTTAAATGCTTATAAACCAGCTTTGAGTATAACAAATTAGCTCTGTGAAAATTAGTTCAGGTGGAACCCTTTGATTTTCTCATTGTCCTCTAAATTAAAAATTAACCATCCCGGCACGTGCACTATACCAGAGCTGTACAAGCTTTTAATATATCCAGTCTCATACAAACCTCATACTTCCCTTGAGAAAGTTGAGTTTCTAAAGATTTAATTCAAGTTCCAAGGTCAAACTGAATAGATCTGAATTTCTCCTTAAAATGGGAGTTTCATTCCAATGAGGACTCGACTTCAATTTACTGCTTCTTCCTAAGTTGTGACAATATGGCACATAACATCACATGCAGACAGCAAATCAAATGCAGTGACAGCACAATTCCAAGAAAGGTGCCCAAGAGCACACTGCAAAGGCTAGTTGTGAGATGGGATCCCCTTTTTTGAAAAAGAGTTTTAGAAGATACTTCCAAATCACACATTTGCAACTTTTAAACAAATCCAGTACATTTGCTGTGTCTTGCAGAGTGTCACAGGAGAAACACAAAACAAAATCTCTCATCTGTTTTGTAGGCAGTAGAACTAGATGACAACAACATTTTATCCCTTTTTCAAATTCAGTCTCATGTAAATCTGTCTGCCTCCATATTTAGTTCAGATGATGAGGAAATAACCATGTGTTTTAGGGACAGATTCTGCCCTCCATTCAATCTGTTTTACTGAGCAACTTGAGGCTGAGAAATAGTCTTTTGCTTTTACACAGAGAACTTTTGGCGATGGAACTTTGTGGCTCTCTCTGTGCAGTGCCTCCAGCAGCTGATGGAGGGGAAGTAGGATGTTGTGAAAGGGAGGCCACCAGACTCAGTTACCAACTGACTCAAGTCAGCCAGGACAGATTACTGATATTCAGGGCTCCTCTAAGCTGGGATGTGGGTTGGATATTCAGGGCTCCTCTAAGCTGGGATGTGGGTTGGATGTTCACCATGGGTGAGTGAAGGTCCCTGAGACCTTTTGCTCCAGCTCAGACTCTGTTTTACCAGTGCCATGACAACATCTAAGGATGTAGGCACATGTGTGCCTGCATTGCACAGTGCAGCACTCTGTGATGGGTCTCATGCTAGGTCTCAGCAAGCTGGTACCTCTGTGAAGCACAGCAAAACTTAGCAAAGAAACATTCTGAGCTCCAGGAAACAGTCAAAGATGCTAGCCAGGCATTCCACCTGGGCTAATGAGCTGTGTGTCTCAGCTGATGGGGCTGCTGTACTGCCAGGGCTGTGTGCTCAGGGACGTGGTTTAGGGGGTAGACTTAGCTGTGCTGAGTTAATGGTTAGACTTGCTGACCCTAAGGGGGTTTTCCAACTTAAATGATTTCATGATTCAGACCTGGCTGGATGGCAAATGCCAGAGGGTTGTGATCAGTGGCGCAACTGTACTGTCACTAGTGGTGATGCCCAGAGCTCAGTACTGGGGCCAGTATTTACCTTGTTCATCAGTGACTTGGATGAAAAGGACAGATGTCACCTCAGTAAGTTCACTGATGACACAAAGCTGGGAGGAGTGGCCAATCCCCCAGGGTGCTGTGCAGCCCTTGGAAAGGACCTCAGCAGGCTTGAGAGACGGACAGAGAAAATCTGTCTGAAATTCAACAAAAAGAAAACCGGGGCCCTGCCTCTGGGGAGGAATAACTCCATTTACCACTACAGACTGGAGGCCAACCTACTTCTGTGGAGAAGGACCTGGAGGTCCTGGTGGACAACAAGCTGTCCATGAGCCAGCAGTGTGTCCTTGTGGCCAATAAGGCCAATGGTGTCCTAGGCTGCTTTAGGAAGAGCATTGCCAGGAGGTCAAGGAAGGTGATTCTATCCCTCCAGTCAGCCCTAGTGAGGCTGCATCTGGAATGTTATGTCCAGTTCTGAGCTCCTCAAGAGAGGACATAGAGAGACATAGAGGTACTGCAGTGAGTCCAGTGGAGGGCAACAAAGGTGAAACAGGGACTGGAGCACTTCCCTTACAAGGAATATTGGCTGATGTAGTTGCCATTCTCCATGATACTTGAAGAGTCGTGTCAGTCAAATGAAGTCCCATGTGACTCGAGCAGGGCAAACACTGTCTTTAAAAAGGGTCACCCTGGGAGCTACTGTCCTGTCAGCCTCGCCTCTTTGCCTGGGAAGACCATGGAACAGATCCTCCTACAAGCCAAGGCACATGGAGGACAGGGAGGTGATTTGAGACAGTCAGCATGGCTTCATGAAGGGCAAATCCTGCCTGACCAGCCCAGTGGCCTTCTATGATGGAGTAACTGCATAAATCAAGACAGGAATGGTTGCAGATGTCATTTATCTGGACTTCTGTAAAGCCTCAGGCATGGTCCTCAACAACATCCTTCTGTCTAAAGTGGAAAGAGATGGATTTATGAGTGAAGTGTTGGATAAGAAGGTGATTGGATGGTCACACCCAGAGGGCAGTGGTCAATGACTCAGAGTCCCAGTGGGCATCAGTGATGAGGATATTTCCCTCCAGGGTCCATCCTGGGACCAGTGTTATTAAATATCTTCATTAATGGCAGAGATGAAGGGATTGAGTGCAGCCTCACACATTGGTGGTGGCACCAAGCTGAGTGGTGTGGTTGACACAGGTGATGAGGAGTGGCCACATGGGAATGTCATGAAGTTCAATGTGACCAAATGTGCTGCCCCCGGGTAGGGCAAGCCCTGGTATCAACACAGGGTGGGGCATGAGCAGAAGAGAGAAGCATGTGAGGGACATATTTGTAGTTATAGCACACCAAGGAAAGGAGTCTGAACTTGAGTTACCTTCTAGTTGACACTTTCTCCACAGATGAGTTGTTATCCTCAGACCACCTTCATGATCTTTCTGAATTTTTCTACATTATGGAAATTAGGCAGTCCTCTGCTGGTTAGATACTGAACTGGAAGTAGCTCTCTGTAATGAGACCTGCAATTTATTACACTACTTTTACAAATTACATTCTGCGTAAACTATTTGTTATAAAGTCTGAAAATGTGCCTGTAGTGGTATTTTACTGGGGGACTTGTATCTGGTTTGCAAATAGCATAGACAGCATTTGAAGGTGTGTAACTATGAGTTTAAGAATCACTAATTAGAAATTGGTAATTTTCTATAAGAACACAGCACATTAAGAAAGGCTATTCCAAATACAGAGAATAGATAGTAATGAATAACATTAAAGGTAAATTTTAATTTTTTTTCTCTGTCCACTAAATGCATATTTACGTGACTATAAGAATTAATGTAAAAAAATAAATTGCTGAGCACAGGTATCATAAATATAAAGCACATTTAAAGGTGAATAGAATATAAGTAATGCAGTTGACTTTGACAAGACCCTTTTAAAAGTGACTCCAAAGACATGCCATCTAGGACAGGCAGCCAGGGCAGCAGAATAGATATCTTTAAGAAAGTTAGAGACAACACTCAATGCTACCTTTGATATGTATTATAGATGTGATATTACTAGTCTTGAAAAGGTGGCAAGGTTGAAGGCATAAGTTCTAAGGACAAGCTGAGCATCTAAATCTATGAAGTCTAGAAAGAAAAATCACTTAAGAGGTGATTTAAGTGAAGAATTTAAAATTTTAAATGGAACAGATAATGTCAACATGAGCTCCTATTTTCAGACCAGCGCAAGAAGCTAGGACAAGAGGAACATAAATGGAAATTAAAGGAGAACAAATTCAGAACAGATATAAATACTCATCCATGATGAGAATAATAAACATGAAAAAAATTGGCATGGCCACCAAGGATTGGAGTTTTTCTGATGGGATGTGTAGTGTCTGTTCTTCAGTCAAGTAGTAGAGGCATGTGCTGGTGAATAAAATCACTCTGCTCATCTTTCCATCTCATTAAAATTAAATACAATTTAAAAATAGTTTTAGAGTTCACAAGCCTTCTTTGCTCTTATTTACATTAAAATAATTTTTAGGGGTGAGAATTATGAGGTTGCAAGCTTGCTGAAAGCTAAAAGCAAACTTCATGCAGAGAATGGCATGGAAGACAATATTTTTTATTCAGTTTTTCAAATTCAATCTTGAATCCTTGTTATGCTTTTCCAGAAAGCACTTTGGAACCAAATTGAGCAAAATTGTATGTAGATCTATACAATAAGTAGCATGTGATTCTTTAGGACAGATATTTTTTATTCTCTTGAGTGACCATAAAAGTGAATGTATTTCATACATTGCACATTTTGAAGAGGAGATACTAAAGACTTCTCTGATAAGACAAGCAAAGTTTTCAAGGGAATGTTGTGTATGTGTATATTCAATGCTGGAAGAAAGTCTCAAGGAAGCCATCAATAGTCTCTTCATCAGAATAAAATATGTCCAATCACATGGCAATACATGTCACAGTAAACAAGAAAACTGTACATGAGACTTGCCAAGAGAGTCTATTTGGCAGTATAAAATATGTGGTGACATATTCTATATGTTACTGTTTATCCAAAAGATTGTCAGCAAACAAGGAAAGATTTTTACACACATGCTATTAAAATGTTAGCAAGAGTCTGGGATTTTCACTGGGGTGAGCATTGAACGACAGAAGAGTGATAAGCTATGACTTAGACACAGAGAGGTCAATTGGAGAAAAGAGTTCTTCAGAGTGCAAACAAGATGAATATAAGCAGTTGGACTAAGATCAGTGCATAGACAGACTAAATTAGAGGCTATTGCTTGAACATCTAAAAAGCATGGACATAAAATGATTAATCTGCTGTCTGCCCCATGCTTAAAGGGAAATCAGAGGTGTCTTAGTAGATAATACAGAAATACTTGAGTTACGAATCCAAAAAAAACAGCCCAAAATGATTTAAGTAATTATGAGCTACAGCACTTATTGATAAAGGTGATTTTACTTCTCCCCTCCCCCTGCCCCCAATTATTGTAGCTTAATACATTTGGTGTGTTTATATCTATGTGAATAATTAAGTATTGGAGTGAATGCTGTCATCCTTCCTCTACAGAGATGAGGCAAGCAGTTTTTCTGGATCCTATATGTAAAACTTTGTTGGGGCAGGCAACCAGCTCAGCAACAGCAAAAGCTGAATTGCTGCTATTATAAATATTCTTCCATCAAAATTCCTAAATAAGTAGCTGTAGTATAACAATTTTGAAGGTGAGACTACTGATCCATCTTTTAGGACAGATGACTTCACAGAACTGCTGTAAAACCCCCTCTAAACCACAGTAACTATCAGGCATTATACATCAAGGGCAGTCATTATTAATTTTAAATTTGTTTAGAAATGGTAATGTACACTTAGGGTATCAAAACAGCCTTAAGTGTGCCTTTTGATAATGTTACACAATAATCAGGAAGTCAAGCTTAATGGAAGCAATTTCATGCTTGCAGTTTCACATTAAAGTGTTTTCTGCATTAATCTCTGTCCCCCAAACCTGGAAAGTCTTCTCTGCAATGCCACTGCCTGGCAGCTTTAAAACTGCTTTATTTGCTTCCCTCATGTATGTATCTCAACAACTCGAGATCAATTCTTTAATCTTGCTTATGCATTTCATGGACTTCTAATATTTACACTGAAAATTGGAATGAGGTAAAATGAAATGTCATCTAACTTGCATGTACACACACACACATGCATACCCACACACACTCCCAACTTCATCTCCCTGTGGCAGCTGGGGATTGTTTCAGACCTGGTTGCTCTAAATCACCAAAGACTTAAGGAAGCAGGTCACTAAAGTTTCTGCAAGCAAAGCAATGAGGGCTGAAGCAGTGACCCAGGACCAGGAGGAACCCTTACAATCCCTCCCATGATGAAGCTGCCGTGGTCCAGCTCATTCCCTCCCACCTCAGAATGAGCTACATCATTTATTTATTTAATTCACAGCCAGTAGTGGAGCTGTATCACCATGTAACAGCTCAGTAAGAGTTTAGACAAGACCCGTATTGCTCATAGTAATTAAACAGATTTACTTGTAAATTCTCAATAAATTAATTCAGTACTTAGGGAGTAAGTGCTATAATATTAGGAAAGAGATCATGTGGGTGTTTTTTCCTTTAATTCATAACCATGAGGTTGAAGTAATAGCTGTAAGGGTTTTTTTTTTTTTTCTTTAGCTAAGTCAGTAATTCTAGTTCATGCAGGGGGTATTCATTAAAGAGACTGAACTTTGTGTTTCCTTCACTAACATTTATATTTTCTTCAAATAACACAAAGCAACTGGTTGATAAGGGAATGTTTCAGTCATTTTCAATTAGTTGTAAAGTTTTTTTTTACAGTAGTCTGGTTTCTGGTTAACTGACCAACAGAACAATGATGGCTATTTTATACTGCAGAGACAGTGCTGACAGGGGGTATAATGAGAGAAACTGTCTCAGATTTTCTTATTAACAACTGTAGCCAAAGCCCCTGTCGGCCTCGCTAAATGGGTAATAGCATATTACTCTCTTGGTGGAGGCCTCTAGGATATTACAGACAAAGTTGGTTAATTAGTGGGATCTGAAGTGTTACTTCAAATGCTGTCCCAGCTCTGCAGTTTTCCTACAGTTTCTAATTATTTGCCTTTGAATAAGAATACAGGACTAGATTTCCCAACCTGATCATTTCATAAAATCTGAATGGATAATCAAGCACTACTTATTTCAATCAAAGTACGGTCAAATTGAACTTAACCACAGACGTATGAATACTGCAGATTTGGTATTGATATTGATTTTCCAGTAATTCATCTTAAGTTCAAATGATCAAAAATCAAGACAGGTCAACATCAAAGAAACAGGAATATTGGCATGAAAGCAAGCTCTCTTGATTGGTACAAATTAAAAGATCATTTATTAGTGATTATGCTGTATAATACTGCCAGTGCCAAATGAATGCAATTAAGATGAAATGGGCCCCTGCAGCTACAGGGGTTAATAAAGACTGAATTCCTAATGATTTTTCCATTAATTATGAAGATGTCCACAAAACAGCTTTAACAAAGCTGTGGCCACCTCCGACAAATCTTTGTAATCTGTATAAAATGCCTCCCTTAATTGACATGTTGTTGGGGTAATGTAAAGATTTAACAGCTCCGAAATCATTACTGGCCAAAGAAGGGTACTCTCTGAAGAATGTGAAACTTGGGGTTTGTAGGAAGTGCAAATGGTTTGAATGGCTTGAAAATTCCATGCTGTTTCAAGCCTTAAATGGCATACATCCTTACTAGAGACATTGCTGCGCTCTGCCTGCAATGAATAAACATTTGTCTCCTCTGGGTGTTTGTGCTCTTCATAGGTTAGGGAGGCAGAGTAATAACTGGGAGAAAAAGCTGCCAGGGGACTGGACCAGCATTCTCTACAGACTCTACTATTATGAGGGCAATTTTTTTCTTTTAGGACCAAAATTTCACCCTAAAACATGGGAGATAAAGAAGAAAAATGCCTTACCTTGGAAAGATTCTTGCCTGGACGCGCCTGCTTCTCAGGACTCTTGCTCTGGGGTCGCCTTGGGCTGGCGTGTGCATGGCTGGGTACTTCCAAAGCAAAGGATTCTGACCTTTCTGTGGGAAGGGTAAAGCCAGATGGTGTCTTTCTCTCCCTTTTTTGTTGCTTATCAGCTTAGATAATCCTTCTCTGATTGCTGCTGAGAGCAGACTTGCCAGTCTTTTGGCCATTTCTTCCTCATTCATGGGATTTCTTCAGGTTTTTATAACTGCTTTTTTCATCAGTATCATCATTATCTCTCATCTGTCAGTTAACAAGGAAAAAAAAACCCTAAAGACCTAAAAATGAGGAGATTGCTTGGATGCTCGATTAGGCACCTGTTGCCTCTCAGCATTAAGTTAATTTCCCTCCTAATTATACATGTTTTCCGTACCCTCTGTCTCTTCGTTTTCTGTTTTGAGGATGACATCAGTTTGAATGTGGATTTTAAAGCAATTGGAACTGCATGAAGGGAACATCAAAATATTTGTTGTTGGGTATTCTCAGGCAAAAGGTGGTTTAGACAGTCACCAAAAATCTGCCCAGTTTTGCAGACAGCATCAAATGGAATGCATTACATCAAAGGTGGCTAAATGGTCATTTGTGCAGGACTTTGTTATTGAAGCAATCACCTAAAATGGAATATTGGGAAGGAATACTGGGAAATATTGGGAATATTGGAAAAATTATCCTAGGGAGAGTAGAAGAATGAACTCACTGGATAAAGCCAATTGAATCAGTAAGAAAAGTGATAAAGTAAAACATTTCAAAATTATTTGTAGTCTTGCCTAGTTGGGAAGTTAAACCAAATATTTAATGTGTAGACATGTAAAAAGAGAGCAGATGAAGAAGGCACAACTGTGGTAATTACTTTGGAGGCAGTTAGGATTAAAAGTAATCCAGATAGGGCCCCAAAATGAAACAAATATTCCTGTTTTCAATGGGTAGATCAGCTATACAGGCAAGGAAGAAATATAAAATGGTAAATAGGAATAAGATTTCCACATCAGGAAATAAAATTTCCAGAGTAATATATTTTGCAATAAAAATACTAATTCTGTTTTTAAATTAACAGAAATGTGAAATGCTTAGATTACTTACTTTGAGGTAACATATGTGTTCAAACTGTTGCTTAAATTTCCTTGGTAGGAGACAAGTTAAAAATGTGTGCTTTTAAAGGATTTGTGGGACACCTGAGAGTATAGACTATTTGAGTCTGAGCCAGCAAATTACTTCAAGTTGTAGCAAAGAGGAGAGATAGTGTGGATAAATAAGAAGAGTCAATACCAATTTTATAGGTGAAGATCAGTTCTACAAAAGTTCTTCAAAGAAGTCCCAGACATATGGATTAGTCTGCATTTATTGATATGATAGATATGGATTGCAAAAAAATGTTTTGATAAATTATATTTCAGATGAATTACCACCTGAAGATTCCTCTTTCTCTCCTCTCTCTCTACAGGGAACTTAGATACTTGCTGAGGTTTGGGCTAATGATTTCTACAATCCCAGTCCAAACCTGTAGTATTTCCCACATGGAAAACCTCTGATGATACATTGGAAATTAGACAAACCCACACCCTGCATAGTGCATGTGGTAACACAGGTTATTTTGCAGGTGGCAAGCTTACAAACATTACAAAGAAGGATGAGCCTAACTTTATCTTCTGGAATTTTTCCAAACCATGAACACTCAGCTTCTCAAAGAAATCAGGTGTTTGTGACTTTGGCGGACTGTAAGGTTTTTAAAAAGCTCTCTTTTTACAAATACAGATTGCACAGCAGAAGCAATTTCTTTTTAGCACAAGAAAAACTTACCTGCACTCTAAGAGCCTTAGTTCTGAGCAATGTCCTAGCACTCTGAAATGGGTTACTGTTCAGATGTAAGGCCAATTCTAATCAGATTTGAAACAGAGTTGCGGAAAATGAAGATTGACAGAAAATTTTTGAGTGTATAGAGAGATCGGTATTGGAGCCTTAAATATTCAATCTTAATCTGAAATATTTTGATCCCCTCTGATTAAAATTCATAAACATTAAAAGTGGTATAAAGAGCCAGGAATTGCTAAAGATGATACCTCCAAATCCTGTACCTCTAAAAACGCTGGAGCAAATCCAAATATGTGCTTTACCTGTTGTCCATAAGGATGCTTTACTTGAAATGGTTTAGGAAGAAAGAGTTAGAGGAGAATGCTCAAGGGGAAATAGATGAAGGACCAGTTTGAACAGCAGGGTGAGACGTGAAATATTTAAGGAAGAAGCCAAAGATGTTATGCTGACAGGAGCATTGGAGACTGAGAATCTGGGAATACTGACTGCATCTGCTCACAGTTTCCTCTGTGGAAAGGAGGAGTCCATATAAAAGGCTGATCACTTTCTTTGAGTACCCATTTCTCCATGTGTTTTTGGCTTATTATTGTGCCTCTGGGTTTGTTGTTGTATCATTAAAATGCTCTCCTTCTACTTGCACATCCTTGTTTCCTAAATCTTGCTGATTTGAAAATGCACAAACTGTTCTCATTTTACATCTTTATTATGGAACAGCCACTGCTCTTTGCTCAAATCCTGTTTCCTCCAGCCTTCAGCTTAGTCCAGTTTTATCCCACTGTTTTAGTGATCCTGTGGTTCTTCCATTTCAAGAACGACATTTCCTCACAGCTCCTGATATCTGTTCAGCTATTTGATTTCACTGAATTCTCTCTAGCTCAAATGTCATATCTCATCTAAATCCCTAATCTTCACTAATTGGACTAATGATCACTAATTATATGTACTGTGCAAGTACATTGGAATTTCCTTGACATGAGTTTCGGGGATATATTTTGGAAAAAAACAGGCAGCGTGTTGCATGTGTAAAAGTTACAAGTGAATATCACTGGTTTCATCCTACAGGGTATCCTTACAAGAGCTACTACTAAACAAAAAACAAACAACTCTGATATAAATAATCTATTTAAGTGTGAAATTGGATTTTCAACATAAAGATCAAATTCATTGACTTCAGAGATGTTACATGAGGGATGAATTGGCCTTTTAGTCATTTTATTGCATCTGCAAACTCATACCTCGCACCTTATCTTTGTCTGATCTGCTATCAAATACTTATTCATACAGCAAATAACTTATTTGACTCTTTAGCAAAAAAAAGCACCAAATTCAAATGATATTTGCTACACCAATAAATACGAAAAGGCTGCCAAATATGTGTGCATAAAACCCCATAATCTTACTTAGATTTCCACCTATACAGGAAATGTTAGGAAGAATATTATAGAGGAGCTGCATCTGATTTTGATCTCTGTGGTATAAATCAGAAATAGCTCTTTGCTAGTCAATAAAATTACACTGTTAAATCAGTATAAGTGTTCATTTTTCTCTTTTAAAATGTTTCAACACTATTGCATCAACAAACATCTTAGAAGTAGCAGAATATTCAGATTTCATTACGATACTTTTCCTATAAAATTACAAGATAGACTTTTTCCTGCACTAATTTAATTCTTGGTTATTATAGCCACTGATTTTTAGAACACAGTTGGGGGCAGTTTTGCATAGGTGAATCATCAGAGGGCAAAGAATTTGGGGGAAAAATAAGTATTTTATAAAACAAAGAACATGCATTTTTTTGTGTGTATTTCTGTAAGTATGTTAACTTCAGGAATATTTATTTATTTATATTTTCCTTACAAATTATACACATCTCACAGTTGCATTTGTTGCAGGGTTAAATTTGTGGTGATTTTCATCTCCTTGGTGGAGACGAAAAAAAATCATTTTCCTGCATTTTTCTAAGGTTTATAACATAGTTTTGAATTATGTAAGGAAATGCTATTTGTTGAAGATACAAATAAAAAGACTGAGGAAAGGAATTATGGCCTGACCTTTAACATCCTTGTTCAGAGTTGTGCACATTTCAGTCATACAAATCAAAAGTAGGTGTGAGTACCTGGCACTGCACTTAAAATGCAGCTATAAACCATTCTGTAAACCACTGAAGGGTGGTAGAGTGAAGAAAACAAGGATCTGCAGCTGAATCAAGTTTCCAGTTTCTGTAGCTCAATGGCTGCTTTTGGTTTCTACCTATTCCACCTACCAGGGCTTCATATTTTCATGTATCTTACAGCCATACGTATTATTCAATCATCAATTCTATTTTATCTAGTTCAAGTGATCAATAATCTGTGATACAGCAGCTTCTACACAGAGAAATAAACAACCCTAATTGTCTTAGAAAGATCTTCAAGATTCACTTCCTCACATCCTCCTTTCCTAAATAAACATAAGAACTAAGAATCAATATCAGCATAACGCAGACTTAAGGATGCTTTGAAATATTCTAGTAACCAAGCTGAAAATGGATTTCAAATAGTACCTGCAATGCCATTATGTAGACCTAAAAATACCCTCCTAAATACATAAAATAATGTCAGACACTGGTGTTATTTCTCTTGAGCTGCATCTTGAGGTATGACCAACTTAAATTTGCTGGGTGTCTTCTGTCTGAGACCTAACCAAAAAATATGGTTGCATTAATGTGCATTGCTCCTTTACTTCCGGGCTTTGGGGCTGTCATGAACACATCTTCTGACTCACCTATTATTTGTTACCACTGTTGCCATTCTTGTTATACTCATGTTTGAATTATAAGAGGTTTTGCTTCTCATGGTTATTTATATATAAAATCTCTTATATCAACTCTCCATGAGAGTTCTGTCACCTTTCTATTGAACAGAATTTGAGCAAATGACAGCCCCTGCTTCTGTTGCTACAACTTTGCAATTTCTTAGTGCCTTATAGCATGGCTATCCAGCTTTCTTCTTCTGACAGTGTGTTTCTGTATCTGTAATCTGCTGGAAACTTTTGAACAACAGATTTACCCATCAGCCATGAGAAACAGAAATCTGAACTGTGGGGTCTACTTTTCTGAGCATTCCCATTTGCTGTGGACTATCCCAAGTCTCTGCAAGTATTTAAAATCTTTGCTTTTTCAAAAAGAGCAAGCTTCTAGGAATCGTTGCCCTTGGTTTGATGAATTGAATGCAAATTTCTTGATCAGAGAAACAGAGAAATATATGTAGAGCAAGAGCACTGCTCAGGATTTCCTGCCTTTTTAAACTCTTGCTTAGAAAACTGTTTTCCATTACAGATACCTTAATTTGTTATGGTTTACCTCTGCATGACCTTAATCTTGCACGGTGTGCAGAAAGGAGGGAAAGCACAGCACCAACTATTACCACTAAGAATAGGCACAATGTGAAATCTCTATGATGAAGGTCATAAAGGTCCACTGCCTTAAGTTTTGGTTCCCTCCAGGATTTTCACACCTTTAAAACAGAGGCAAAGAGTGGCTGAATGCAGAGTTGCTATGAAAAGAGTGCAGATCCTAAAGAAAACTGAACAGCGAGGAGATTACTGAGGTCCCTGCTTCCTGATGCCGGGCAGAATAATGATGGTTCTGCACTCTTGGTAAGAGGCAGGAGTTAGCTTTTTCTGGTCTCCTTTTCATTTTTATCAGGGCCTGTGGTGAGAGGACAAGGTGTAATGGTTTTCAGCTGAAAAGAGGGCAGCTTTAGATTAGCCATAAAGAAAATGTCTTTTTACAGCGAGGGTGGTTGAGACCCTTATCCAGGTTGGCCAGAAAGTTCTGGATGCTCCATCCTTGGCAAGGTTCAAGGCAAGGTTGGATGGGGATTTGAGCAACCAGGAGGAGTGAAGGAATTTCCCAGCAGGCCATCCAAGAAGCAAAGGATTAAAAGCTAAAAGATTGATTTGCTAAATAAATAAATAAGGAAATTTACACCATAATCAGCAAAAGTTTTATCTGCAGCTTAACATTTTATCGCATATCTGTTAACATTCACATAATTTAAAAAGTTGGGGCTGGATTGTAATATTTTATTTTCCTGTACTGTACTTATTATTCAGCTATGCTCCAGTTATGCTAATTGGAGTTCCATGCATAAATTAGTAATGTAACATGCTAATAAAGATGGATAGTATCTCAGAATGTCCTGAAAAACAAAAAAAAACCCCAAACCCCAGCATTAAGGGGATCTGTCCTAGCATATGTTATTTCAATATTTTATGAGAAGTTTTGCAACAGGCGAAAACCAGGTGATAACAAGAGAAAAACAGATGTTCTGCAGTTGAGACAACCCTCAGATATTCTTTAGGATATAAATCCAGAATTACAGTAAAGGTCAAAAATAGGTAAATAAGTCACTCTAATAAGATTATTTATTTTCTATAAGTACAAAGAAGTAAATCACTGACTAAGGAAACATTGTGGTTTACCAATTTCAAAATTTTTGCTAAATCTTGAAAAAACACATTTCTTTTTCAATTTCTAAAAATATTTCAACAGATTTGAAGAAGCTAAAACTAGAAGTGCACTGAAATATGGAAAATGTAGAAATGTTATATTTAGAAACAGAGCACAGTTTCCTTTGACTACTAAATAAGCTGATAGGATACAAGAGACCCTTGCGTTACACAGAAAAAGAAATACATAGACATTCTGAAAATAAGTGCTAAAATAATTATATTTAAGACATATATACATACATACAAATATATATAAATATATATATACATATATTCATATATACAAGACATAGCACATTAAGTTCATATTTTATGGAACATGAAGTGAAAATAATTCAGGCACATCCTTGCCAGATCCTAGTTAAAGTATTGTTGGCTAGACAATAACAACAACAAATTCTTTAGAGAAAGATATGATAAAGCAGTGACAGAATTCTAGCACATGGCTAATGGAGTATCTGTTCCATCCTATCATTCTAGGGTCTGTTGAGTCCATGCAACTCTGAGGCTTTTCCAGGAGCTAATACAGAGAGAAGGGTGGTAGCTGTCACTCCAAGTTGCTGCACTTCCACCCCAGAAGCCCAGGTCTATCAACAGAGAAGTGAATAATAAAACAGATTTGAACCTTTCACTCTGCTAAAAAATTATGGCCATGGCCCTTATCAATTGCTAAACAGTTTTCACCATTTTTCCATATCCCCTTTCTATGTGAGGAATGAGTATCAGAAAGATTTATTTTTAATAGAGATTTTTCTGAAAAGATTCACAATCACCTGCCTCCTGTTTCTCTTAGCCTTCTGTCTTATTATTTTCATTTAAGGGAGAAGGCATTTTGAGAAGTCCAACTGAACATTAGGTAATGGTTAATCATGCTTAATTGAAAAAAAATATAAGATTATTTGCGATATGCAAATTGAAAATAAATATCAAAATTGCAATGCTATCAGAAAAACTAAGACAGAAGGCATATCACTTGATCCTCAAACATGTGCTGTTTATTGCAGAAATAACACAGTTCATATATTTTTCATTTGCATTAATTCAGTATTTTTTGCAGAATTGCTTGTGAATTTTTAAAAATGTGAATAAGATGTTTGCAAAGATAATAATCGGAAAATCAGTTTTATTCCCCTTAGTTTTCCAGACTACAAGCAATATTCTTACTACTCAGCTTCTGAGGAAGATAGTTCACAATTATATTGGTTTTGCTTTACCATGACTCCTATTTTATTATTTTCAGAAAATATTGTATATATTTGTCAGAATTCCAGGATTGTAAGATTTTGCATCATGTGAATATGAATATCTACCTTAAGGTCCTCTTTTGCCTCTCTTGATGTTATTTTTAAGTAAAGATTCTTGTTCTTCTAAAGAAGACATTTAAAGTTCTCTTAAAATTAACCTCTAGTTTCGTTAGTTTCATATATGAGCAATGAAGGCATCTTTAGAGATGGTGAACTTAATATAGCTCTTGTTAAAAAAAGAAAAGGGGGCAGGATTTACAGGTGAAAACCATCCCTGGTAAGCATAGAGGTGTTCAATAGAAGCCTTTCCAGTTTGTATATTTTGGTCAGTGTTTTCCTATTATATGATAATACTCTAGGTTGCAAAAGAATGAGAGACAAAATAAATCTGGTAAATTTTACTCATTCCCCATTAGAATTTGATGAAGTGAAAGAACATCTGACCAATTTCTTCCTTTGAATCCCCAGGCTCTGCATAGCTAAGTCTTTTACCTCTGCCACCTGCAGAAATCAAACCAGAATCTTATGATGACTGATACCCAGCTGAGCTGGTTCCTTCTCTTTCATAAGAATAGGGAAGAAAAAAGAAAACCAGCCTTCTGTAACTTTGACTGTTTTTTTTCTGGTTTGATATTTGTTCCTTTTTGTGTACTGTAAAAAGAAATATTCATAAACAGCCTTGCATCCTATACTTCATTAAATCAAGAATGATACAGAGATGTTAAGTCAGAGAACAAAACACACACAAAACTGAAGAAGCACAGCCTGCTTTTAACTGTGTTTCATCATCAGGGGAAGAAAGAGAAAAAAAAAAAGGAAAGAGAAAGGACAAGGAAGCCATCAGCAGAGAAGAAATGCTAAAAAGTCTATATATTATTTTGAATTGCCTTGATAATGTGTCATAATTGCAGAGACAACCTTGAAAAATGAATACAGGAGGATCATAAAGATGTCCATGAATGAAAACCAGGAAGACCAATCAAAAAAGCCAAGGAAAGTTACTTTTATTTCTCCATTAGCTATAGCCCAGAGAGGGTATTTGAACAAGAATAACATCACAAGAAATTTACAAAGGGCAGAACAAAATGAACATCTTTAGCAACAGCTTTCCACTTATGTCAAATTTTTTTGAAACAATCCAGCAATAGGTGGGTTTTGATTTCAGGCCATACAGGCCAGGAGTGCAGCACACTGCAGAAAATCTCAGGACTGGCTGCACTGATGTGTTTGCAATTTTATCACCAAAAGAAACTACAGGAGTGCCATAATCTGCCCAAAACTGAATTAATTCACTCCCTCAGGTACTCCTTAATCTACATTCACATCTCCTAAAGGTTATGTGAGGGAGCATATGCATGTGTGCATGTGAGCATGCTGGCAGAGAAGAATTCAAACAACTTTTTTTTAAACCACTCAGGTGTTGTAGTGTTGTTCTAGAAAGCTACATCTTTCAAATTTTGTCTTAAATTGAATAGTTTTCATATTGCTGAATTAAGGTAGACATATGAAGAACAGCATCTGAAAATCAAATCTTATCAAGCTAAAGGCTGCACAGAGAAGTTCATGAGATCACAGAATCACGGAATTACAGAATCACAAGGTTGGAAGAGACCTTCAAGATCATTGAGTCCAACCCATTCCCTGACACCTGAACTAAACCATGGCACCGAGTGCCACATCCAGTCTTGTCTGAAACACATCCAGGGATGGAGATTCCAACACCTCCCCGGGCAGATCATTCCAGTACTTGGTCACTCAAAGATTGCTGAGGCCAGACAAAATCACACCAAGATATTGGTATTTTCCTGCTCCTTTCTTTATGTAACTCCAGTGGAATTTCAGCAATTTAACACTACTCCTTAGTAACTCCACATTTGTTTTGTTAGGAGCAAGTTCAGCTTACAGTAAGTTTGGGGAAAATAAATATTACAGTTTTTTCCTTCTTCCTCCAAATGCGACATATGGACCTAAGATGAAGGGGATATCTGATTTATTTAATGCAAATATGAAAAACTTAAGTGTCAGAATGCAGATTTTGATTTTCAGTTTGTGTGAATTTTCTAAGTCTAGTACAGGCAGTACAGAGATTTCACCACTTCTCAGCATCTGCTGAAGAAATAGTAACACAGAGAGTGGTTGATAGGGGAAAAACCTGCCAATACAAAACTTACTAGGCTTTTGAAGAAAGATTCAGAGTAAAAAACATCAGTTCTTGAGTCTCTGGTTCAAACACAAGTAAAATATACTACAATAGTAGTATATAGGGCAAATGCTGTATAACCTACATCTGATTCTTGTTAGAAAAATTAGTCAGTACTGCCTTAGTGTTCACCCAGTCAGGTTTCCAGCAGCTCCTTGAATAGAATCAAGGATTTTAATGGGGTTCTGTTCTCTGTCTGGAAACAATCAAACTATTTGCCTTCAATTTCTAAACACATTGAACAACATTTTAACTGCTTTATATCAGGGTAGTTTTTCTGGTTTGAAAGGTTTAGAAAATTCTTTCTGCAGTTTTGTATAAGAAGGTAAATTTAGCACACCATATTGTGTACCAGGTCACTTAAAAGGCTGAAAGGAATGATAGTGAGACCCAGAGGAGTAATTATGGGTATGCTAAGAAGAAAATGCCAAGGAGGGAAAGGAAGGTCTGCAGAAATAGTAGTCAAACTTACCAGAAGGAACCAGGATGTAAAGGCAATCTGACCATTTCTTGAGGATAAGGTTATCAGCTTAGGCAATCTCTTTGAAGATGTTCTGAGATGTACTTTAAATTTGGACTGCTGAAGGAGAAGCAAAAGTCATGGACTTGTTTGGATGGGGAAGAAAGAGAAGTGTGTGGTTTGGATTTGGAGGGTTTCTGGAGCTTCAAATGCATGTTTGAACCTGTGGGTGCTTTTTCAAAATGAACCTGATCTCAAAAGACACAAAGGCCTTACTTAGCCTTAGACAAAGATGTTATGTAAAATCACTACCCTTTTAACACCTGTCAGAGAATAGGAAAAACCTTCAGCACTACTGTAAATTTTCACTCAAAATAAGTTAGATAACACAGACAAATTGTCATTACTTTTTTTTGGCGCTTTCCCAAAAAAGTGGTTTATTAATCTCCAACACACAATTTGTATGGAGCATGCTGAAACTTTTTGTTGCTTCTTCAAAGTTTTAAAAATATATTCTAATTCCTTATGTACACTTTCAAATTCAGGAAGTTATGAATTGTGTTCAGTGCTAATGTTTAATTCAAGACTCACACTCACATTCTCAAATATTCAGGTTCTCTATACAGTCATGCAAGTTGTGTCTGCATTAATGTTTTGATTTGAGCAGAAATCTAGTTTTGAAATAAATCTTCTGAATATCTCTGCTAACTGAAGGTTGCTTTGCTTCACAGAATCATTCCTGATGAGTGAACTGTTTTATTTTTGAAGAGTTCTGTCTCAATGCACAAGTCACCAGGAGAAACTCCAGTGCCTGCTTCTCTGAGTGGTGTTAAATGGTGTGTGTGGTTGGGATGTTCAGTTCAGGGACCAGGTTAGATCTTGGATCAAATGGAAATGCATATAACAAGAGTGAGGACCTCGTCATCACCTGCCTGGGCTCACTGACAGACACAGCCACTGGCCACCATGTGATGGTATTGGCTGTTTCCAGATTAGATTTTGGGAGAGGCTGATAAGGAATGCAACCTGTGAACAGATAAAAAGTTTATCTTTCATAATATCAAACACTTCTGTAGACCTTTATCTAAACAAAAAAGATTATTTGCTTTACACTTATTTCAGTATGGAAAATGCATGAAGGCACCTAATTTGAGGCTCCAGTGGGAAGAATTACCATTCCACAAATATTTTTAACACATCTGAAAATTTCTCTTTCTATATTAAGATAAGCTTGTGTCTAGAGCTTTTGATGAAAACCCAGAGGAACACATCTGATAAGCTCATGGCTGGGGAAAGATGATTGCTTTCTCATGTGATGGATCTGAAGCAGAGACTTGGATCCTGCTTGTTGTTTCCTGGTTTTAAACCAGGTCTGTCAAAAGTCAAGCACTGTCTCAGTCCTTGCTTATTAAATGTTGCAGCATTTGCAAGCACTTTCCTCTGCCCACATCTGTCTACCTCTGTGCAATCTTTTTGTTACTTCTTTGTCACTGTGAAATCCAGACCAACACCTGGTTTTCTAAGAAGGAAAATGCAGTTGCTTACTCCAGAAAAATGCCATCATATAGTTCAAATATATGTTTGTGTGGAACGTTAAATATGTTATCTTCCAGGTATGGCTGGCAGAAGTGTGGATTCAGCAGTTTCTGCTGCAGTTGCTCTGCTTTGCTCTGTTGTTACCTTGGTCTCCAGTGCCTCAACCTTCTCCAGGTATTCATCTTCCAACCAGCTGCTGCCTTTCACTGCTTTTTGCTTGTGGCAGTTAAAGCAAAGCAGCTTTTGGGATCTTGTGTTCTTAAATTTGGACATATCATCAACCATTTTTATTTATTCTTGGGCTAACAAATCCTGAAAAACACAATTTCTCACCTGTCATTTCAGGAAGAGCCATCAGTGGCGAATTTCCACGCTTTTGTGAAGGTTGAGTGATAAATGCTCCCTGTCAGTGTATCTGTAGCTGTTATCTAAGCAACAGCACAAAAGTGAATAGACTTTGGTAAAGGTCAGCAACTTTTAGTTCCTTCCACTCTGCAGGAACATGAGAGCAAAGCTATCCTCTTCCCTCCACAGTTTTATGTTGAAGGGACACCTGTTCTTGGGGAAATACTTCTGAAAATCACTGCAAGTGGGAACTGAGGCAGTAAGCTGCAAATAACTTGAGCACTCTAATAACTTTAATTCTTGGGCAAACTGCTGGGTGGAAAGTTTGGAGAGTTAAGTCTAAATGCTCCTATGGTTTTGTCTCAAAATGTTCAACATTCTTGTGAAGGCTTACCCTGAGCTGAGACTGCCTTTAGTAGTAATTCAATAAAATATGCAGGGAGAGTTATCCCTTCTGATCAGGGAATTTGAAATGGAAGAGTGAATTCACCAAAGGAACTAAAAATCCAGAACAATGGATGCTCCATATTCACAATGAAGGGAAAATCATGAGCATGAAATATCAAGCAGTCACAGTGTTAGTTAGAGGAATTTGAGGTCAAAGGCTACATTTAGTTAATTTTGAATGAAATTTCTTTTTATTATCCAAGAATCATTGTAAATGATTCTTGGATAATAAAAGCCAAGGGCTGTACCTTAATTTGCACTGTCTACCTCTTTTCCTATCTGTTTCCACCTTTCAGGTTCTTTTCTTCCCAGGCTGCAGTTTCTGTGCTGGATTTGAGGTAATGGCACATCAGAACTATGCCCCTAGCTCATGAACGTGCTACAACTTCGCAGTGTTCCTGCTACTGCTGTATTTTTGATTCCAAATATACCAATGCAACTGCTGCACTCCTTCCACCCTTGTTATAAATCTACATAGACTTGCCTACGTACGTGTGAATTCAGGCGCACTTGACACATAAGGTCTTCCATGTAAGTGATTTTTCCTTCTCTTTGCAAACTTCAGCTCCTTCTCTGAGTATACTTTGCCTAGTATTTCACAGCTTCTTCATGTTCCTAGTTAACTTCGAAACAAAAACAACCTTGTCATTCATCCAGAAATTCAAACATATCCTTAACCTCAGCATCCCCTCAGACACTTGAGTGGAATGTATTGCGTTGCTTTCAAGAACCCTGATTGATATGGTTATTAGGTTCATGTAACTGTGCAAGAAAAACATTCTATATTCAGGGAGAGAGATTCAATTGTCATCAGAAGTTCCATTTTTCTGGGCAGGCAGAAATTCTGAGATCAAATGTTGCATCTCTTTACTCTGTTTCATTTGCAGAAAGTATGACTTGATGGACCTTTCCTTCTTCAGAATAAGCTGGTGCCTGAAATGAGAAGCAGCCACTGAGGCTGAACTCCTGCAAGAAGCTGCTGTGCTCTGGAGCACTTGGTGTACCTCAGATTTCTAATCACAGCCAGGGGGGCTGGCTGTGATTGCCTGACTTGCTGGCCTCCACAAAATGAGTCCCATGGCTTGCTTTAACTTTTCCCTCAAGTTCACAGAGAGTAGAAATACTCCTGGGCTTGGGTCGTTTGCTTTTTGTAAATGTGCAAATGGACAGACTCCAAATACTAAAATATCTTCAGAAAAAAAAGGTGCATTTTTAAAAATGAAGAATTAAATTTTTAAGTTTTAACAGGGAAGGTTCAATTCCACATTCCAGGTGAGAAAAATGAACACATCCTGCTCTTTTCTGTTGCGCTTTTAGAAGACACGGTGTAGCATCTCTGGTATTCTGGACTTAGGCATTCACAGAGCTTCAGGAGAGGGACACTGTCAACATTTCAGGAGGTTTGATCAACACTTGGAGCGGTTGAGAACACTGACAAAAGGATGAAAGATAAAGGTGTAAGTGAAATGGAGAAAAAAGCAGAAAAGGGGAGGAAATGTTGTGATTCTTGCATTTCAAAATAAGGGAATTTTTTCCCCCATCTATTTATTCATATATTTTTAAATAACTAAGTTTCTGTCAAAGAAGATAACCAATCAACAATTATTAGTGTACCTATGTGCTGTAATTACCAACTAATAATTTTATATTAATGAAATTTTGAAGACTATAAATAAATTAACACTTGGAGACTGAGGTCAAACTTTACCATAATTTCTGAAAGGTAAGACCTGTAGTTTATTTCCAATAAGCCAGATGATTTAATGTTGAGATAGGGAGCGTGAGAGTTTTTTTTTCTCAAAATTGAAGAAACCAAATACTTCATTTAAAAATTAGAATTTTTCCTAGTTTCAGGCACAAAATTCCATACCTGAATGACAGAATCAGTGATAATTATTAGGTTAAATGTTTATTCACCAATAGAAACTATTAATGACAAATTATAATTTAGAGCTGTGTTTTTAATGCAGTACTCAAATGAGACATTTCCATTTCTTTATATACTGTTCTTAAAGAGGAATTGAAAAGCAGAATTATCTATAAGTTGTAATGGAAGGCAGGAAATCAAACAATGAATTTTTTTTTTTTTTTTTTTTTTTTTTTTTTTTTTGTGTCTATTCATTGAAATTATGTTTCTTACCTGGTCTTAGCCTGTAAATGCTGACCTAGGATGACATCATTAGCCTTAACATAGACACTGGTAACTCGGACTCGGGGCTATGTATTTAGTGGATGCAAATAAAGATACACATAAGTAGCCAATTATCTGAGGAAATGAACCATTAATGGATTAATGTAATTTGAATATATTCTTTTATCAAGAGAGACATTCACTTAAAGTGGTACTGTATTTGCTTTACACATGACTTGTTGCATATCTAATGCAACACATTATCACATATTCCAAACCAGCAACATCCCAGGAGGAGTCAGGCTTGGAAAAAAAGCCAGACAGAAACAGACACAAACCTGACAAGCAACTCCCCTATTTCCTCCTCAGCCCACAAATATTTTGATGCATCATTTACGTGAGCTCTCTTTCAGAAAAAAAAAAAAAAAAAAGAAGAGAAAATTGCCAGAGGTAGGACACAGTGCACCTGCAGGATATTGTTTGCCAATCTTCCTTTACAGAAACAGTTTAGTTTATACCATGGGTTTTAGCACTGCCATGATACATTTACTGAGTAGAATGATTTGATAATGAAAAGCATTTCTCAGAGATTTTTCCAACTATATGTCATTTCCTATAACAAAAAGTACAAAGAAATGTATCATCATTGAAAGGGCAAGTATTCCCCATGAAAAAATCCAAACCATTTCTCATCTTTTCTTCCTTTTTATGCCAGGGTTATTTTGAGGGGAAGAAGGAGAATAGAAGTATTTCTGTGAACATGATGGCAACCTTTGTCTGGCTTTTTTGATACTCAAAAAATACCCAAAATAGATTCTATTTAATGCTGTGAGTGAAATGTAGTAAAATTTTAATAGAACAACTATGAGGAAATCAAAGTCCTTGACGAGTCTAATAGGAAAAAATCTATATAAAGCTATCCTTATATAGATAAAAGCAAAGAGGGGAAGCAAAGAAAATGCAGATGGCCATGGCTATTCGTCTCAGAGCATGGAGAATGGATGTATCTCTATACATAGCTTTCGTGTCTTTCAAAAACTTCTGGAAAATATGAGAAAAAATACTTTAAATAGTCTATTTTTAAACAGGGCTTTTGTATGCAAATATTGGTACCCATAACATAAACATTTTACAGATTTAAGAGACATTTTGTTGCTACTCCATTTATTAGTAGAACTTGAATTTGTGGCCTAATATGAATTGAAGGAGAAATAGCAAAGTGAAGTACTTTATTTTGGTGGGTTTGTTTCCCCTCCCTCCCTCCCAGTGTGAGCATGGAACTCATTTCAGGACTAAATCTCAGTACCTTTTTAGTGCCTTTCCACATAGAAGTACTACACCTCCCTTGCAGCTGGAGACTGAGGAAGAAGCCAAAGAAATTGAAATTATTTTCCACTGGCAAATGAGCTGACCCTTCACCCGCCCTGTCAGTGGAAAATGGAGAGCTCCTGAGTTGCTCTGGAGAACCATCCCATCCTCCAGACACAGAGACTCAACTGCTCCTCTTGTGTCAGCTCACGTGCAGCTGGGCGCCCTGCCTAGATCCCATCTGTCTTTTGTCCTTCTGTATGAACGTTTGAAACCAAGAATTAAACTTTCATCTGTACTCTGTCTTTCTGAAGAATTTGTATGATGCTTCTTTGCATATAAATGTGGGGAAATCTGGAGCAAACCCAGCAGAATTCATACTAATACTACTTTCCAAGAAAAGGCAATCTCATATCATGTTAGTGCAAATTTAGAAAGTGTTATCCAAGTTTAAAATGAAAGCCATTTAAACATGTCATTTCAGGACACATATTCCTTGATATAAGGATTTAGATAGATTCTCTATCAATCATATTATAATTTGCTTCCTGTGTCCAAATATCTAAATCTATCTCAGTTATTGTAGATACAAATACTATATTCAGAACTAGACAGGTAAGTTTTGCGGAGGTATCAGATTTCTGTGACTCCTCAAAAAAAGTTGATATATTTTATAAATGATGTGTGATGTTTTTCCAGGGAAAATTACTTTACAGTTTAATTTTTTTTCTGACATTTTCCCCAATAAATAATCAGCTCTTTTCCAACAAGACAGCACATAGTCTGAACCCTGAGCCTGGAGGTTAAGGCACCATCCATTTATCTCTGTTCACATAATGTGAATTATTGGTTACTTGCTTTTCATTGTAACTGTGTTATTGGAAAATTATATCCCAAGACATATTTAATGCATTTTACTTAATCTCTGCTCACATTTGATTTGCTAAATCCCTTGCAAAGTGTTTTGCCTTATTCTATTGACAAAGCACGGGCCTCAGATTTTTCTGAAAAGATACTGCAGCTTGATATGGATGATGCTCTTGACATTTACACACATCCCAACTTTATTTATATTGCAGCAAAGTACCTAACTTGTGAAAAGAAGAATGCACATTCAGCAACTTACTCAGTTTCAGCCACAGGACTCTTTTACTATCTCTTGAATAATTAGCAACATGAATTCAGATGGAATGTACAGTAACTCGCCTGACTTTGGGGTATGGAAAAAAAAAGATTAGAATGACAAATAGTCAGACTCCAGGGTCAAATGCTTTGCCAGTAGTTGCATATGTTTATGCCAAAATACATAAAGAAATGTCACTTCAGCACATGAATGATGACAAACACTCCAAGTGGGACTGCACTTCATCAATCATTTCAAATGCACAGATTGGGTTTACCTATATAAACAAAAGCAATAAAACTACTCAAAGCCTCACCTTAAACTATTCAGGCATGACATAAACAGTGTTACCGCACAGTCAATCCCCGTTTTACTTGAGAGGCAGTCAGAAAGCAAGTGACAAACTGATTTATTAAGATTAATAAAGCATGCCCTTAATAAAAATAAAGCTACTAATATTTTGCATAAACATGGGAACTTTGTTTGGGGCTAGAACAGACCAGGAAGCACTAAAAGAGGGAAGGCGATTAACAAATGTTTTTGCCCTGTTCATGCAGAAGTAGTGGGAAGATTTGAAGAGTTTTTGATCACTAGAAGAGTTCCCAGGCACAGAGACTTTCTGCAGACGCAAACTGCAAGTCTGAGACCAGAACAAAATGGGTTCTCTTGGGGAAAAAAAAATAAATGAGAAGGTGACTCAGAGGAAGAATTCTAAGTCAGCAAAACACTGATGGGGGCCTCTCTGGCTGTGTCTCCTGGGTCTCATCAAAACTCCACTGAAGTCAGTGGGAATCTTTCTGTTGTCTTCAATGAGATTTGGAGCAAACCCCCTGTGAGGGAAATTTAATTGAATTCCTTAGTATTGATCCTTTCACTTCAGTTGCTCATTTAGCTTTTTCTTTTAAACCTACACCTGCTTTGTCCAAGGGGAAGGCAAAGGGAAGGGAAGAGAGGGGAAGGGAGGTTTTAAAGTTTAAGTATTAAATTAATGTCAGCAATGTTTAATATAAATACAGTTATGAGACATTCCTAGAATATTATAAATATCCACTCAATAATTTAAGAACAGGCAAAACAATCTGTTTAAGGGCTCTCTTGTAATCCCTTACTGACAAGAAAGTGGTCTCTGTATCACATTCTCTCCCACCTTCATCAGCTTCCCACTATCTGCATTATGCTCTTTCTCTTTTTTAATTATTGTGGGACAGAATCTGAGGTTTAAACTTAGCTTCTCCCTTTCTTTGTCTTTAGCCAGTCACTGAAGTGTTACATGACCTTGCACACAAACCATTTCCTTATTCTAATCTAGACAGAATTAGGAAATAATCAAAGCAGGCAACAGTACATGTAGAAGGGTCTCCTTGGTTCAGAAGTTGCTGACACTGAAGATTTCTAGGCACATATCCTAACATAAGCCAGATGTTCCTCACTTAGTGGAGACTATCCAACTATATCACAAGCACAGAAAGACAGGCCAATCTATCTGAGATTTGGGACTTTTTAAATTGATATTCCAGCCTTTCAAAGGTAAGGAAAAGGCAAGTGATCCCAAGTCTTTTGTAAGTTGGAGTTATGCTATTTTTTTCTATGTCACTTTGTCACCAGGTATTGCTTGTCCTCTTTATCCCACACAGAATAATTCTCTCTTCATGCCCATCCTGCTCCTGGTGCCTGAGCTCTCAGGTCTGTGTTCCTTCTCTTGCATACATCCAACAAAGTTCATCACCCCAGGGTGACCTGGCCATGTCCATTCCTGGCCTGCTCTTTGGGAGTATGCCGCTGCCTGGAAAATAACACAGCAAGGGCTGGTAAACTAAAACCTCTTATAAGTTTCTACCCTCAATTTGCCAGTCAAAGCACCTGTTTGCTTAAAGGAGAGCATGTTTCATTGTAGTCTCTAAAAGATTTTTTCTTATCTCCAGCATATTCAATTTTTCACCTCTGAATGGTAAGGTTTCTTTAAATCAGTGAATAGTGCTGATTTTTAAAAAATATTTATCCATTACTCTTTAACTTGTTGTTGAGCCACAGAGTACAGTCCATTATTTTCTGTTGTTCTGTGACATTCTTCCTTGACCATGACATCACTGAGGGAGTGAAACAAGGTCTGTGTTATAAATAGGTAACAAACCCCTGCTGGATCCTGGAGAATTGTTAGTTATTGACCAATATTTATAAGCAGCCCACAATGAAGTTACTGGGTCACCTCAAATGAGATAGTTAGCTCCACATGAAGGCAGTAAAACAACCTTCTGGCATCTCAGAAAACAACATCTCAGCACATCCCTTTTATCAATAAGATACCTTGGGAAGTCTCTGAGGTACAGAAAATGTGCCCCTATTTTATGAATAGGAAGACTTTGGAGGATGCAGCACTTGCCCCTTATGTCACAGAGAGCTTGTAAACAGCTGGACATCTTGGGGAGGGAGAGGCTTTGCAGACCCTTCCTTTAACCTCTGCATTCAGCTGCATCTGTCAGTTTGAAGCTGAATTGTGCCACAAGAGAAGCTTTGTTCAGTTTCAGAGACCTTCAATCACTAGCAGTGGTGAGAGCTATGAATGCAGAAGGAAAAAAAAAAGGAACTTAAGGCATTGACTGCAGCAAGGTCCTCTAAGAGAATTTACCTTTCTATTTAAACAAAATTTACTCTTACAAAAAAAAAAAAAAATCATCTAACTGGGTATATAATAGTGTCCCATACTCTAACTGATAACCTGTGGGAAGCATCAGGGTAACAGTGCCTTTAACACAAGGACCTCTGGCTCTTTTATTCAGACACACAGCTTGAGTGAGGAAGTTTGTGGTTTAAAAAAAAAAAAAGCCAGGGTATGAAACCAAATTCATACCTTTTCTGTAGCTCTGACATTTGAAATCCACTACAGACAATAAAATGCCCTGAAAAGGAAAAAAACCAAATTAATATTGAAGGGTTGCTTAAAATGAAGCTACTCTCTGAAAGGATGCCTCCTTCATCCAGGTCATGCTTCAAACATCCTCCTCTCCTAGCACAGCTCAGTTGCTGGTATTTATAGATTAGGACTGTACCAGGAACACTGTGTACTACATGGATTTTATTCTTTAATTAGTTCCTAATTATTAGAATGAATTTTTGCAGTATGTTCTGTTTACTGTTTCAATATTGTGAAAGAATACATAGGATCCAATAAAAAAGTAACTAAATCTACATTTTGTTGGATCTGAAGTTTTGATTCATCAAGCTGACAAAATGACAGTTCCAGTGTTAACAAGGAATTTCTTTTATCATTTAAAGACACCTTTTGGTGACTACACTATGATATTTGTTGTGTATGGCAAACTCTGCAATAACTAGGTATACCTTTGAGAGAACTCACAAAATCTTTGTAAATTTCTGTGACAGATGACAGATTATTTGGGCCTTGGAGACAAGAAGGGAACAAGTATATAATAGTTTGCAATGAAGTAACAAAAGTCACATTTTTCTAGTTAATGCAGTGATCAGAGCAGTAACTTAGGAGTGCATTTATGTATTATTTGAAATGTAGCTAACAGATATTTTTGCAGTCAGGTAATCCAGGCATCTTCTCCAAAATATTTTCTAAGTTAATCTTCAGCAGCATGGATCAGGCAATGTCATGGAAGTGTGATATTTTTGCAGGGATAGCCCATAAAATACAGTTTATAGGAGAGATTATATAATATATGTAGGGAAAACATTGCTTTAGGGATAAACCACAGTGCACATAGAATGTACACTGTTGTGAAAAAAGATCTCTAATATTGTTCTTTTGCAATGTTTCTGCTTGTGTCCAATGAGGTTATAAGAATTGCCAAGTGCTTGCTTTTATTGGAAAGTGCACTCAAAGATTAGGAAAGAAAGTATGTCCAACACATTGTAATCTGCCAGTGTAAATTTGCAGTATTTCCTACAGTATTTCAAAGTGTATCATGTGAAGAGGTAGAAGGCTGCACATGATGAAAAATAAGATAATTAAACTCCATCCTAAACTTGATCAGTATCAAAAAATAGTTAACTTTATCCTAGATAAATGTCAGCAATAGATAAGAAGACTTTTACAATTATTAATTAGCAAGTTTAAAAGATTTTGGTCATTGTAAAGGTAGAGAAATCAATGTGTAAGTACATCAGATGTGGATCTTTATTTTCTATCAAAGAAATTTTTTTTAAAATCCCTCTCTCTCTTGTCAAAGGGAACAGAATAAACTTGAAAAAATAAAATTATTTTGTTTTATGAAACTGGCAAAAAACAGAAGGAAAAACCAATTAGTTTGAACAAACCAAACCAGATTTCCTTTGGGGAAATTAAAGAGTAATTTGGGAATTGTCCAAAAATGTCATCTGGTCTAAAATTCAATATTTTGACATGTTTCTCAGTTTTGAAGTCCTTTGTCTTTTTTTTTTTATTCTTTTCTTTTTTAAGGTCAACTTTGAAATGCTAAATTCTATTCCAAAAGGAGTAGCTGAAGCATATTGCTGTGAAAAAGATACAATCTTTCAGCAGATCTGAAAGAAAAAATATAAAGGGTTTTTTTCCTTTGGAAAAATCTCTTTTTGAATTCAATGTAAATTCTTGAAAAATTTTGGTCCTGTCAAACATTTTTCACAAAGTTTTCCATCATCATGGTAACTGATCATGATAAAACAAATTTTGAAATATTAGCTAAAATGTAGTGTTCTATTCTCTTGATGTTCTGGTTCATTTTCATCAAAAGCGCCTAAATTTCAAATAATTGTACTTGCAAAAGGTTGAGCTAAAGTGCACATTAAGCAGCAGATGAACCTGCAAACAGCCTGATGATGGATCTCAGTCCATGATGGAACCCCTTGTAAATATCTAACACTGGCAGTGCCACTTTTGGGGTGAGACAAATCCAGGTACAACATTGCTGTACACCCTGGACAGCCAAGAGGGACTGGCAGGAGCCTGCCCTAGATCCAGAAATGGATTTTGGGGCCTGAAGTTTGACTGAACCATGTCAATGAAAGATTACTTTCAAAAACCTTTGCTTGTGATTACAGGCAATCAAGCTGGCCAGGAGGTATTTTTGCTTTCTGTATACCTACCTAACCTTTTCTAAAAAGTTAAAGGTAGCTTCTACATGAGAAAAAAATTCCACTTTGTTTGAACATTTGATCCCTTAATTGCTTATGTCATACTTAAATTCTAGTTTTAAAAAACATAAGGGCATCCATGTCCTCTCTTTAACTTTTTATTTTTCTGTTTATTCTTTACTCACCTGACTGACAACCTCAGTGAGGATTTCAGCCCTGGAGACATGTATGCTTGTGTTTGGAAGATCTGTCGAACTAATTCCAGACCAGCAACACTTCCAGGAAGGGCAATCTAAGCGGGTGAGGACTGTGAAAAAAAGATAGTGTGTGCCTGTCTGTCTGTCTTCAGTTACTGTACAAGATTTTAAATGCATATGAGTTCTGGGAACAACAGAAGCAGTAAGGGTGCAGACAACTGGGCTCAGCTGTTGCTGTCCCATGTGTCCCTCTGCCCCTCAAATCTGGGATCCAGGAGTGGCACTTCTGCTTCTCATCAGGCAAGAGGGAGGGTGCTCAAGTGCCTTAGAGGTGCCTTGGGACAGGAGGGACAGCTGTGTGCACATGTGTGTGCAAGGCAAGGGCTCCCTGGGGAACGAGGGGGGAGAGCAAGGTTATTGCAGTTAGGCAATAACAAATTACTTTTGTGTGAGGCCATTAACTCAGCAATTATTGATGGAAGGTCTTCTTTCTATCAAAGACCACAAAGTCCAAGCCCTGTTCCCTCAGCAATGTTCCCTAGGCAATGTGAAGGAATGTGTAGAAGCAGGGGACCTGAACTGCCATGCAGGTGACTCCAGTGCACCCACACAGCAGCGAGCGCTCTGAAACCCAGCAGAGCAGTGATGAAAATTTCTCCATATTCTGTTCTTTCTAGAAAATAAAGCACTCCTATTCCCAGCATGGCACCTGTATCACCTCTGCTTGAAAATCTTCTGCACAACTTGCCACAAGCTGTAACACAAGTTTCTAGCAGAGACAGGAATGCAGTTGCAATGGTTTACCTCCCTCTGTTTAATAATAAGGTCTCTCTATTAAATTTGTTGAGAAGCAGAGTTCTATATTTATGCACTGAACACTTTAACCACAAGACCATTCTTCTTCTGTATAATCTTTGATAAGGGAAACCATTTTTGTTTATGTGCTGAACATTTTAATTGACTACTTCCAGCTAACAGAATATTGCATCTTCTCACATGTAGAAGAGATATGTATAATTCCATATGTAATTTTTAATGAAGTCAAAATTAAATAAGACTTCTGATAATTAAAAATAGATATCAAATATATACAAATTAAGAAAAGAATTAATGCAGTAATTTAATCCCCTAGGTACTGAAATAATAATACATTTGAATAAAGCAAAAAATATGTGAAAAACATTTGACAACAGTGAGGGTGGCTATTGCACATTAACTTTCCTGTGATTTTGTATTTGCCAAGGTGCAGTACCTGATCCAGACTCTGAAAGGGATTCTTTGTTGATCTCTTAGTAAAAATAAAATTGGTTGTCAGATGCTCACAGTTCTCACTTATGGGAACTACTGGCTCCTCAATTGTTTGATAATAATTACAAGACTCAAGCTGAAAATTTTTAAAAACCCCAAAGATTATCTTTCTTGAGAGAGCATACTTACTGTCATTATAGTCTTTTCTCTGAATACAGAACTACACATAATTCACACGTATTTTTATATAAATACAGAAATATTATTATTTTTTTTGCCAAATAAAACGGTTATGATCAGTGAAACTTGGTTTAGGCCCACAAGTGTGCCAAAGTGCTTTGCAGGTTCATATCTTGCTAGGATGGAGCATTGTTCTGTGTATGCCATGCTGAGTTTAGCATGAGAACACTCCAGGCCTATAAAGCTAAAGCTATTCTTAACTGAAAGATTATTTGCAGGCAAGTTGCATCTGCAAGTGGTAGTGCAAGTTGAGCAAAATATTGCTTTCCAGTCCTTCAGCCACCCCTTTTCTTTAGTAAGTTTACCCTTACCCCTCTAACATTTTGAGTGCAGAGATGTGCAGGGGATGCAGAGCTGGAAAATATGAAGATCTGAGGTGTCACAAGCTAGTTCCAAATTAGGTGATTATCACTGCTTGGCAGTGTTGCAATGAAATGTGAAAATTTGAGGTACTGGGCTTCCTCTGACTTTTTCTGTACTGTACTTTCTTCCCAGACTAAGAAGCAGAAAAAAAGTCCAGCATGTACATTTTTGGTTAGTAAGCAGAAAAATAAAACTGACTTTGCTTGAGAAACAGATTTGGTTCAGTTCTTTCCTGTCTGATTAAAGGTACATCTAAGTTTTAATGAAGTGAAGAAAAATAACTTGAGATACACTGTCATTTGTATTTTCCATCTCAGAAAAATGAAACCCTGTTTTTCCAGTTTCAACTAGAAATCCAGATCAGTCCCCTGTCAACTAGAAATCCAGATCAGTCCCCTGACAATTATTTTCTTTAGAGAAATTGTGAAATTGGTGTAATCATTTTATTATGATTACACCAATGACTAATTAGTGAACTACAAAAATGGGGAAACAGCAGAGAAAATTTTACTGGTTATGTTACAGTGCTAAACTAGTGTTGCCAAGAAAATCTAGTCATTATTCCAGGAAAGAAAAAGATGAGCAAGAATAATAGACCAAGAGAAAAACATTGGACTTCTTCTGGATATTTGCTCCCATATAAATTTCCTGTCTAATCCAGCTCTTACCTAGCTAAGTAAAGGATGTCTGTCATGCAGGGAGTTGCACTAACATCCCTGGCAGTTTTCAAACAGCTGCACAGAAAGTAGTTCCATCTACTTGTTTATATTCAGGCAAAAAATAAAGGGCCTCTATTGAAAGTTCAAGTACTTGACCTTGGCTGAAAAACAAATAAGTAAACAAAAATCAAATTGCAATTTCAATGGCAGCCTCACTAGTGAGCAGAACTCTGCATGCTGGGGAATGTAAAGCCTCTCTTTGCAAACTGAAGCCTTTACACGAGTTTACCTTGCGGCGTGCAGGCATATCTGATAATATTTCTGGAAGAAATTTCACTTCACACAACTGGGCAAGGTGCATGCATAATTTTATTAATGTATATGGCCAACGTCACCTCAGTGGGCTAGCAACCTCCATATTAAATGCATTATGCATTACTTTTCCTCAACCTTTCTGTTCAGAATGAATCATATCTTTACTTCTTAAACTAGATGCCATGATAAAAATCCCACTCCAGCTCCCTTTGACATCTTTCTTTTGGGATAAGATAGGGACAATTTGACATTATGCAATTTACTGAAATGTACAAATGGTAATCTCTCTCTTTCTGATGCTGGTGATCAGCCAGTGAACACAGCTGGAAATCTGACCATTTACTGGAACCCTATTTCTCTGAAGCTTTAATTATCCATTCAAACACAATGAAATTTTTAACTAAAGCTCTTAGTGCTGCTTAAAAATAATTTCATTTCAGCAATAACCAGTAACTAGCCCAATTACACTTTTGGAGATAATTTTCTCTGATGTCTTCAAATGGGTATGAACTTCCATGAGCTATGCTTCTAAAATTTGTGGCTTAATTTTAAAAGTATGTGTATTAGTTCCTTACCCCCTCCCCTTTCCCCCACTCCCATTGTGTTAAATACTGAACTTTGAATTGTATAAGTTCAAGATACTTGTTTCCATTTTTTTTTTTTCTCTGCCTCAAGTACATTTCTGGGAGATACTTTCACTTGTAGTGCTTTGGAGCTTTGCTCCTTCCTATTTCAGATGCTAATAACTGATGAAAAGGTTGTTGGTTTATTTTTCTGTACAGGTGACACAGCTTTGCTTTATCGCTGAATAGAAAATGCACTGATTTCTCTTCACTATACCCTTGCTTCTTGAAGCACATTCTGTATTCAAA
This sequence comes from Zonotrichia albicollis, assembly GCF_047830755.1. Classification (NCBI taxonomy): domain Eukaryota; kingdom Metazoa; phylum Chordata; class Aves; order Passeriformes; family Passerellidae; genus Zonotrichia; species Zonotrichia albicollis. Next base: position 115,346,931 of record NC_133821.1, on the reverse strand, counting down.
CCACTTAGACACAATGGACGCTTCCATAGACACGAGTTGCCCATGTGTGCACAAAGGGTAACTCTTACCAGAAGAAGCATCCACCATCCATGAGAGGGCAGACAGAAGGTTATACAAGATGCATCAGTACATCATAGAAAAAGATTCTTGGGAAATCTAAGATAGCAGTGGACAAGGTTGTGTTTTTACACTGGAAAGAATTGTTCAATATATCCCATTATTTTCAGCACCTATACAGAGACATTACAGATTGCAATGGGAATAAAATAAACCCTGCAATTGATGCTGCACTGTCAATATCACTTGAAAGGCAGCCATGTTCACCAGTTGCATTTTCTTATAATCTTAAGAAACTAACAAATTGGCTGAGATGGGAAGAGATCTCTGCATCTCGGGTTGCCAGAGTTGGGTTCTGTCAGATTTTTAATGTTTTCTAGGATAGAGGATCTGCACCCTCTGGGCAACCAGTTTCTCTGCTTGATTACCTTCAATCTTCATACATCTTTGTTTAAATGGAATTTCCTCTCTTTTAGCCTGTACTACCTGACTCTTGTTCTATCACTGGATAACACTGAGAGTGTGGCTTTGTCTTCTTATGTCATCCCATCAGCTATTTGTACATATTGATCAGATCCCCCTGAGACTTCTCCATGCTGAACAAGTCCATCTCTCTGTCTTGTTAAATGCTCCTGTTCCTTCAGCAATTCTTTGGCCCATCTTGATATGCTCTGGTATATCCTTGTCTCCTTTGTACTGGGAAGCCCAGACCTTGACACAATGCTTATTTGGACTTAGCAGATGGGAAGGATCACTGCCTTGAGCCTGCTGACAATACTGTGCAATCTATAGGTTTTTAGATTGCTTTGCTGTAACTGTACATTGCTGCATTGTGGTCAACTTGTTGCCCCCCAGGACTTTCAAGTCTTTTATTGTAAAGTCGCCTTTGAGATGACATAACCCCTCCCCAGGGGGCAGGTCATCGCATTTGCCTTTGTTGAACTTATGAGAGCTTGTCAGCCCACTTCTCAAGCCTGTCCAGGTCCTTCTGAATGGTGCACAGACATCTGGTGCATCAGCCATCCTCCCTGTTTTGTATCATCTGTCCCCATTATACATATCATTAATGAGGTATTGCCTAGTAATGGCCCATTTTCAACACCTGGAATACATGTGGTTTTGATGGTTGAGCCTCTAGCTAGGCTTTGAGGTGCTGATCACAAGCCTCAGATGTTCAGCCACCTTTCTTTCCATCCCGCTGTCAGCTTTTCTGGATCATGCTTCATCAGTTTGTTCATGAGTATGTTTTGGGAGACAGTATCAAAAGCGTTGCTGAAGTTGAAACAGATGATATAATTTATTCCTTCCTCCTGCACCAAGCCACAATTAGTTGTAAATCTATGCTACTTCTAATGACCTTCTTGCCCTTCATGTGCCTAGAAAAACTTTCCAGGAATAGTTGCTGTTTCACCTTGCCCAGGATTGAGGTAAACAGCCTGTAGTTCCCTGAATCTTCTCCTTGCTGTTCCTGGGATAAGAGTGACGAGCTGTTCCATAAGCTGTACTCTACTGTCGAGTGTGAAGTGCACTCATTCTGTGTTCAATCAAATAATATACAAATGATCCTGACCCACAGATTCTGATCCTTTAGCTTTGTTCTCAGACACTGCTCAGAACCTGCATTGGAATTTATTTAGGTGCTTCTGAAACTGCTTTTTTTCAGGTTTTACAAGATGGATGCCATTCCATGAATGCTGCTTATGGTAAAGCTTCCACACACAAGCAATGAGGGCTGCTCCAGGTCCAACTGGGCAGCCAAGGTCTCAGCAGTGCACAGCCACTCTCCCCACTGCACTGGGAGTCATTGCTCCTGATGTTTTTCCTCTCCAGGGACTCACAGAAGTTTGATTTTCTTTAGTAAATAATAGAGCATTGTCAAAACAAAGAAGTAGCTTAAAGAAAGGAAGGAATTCACTGGTAATAGTTCCTATTTGTCTGACCTGGAAAAAATTTAGGTCATCTCCAATAACCTCAGAAAGAGAACACTTGAACTCCAGTTGTACCATTAAAAAACACCAGAGGTTTGGTGTTGAAAAAACCCCAACCACAAAACAAATCTCTGTTGTTTCTCATAAAAAAATCTCTGTTGTTTGGGATGGATTTTGAGAAAAGAATAATTACATTGACAGACTTTAATCTCTTGTCTTTTACTCATTATTTAGAGTAACCAAAACAGATGTAGCAAACAGCAGCAACTTAAATACCAAGTGCTGGTTCTGTTTTGCCCTAAACATTTCTGAAGCTTCTATTTTATTTTTTGTTCCGGAAGAGAGATCTTTCCTTTGGCAGACACTTTTCAGAGAGAGGTTGACCTCTGCTTGTTATCACCATCACTGAAAGGTAGTGAGGTTGCCTTTGTAATAGGCAACCAGACTCCCAAAGGGACTTCTTTGTTTGCTCTCAACTTCCCTGACCGACACAAGGATATCTCCCAGGTGTTAACTCCCCTCAGCTTATCTCTCCTCAAATCTAAAGTTTAAGGAGTGTATGGCAAGGAACACTACAGAGCACAGCGACCCTTCCCTCTCCCACCACATGCTTTTGCAGGCCAGTGAGTCCTCTCATTCAGCACTTTTGAATCTGCAGATATTAGGCACACAAAGCCTGCACAACAATTAGCCTTCTAAGCCAATATTTCAGCTTTTGACTATTCCATTATTGAATTCTCCTAAAGTTCAAGTGCTAAGGCTTTGATTAATTTGTCTTGGCTCTTGGTGTTTCATCTCAAGTTTGCTGTAGCCCTCTGCAGGCCTGCAGCTCACAGCAGCAGCAGATACCTACAGCTGTTTGGCCCTTTGGATCTATGGCAAAATCTTTTCTGAAAAACAGCCCTTCCAGCTTTGAAGTTTGTGTGGGTCCCGTGCCAAAGCAAGATTATCAACTCTTATAACAAAGCATGTCAGGTTCACAGTGTACACAGGATTATATTGCAAACCTCCTTTTTTGTGACATTTTCCTTCCTCTGGGAATTGTAACTATTGAAGAGACAGTAAAACATCACGGCCATCATGTTCTCCTTTTAGTAATTTATGCAAGGTACAGTGATATGTTCAGAAAGAAGAAAGAAACTGAGAAGACTGGAACAATGCTTAGAGCTAATAATTTAGAGCTTTAAAATCAGCTCTAAATTATTTCCATTTTTACTTGTCATAGGGGCAGTTACATTTTTCTTTCAATAAATCAAGTATGGACAGCAGCATTTTATGCCTTCTAAAGAGATGCATACAATAAAACTGCATACAATATTTGAGACAGCACTTTGACCAAACAGGTGGTAGAAAGGTTGTAACTATGAGCCCTCTTGCTCCACTGAGGTAGGACCAAACATATTAATTTGACAGAGTAACTCTAAAACTGTGATAAGTAAATCCATCCCACTGAACTCTTCAGCAGCTATCTCCCACCTGGGCCTGCTAATTTCATTACAGATGAGCAAGGTCAGGTTGCCTGGGATGCTGAAGGCATCCTGGATAGACTGGTAAATGGTCAAGATGTATTTTCTAATACTTAATACTTTTTTTTTTTCTATTTTCTCCTCACTTTGGCTTGATTCAAGCCAAAATGTGCCAATGAGAATACATCTATTAGCCAAAGGTTCAGGACTAGACCTCTGAGAGACTTGCAAAACACTTTTGCAATTCAGTGTTTTCAAAAAATGTAGTAACTAGAAGCCACAGGGAGCCTGAAATATTCTTATGACAGCTGATAATCTAGAACAAGAAAAAACTGTAAGGACAATTCACCATTCAGCATAACATACTTTGCTCTGTTAAAAAGGAAAGTTATTTTTTTTCCCCTGCAAATGAGACAATATGATGGGGAAATTAAATTAAATGGTGATGTTATTCCCCTGGGGCAAAACAATTCTATTCAATAAATTAATTTTACATCAGTAGCTCTTTCCTTTCTTGAAACTGACAGTAATAACCTGACAGCTTAAAGCTTTAATAAACTTCAAGAACTAGGAGACTGTCCTTCCACAAAAAAAAAAAAAAGAAAAGAAAAAGAAAAGCCAAGCATATCTCAGGTATTAGAGTCTTTCCTTGTTCATTGTAGTATAAAAGTCCTCTAAATTCAATTCTACTTAGTGTATTATTTGATGAACCAGACCACTTAAGATAGCTTTTGACAGCATGCAGTTTTAGTATCTTAATGCTCCCATTCTTCAGAAGATACTCAAAACCTCAATGACATTTCCCATTAGGTGGCTCTAAGTAAATATTATACGAAAAGGGCAAACACTCAGAGGAAAAGTATTCTGTCTCAGACAGTCCTGTTTGTTAAAAAAGAATAAGTCACTCTGTACAGGCTGCTGTGTGAGTTAAGACAGAAAGCATGAGTTGATTTATCCAGTTATCTTCAAGGTTCAGGAGATCTCTCATCACCAGCATCTGAGTTTGAAATAAAATACATTATAATTTCAAACATAACATCCTTCCTTCCTTCCTTCCTTCCTTCCTTCCTTCCTTCCTTCCTTCCTTCCTTCCTTCCTTCCTTCCTTCCTTCCTTCCTTCCTTCCTTCCTTCCTTCCTTCCTTCCTTCCTTCCTTCCTTCCTTCCTTCCTTCCTTCCTTCCTTCCTTCCTTCCTTCCTTCCTTCCTTCCTTCCTTCCTTCCTTCCTTCCCTCCTTCCCTCCTTCCCTCCTTCCCTCCTTCCCTCCTTCCTTCCTTCCTTCCTTCCTTCCTTCCTTCCTTCCTTCCTTCCTTCCTTCCTTCCTTCCTTCCTTCCTTCCTTCCTTCCTTCCTTCCTTCCCTCCTTCCTTCCTTCCCTCCTTCCCTCCTTCCCTCCTTCCTTCCTTCCCTCCTTCCTTCCTTCCTTCCTTCCTTCCTTCCTTCCTTCCTTCCTTCCTTCCTTCCTTCCTTCCTTCCTTCCTTCCTTCCTTCCTTTTTAAACTTTTAAAATGGAAATCATGATTAATGGAGTCTATCCACCATTAAACCCATTTTTTCAGAACCCTGTGACTGTAGCTCAATGTCTTCCCTTTCCTATATGAGATCTTGAGTGGATGCTGCTATGTCTTCTGAATAATTGCAAGGGGAAATAAAGGACTTCGAGTTTCTTCCTCCCTCTTTTTTATTTTTAATTCTTGAAGTCAGCCCACAAGTGCAAATATTAACCCCCAACCCCAGAATAAGTCATCTCTTTTATCATTCTTCTCATAAAAACTTTATGTTTCTCCGAAAGTATTTTACAACTGTGACAGAAAGCACTGTGACAGATTCCGGTAGGAGACGAGCAGGAGCAAGGCTGGGAAGTCAGCCAGAAATTAAGAATGATTCCCCTTTTGCACCCGCTCTAGTGTATGACATCATCCCTTGTACTTCCATGCCTCCCTGCAAAGGCTTGGGATAACAAGCCAAACATATTGTGCCAAATATCTTTGCTATTATTACAATTTTTCATGTGGCTATGATTCTGATAAATGATTTGTAAATGCAAAAAGGCCATTAAGTGGAATAACAGGGAGTTACTCAATTCTTCAGCTGCACAGAGTAGTTCCAATTAGAGTCTGAAGGAGGAATATTGCCTTTCTATCAGTCAAGCCTGTGACACAACACATCTCCCTGAGGTCATGGGTCCTGGATTCTCAAAGAAAGATGTCACTTGTATTCTGAAATAGATTATAGAGGTTTGCTAATCAGTAAAAATAGCAATGTCCCTAAAGCATTCATTGGGTAGTTGGGCAGAAAGGGCACTTTAATAGCCTAAACTCAAGGCCTTGGAGCACTGTCATTATTCAAAGGACATTTTTGAATACTGAGTAATTAAGTTGAATATTTTTTAGTTCTTTCTCAGCACTGGATAGGACAATTACTTTTAAATATTAAGCATAACTTCAATTAGGTGAACACTTTCTTTTCCCATGTTCATAACAACTTATTTGAGGATGCAGCAGTAGACCATTAAAAGAAGATGATAACATAAAAGAGTACAACTTTAAGAACAGGTCATATTTTTGTTGAAGACTGGCACAGGTGTTTGCCATGCCTCCCCTCTTTCCAGCTTCCCCTTGCTCTGCTGTCAGAGACCCCCACATAAATGCAGGAGAAATAGCATCTAACAGAACTAAGGGGTTTGCTCTAGGCGCTGAAAGGTACATTGCAAATGCTGTGGTTGGATGGATGGGTTAGCACGGAAAGAGGACACTAAGGTTTGGGGTTTTTTGGAAGTTGCTCAGTGCTTTGTCAAACTGAACCCTTGGTAAAGAGTTTGTGCAATATAGGACTCTGTTGTCATCGTGGTAGTCAGTGGAAACCCTTTCCCCAAACTGAGCATAGCTCGACCCCTTACTAACTCAGCTAACTCAGACTTAACTGTCAGTCCTTGCTAAAGTTATGAGGAGGCATGTTAGCATATCTGCAAGTGCGGACGTAAAAGCCAAGAATGGGAATATGTTCTGGTAAATTCTCTATTCAATTCTACTGAAAATATTGATTTAAATTGATTCCCTGCCTCTGCTTCTTTTCACTGAAAACAAACAAGAGGTCATTTTTAAGCCCTAAGGCCTATGAGCTTTGGTAATTATGGAAATTTTTTTTTAAAGACTCAAAAGAGTAAATTGACTATGGTCAGGCAAGTTTATTAAAACCTGTATTAATAATATCCTAAATTCAGCCCTATTACTCAGCAAGTCACTGGATCTGGAGCACGATCTTAGCCATTCTTACAAGGTCACCCAGGTAATTTCCTTTGACATATGGCAGCAATTCGGCCTCCATTTCTTTTCCCACCAGGCTTATTTAACATACATATCAGAGATGTGATTCTTTTATAGCACTATTGGCATAATGATAATGTCTTTATAATAATAGTGATTTTATATTTTATTGAAAACATTAATAGGGGATTACTGCTCCTATGAAAACAGCAAAGAAAAAGAATGATATGCTTTCATTCTGTAAATCTTTGGCATCAAAATAAATGCAATTACAATTTATTTTTTAATACACCAAATTTGAAAACTGACCAAATAATTCTGATTGCTTAATGAACATGAGAATGGTGTATCTTTGACAGTACAAAGTTTATTGTTGGTTCCCGTTTTCATATCTGTTTTAGATGTAGATGTATTTTAAGATATATCCATTAAATATGGAAAAATAATTAGAACGTTCTTTATGCATTTTGCTGACATTAGCTGTTGGGTTCTTTTAAAACTCGTATTTTGAAAAGACATTTACATCTGAAAGAGTCTAAGTAGAGAAGAACTCTCCAATTTCCCTCAGCTTGTCGCTTGCTGTGCCTGACAACTCTCAAGAGGCAGCTTGGTTTTGCCCTCCATTCCTCAGGTTTACAACCTCCCTCCAACACTGAGTGTTTCTTTCAGAACAAAAAAAGCAATTTTTCCCTTTCACACTGGATGTTTTGTGTGGTCCAGCATCTTCATCTCCTGGTCCTGAATCCACTCCTCACCCGATCACTGGTTGTCCTGTTGGATGAGGAACAAAGGCTTTGTGGAGATTGCAGACCCATTAAAGAAGTAGTGGGATGAGGTTGGAAGAGCTGATGCCTTGGCAGTGTGAGAAAGAGAGGGAAGATATACCCAAATAAATGTTTTAAGAGCTGATGTTTCATGAAAATTTAATGGAATTGAAATGCTTCATGCTGATGACCTGAAACTGTGGGACCTTGGGCTGGAGAGTTGGGCAGAGAGAAACTTTATGAGGTTCAACGTGAGTGGGTGTAGGGTCCTGCACCTGGGGAGGGATAACCCCTAGTACGTGCTGGGGGCTGAGCTCCTACAGAGCAGCTCTGCAGGAAGGACTTGGCAGTCTTGGTGGATGGCAAGATGATCGTGAGCTGGCAGTGCCATCGTGGCCAGGAGGGCCAAGGGTATCCTGGGGTGCATTGGGAAACGTGCGACCAGCAGGTAGAGAAAGGTGATCCTGCCACTCTACTTGGCCCTAGTAAGGCCACATCTGGACTGCTCTGTCCAGTTCTGGGCTCCTCTGTACGAAGAAGACAAGGAGCCACTGGAGAGAATCCAGTGTAAGACCCGAAAATGATGAGGAGCACCTCTCTTATGAGGAAAGGCTGAGGGAGTTGGGCCAGTTTAGTCATGCCCAGTGAAAGGGTGAGGAGCAATGGCCATAAACTAAAACACAAGAAATTCCACCTCAGCATGAGGAAGAGCTTCTTTACATTGAGGGTGGCAGAGCTCTGGAACAGGCTGCCCAGAGAGGTTGGGCACTTTCCTCTCTAGAGCTCCCTCTCTAGAGACATTCAAAACCCACCTGGAGATGTTGCCTTGTAACCTGCTCCAGGTGACCCTGCCTTGGCAGAGGGCTGGACTGGAGAATCATTCCCTAGAGCTCCCTTCCAATCCCAAGAATTCTGTCATTCTGCCACTCCAAAGAGCATTCTCATTTCAAACACACATATACACACAGAGTCACTCTCACACACCAATTGAGTCACTCTCACACATATCTGTCCAAGGGGCACATTACTGTTAGGTCCTTGAAACAGGGATTAAACAGGCAGAAAAGGATGTGTACTCTTACTGGGTGGGATTCATCTCACTTAACTTTAGATGTCTAAAAATTAGTCATCTCAGTTAGTCAGCTGTAACTACCCTCAAATCAAAGGTAGCAGAGAGAAATAGATGCATCTGAAATGCATTCATCCTTCCTACCTTAAAAAAAGATTAATTAGTCTTTGGAATTATCTGCTTCTCTCAATTGATTATAAAGGGGAATGTGAAGTAAATAACTCACAAAACTGACTCCTAGGCATCTGAAACTGAACTATGAATCTCTTCTTTTCTTTAGCCCTGAGAAGGACTGAATTTCACTCCCTGAATTTTGAATGAAAATAGTACCTAAGGTCTGCATGCATTTCAGTTGAAGATGTTCCAGTAATTGCTGTTAAACTGAAATTTGAGATGTTTCATGTATAAATTATTATAAATAAATAGAATAAATAATTGAGGGAAATATAAAACAGTACTACCACCCCTGGAAAACCCTTTGCAGTGAAAAATTTTTCCAGGTTTAATTTTAGTATTCTAGATTAGCTAATTCACTAATAATAAGAGTAGTACTTCACAGCTCTAAAATGATCTAAAAGTAATTGATTCCGTAAGTCTTAGGACTTTGAAAGTCCTTGAAAGATTTGAATTAAAAATGAATTATTTTTGACTGTGATAAAAATATGGTTCTGACTATATTCCCAAAGTGTGTGCATTGAATTTTCAAGATTGGTTAGGGTAGAACTTTTTTCCTTCTGAATTAGAGTCATAAATTTATTGAGGAAAAAAGGTACCATCATTCTGATCAGTATCTTCATGGTAACAGTATTTCATGAGGGTATAAAAGATCATTGCTCAGTTTCTTTTTTGAATTGGATGGATTTAAATAACAGCTTTCATGAAAGGCTTCAAATCCTAATGCTATAAGGTGCATGTGAGGAAGTTAATTTTTAAGGATGGTTACTGCAACTGAATTAATCATTGGGCTGGAATGCCAAAAGGAATGTCTCAGAATTCCTCCACTTCATTAAAAATGTGTTTAAATCTTAGCCTACAAATGCTAATCCATAGACATGGCAGCATTCATTTCTGATTTTTACAATGTGTGGTTTCACTCTCCTTTTTGTATTTACCTTATTCAAAAAAGAGAAACAAAGTGTCAAAGTGAAATATGTGTGTGTTTCTATATGTAAAAGTAGACAGTAATTATTAACTGAAAGATTTTGTGCTGTGCCTATTCAATTAAAAATTATTACAAAGAATAATGCACCTCAATAGAATCAGGATGTTGAAATTTGTGCACTGAGACATGTCCAGAAAGAAGAATTCAAGGATTTTTTTTGCTAGAGCTTTTTGTTTATTTACTGTTATACTGGATAAAGAGGATCTTCTGTTGGTTATTTTGGAAACATTTAGTCAAAGAGGAACATTTGGCAGCAAAAACTCACTCTAAATTTATCAATATATATATTTGGACAAACATTTCCAGATGGTTTTCTGGGTCTTGGACTTTCACAAAACTACACAAAACAAACACTTGTCTTTATGAAATATGCTAGCTATGAAAGGTTATTTTTTCCAGTCACTGAAGTGATGTTTTTAGTCAGTCTTGATCTGATAAAATGGAATAACAAAAAATCCCTCCAACAACTGAACTTACACTATTTAGTGTTTAAACACAGCAGGGAGGCAAGTCTGTCCCAGGTATTTGCAGTTTTTAAGGGCACTGCAGTGTATCAGAACATAGACACATAACAGTAGATATGATGGTAGCTCCTGACTGCTTCCTCTTGGAGGAACAACATGAGGACACACAGGCACAAGCACTGGCAAGACATGAATATTACTAGAATGCAATTTGAGGTGTTTTAAAAGTTTAGAACTGTGTAAAGACTTGTAGACAAGATAAGTCTCTTCAAAGCAGTGTAGTCTGATGATTTCAATAGACAAATTTTCCTGGAACACCTCCCAGAGTTTTTGTAAATTGATGTAATTATTAAAAGCCTCTTTCAAGCCCTTTATATAGGCTCAGATGCAGGTGAAAGAGGAAGTTCAGCTTTCACATGCTAAAAATCCACTGAGTTAAGTTGGGAAAAGCTTTAAGTCTGATCTTGGTGCTGTACTGGGAAAGGAAGGATCTGTGTTCTTGCTTGAGTTTTTGTGCTAGTGTGGTTTATTTTCATTTTTTGCCATTGCCAGTTCTATATTTTTCCTAAGTAATTTGGTCAAGTGGCTTTGTAGTGCAGTGCAAACTATAGATGCTGGGGATCACTTGAAGTAACAATTCAAAGCCTTTGACCTTTGTTCTTAGAAAATAACAAAATCTGAGGGGAAAGAATCCCACACAACCCCTCGGAAAATCTTAAACCCACAAGTTTTTTATAAAGAGTTAATTTTTTGAAGGTAGATCTCTGAAAGAGACAGCTAATCCTTGTGTACTAACATATTCTTAACATATCACTCCTCCAGATGCAATTCTTATCAATCATATTCCATAAGAAGCTTCAAACTGAAAATCAAACGAAAGTTTTTGAAAACCAAATTTACCCTGAATTTGTTAATCGATTTGTTCTCTGCTTACATGAGAATCTTAATCAACATTTTTTAAAAACCTTATAATTAGTTTTGCTTTCTCCTCCAAAAAAATAGAAGCAAGTGGAAGTTAACAATAATTAGACTGCATATGATGTGTAACCCATCAAGATAAATTCGTAGTAATTTTCTTGTCTAGTCACCCATTCTCCATGTCTGAGTTGTATGTTCTCATATATAGGTACTAATGGGATTACTGTGAAAGAGGATAATGCTGGCTTCAGTCCCCACAGCTCTGTAGGGCTGTCTATATGATTTTGGAACCCATGTAACATGGACTTGGATGCTTTAGCTCACCTCTGAGAGCAAAACCCTTCATCTTAACATATCTGTTGATTATGATATAATAATAATCATAATCTGTTGATTATGATATAGATGGCAGAGCTGGACAAACTGAACAACAGTATGGGTGAATTAACAAGAATCAAGCTACCTGACTTAAAAATAAAATTCATGCTTTAAAGGCTTACAGGGAGAAACACCTTACTCAGCCAAATCAAGTTCATGTGTTTTTCTTGATCAGTGGATATGATATAAAGAGTACAACTGTGAAGCTCTTCCACATCTCTCCAGCAGCCGGTCTTGAGTTGTGCTACTCATGAGCTTGACCTCTTTTGGTTTCTGGTATTTATTATGCTGTATCTATGATGTCTGGTATTTCTTTCTGGTACAAAATTATGGCATTTTTAGCACCTGGTCACAAAACTTCCAGCTCTTTTTCATTCTCTCTGCTGTCTGTAGTATTTCCCAGTTCCTGGTCTATGAAGTCTGTAGTGTATGGTTAAAGAGCAGGCTCTATTAGAGCACATTACAGTTTTTATTATGCTGATGTTAGAAGTTGAACGGTGAGGACTGAAAAGCTTAGGATCCTACTTCACTCTGCCAACATACCTTCAGTCTTGCTATCCTTGACTTGAGCTTTTCTTAGCACAAACTATTGATTGTACCCAGTCATGCTAATTTGTGTTTCTGACATTGAACAGAACATAACAGAATAACAGAACCTTCTTGGTCAAGCCATGAGAAAGAAATTAAACTTGGGTTCTTCACATAAAATAACGGAACTGAGCTGGTGTCTGGCATAACCTTATGGAAAAATTAATACAGTTTGTTTAAATTTCTTTACGTTTTGATTATAGGTCAGATAATGATGAGGCCTATATTGTACTATATTGGGATCAAACTATTAATTGATAAAAAGTTTGACAGAATGCTTCTATAGAAGTTTAAAAAAGATGAACTCATTTTTATTTATGAAATTAACCAGCAAATGTTGATCACCAGTCTCTTATTTAAGACAAGGAAAAAGTTACAGTTCTAGGAAATGTAGCAATTTGTGTTTAGAAAAAAATTGCGCAAAAAATATAGATTTTTAAAGAAAATCTTTGAAAGCAAAAGCAATGTCATTGCCTTCATGTTCCTAAAAAGATATCAACAATTTAATCTAACTGACTTGGTTGTGCCTACAAGACTATTTTAACTTTCAGTCCTTCACTGTACATATTCATTGTCATTAACTCAAATTTTCAGACAAGAAAATCAAAAGAAAGTTTGAACTCTTTCTAAAAGCTTTCTCCCACTTTGGATAATGGAGTAGTAGAATTTCAGACTGAATTCTCAAACCAAAATAACTATATGGTTCTGGAGCACATTATAAAGTGTCATTTGAGACTTACTCATTTGGCTCATTTGAGGATGTATGGAAGAGAAATCAGTGGAATTGAAACCTTGTTATTTCCTGGTCTGTGCTGGCAAGGCTGTCATTCCTACGAAAACAAGGCTTGTGCTAAAGAAAACATATAATACTGACAGAATTAGCTCTGGATGGCACTTACAGGAACCTCAGGTTCAGGATTTAGAGATTTTTTTTTTTATTACATCATGTGGATTTCCTTTGATACTGTGCTAAAAATCCCAAAGATATTTCCTGTGGCCTTCAACTGATTTCAATCACTTTTAAATTCATATTTAGCAGCTATTTTCAATAAGTAAAATCCAAATAAATTAGCAAGAATAGTAATTAATAACTTGGAGAATAATGGTTGAAGTAAAGCTACAAAAACATGAAGATGGTTAAGGCAAAGGGAGAAGGAAAAAAAATTAATTTGAAAACTTAAAATAACACTAGATTTTATCTTCTGATTTAAGACTGAATCAAGGAATATATTGTGATCTTTTATACTCATAAGTGAAATTTTCCCTCTAAAAGTAATCTCATCCATTTTTCTGCTGTAACTACTTGCACAAATGGCTTCTCACAAGTGTGAGAAATGGGTTCAAACTTACTGGCCCATATCACTGGAATAGGAGAAAAAACCCATGGATTCTTACTTGAGAGCAAATGCATGTGTTTTCTTCATGCCTGGACGTGAGCTGTCTGAGGACATGAGCTTAAGCAGCAAAACTATAAAACCTAACACTGATTACACTAATCCTCCTGAAATCCATGCAGACTTGCCTAGCATCCCGTGTATGTTTCAAATAAAGCAGTGAACTGAGAGAACTTTAGGCTTGCCAATCCTGTAATATATTTAGGTGCATTTCCCAATACCTCTGATCTTTCAGAAGAAAAAAAAAATATCACCTTCCTGACACATCAAAAAGCAGCACAACACCAAAGCAACAACACGTTTGATTCTGAGATGTGTGCTGTGTGGACTTGGATTTGTAAAAGACTTAGTGACTGATATGGAAGAAATTAAAACATATAGGAGCAGCAATTGCGGGTGCGAGCAGGTGTGAGGTGTAGCAAAAGCATATGGCTCTCTAGTAAGGAAAGGTGGCTACAGAGAGCAGTGTGTCACTGAAACCATCCATCAGGGAGACCTGTCTGCATGTGTGGGTCTCTGAGTGTGAGACAGCTGGGACACCAGCCCATCCAGGGACCAGAAACTGCTTAAACCAGGTGTTTAAGGGCAGCTGCTAGAGAGATCCTGTTTGTACGTGTGCATATGTATGTGTGTGTGTGTGTCTGTCTGTTTGTCTGTCTGTGAGGGTCTCTGTACTGGCTAGTGGATTGGGGCTGTGGTCCCAGGGGTCTCGTATGTGCAGGAGCCAGCAGCTGAGTAGACTGGGACTCAGTGGCAGCTGCCAGACAGACTCTCTGCTGTAGTGCACCATTCTGCAGGTATTCATATGAGGCTTTCAGTGCCTCTCTTTCTGCTCAGCCAGAGAGGAGCGCAGGATGAGGTCACAGCGCTGTTTGTGATTGCATGAGTGCAATGTTTTCTGTCAGGCATGGTCCATGTGGCTGTGTGTGCACTGATATATGCACTGGGTGTGTGTGTGTGTGTGCACCCACTGGGAATACGTGCTCAGACTCGCTGCTGGCTGGACCTAGGGGCAGAGAGCTCACCTCTCCCTTATCAGCTTGCTGGGTGCACTAACCCCATGCACTGTGGTGGCTCTGCTCCTCGTACAGGCCTGCAGAGAGAGTGCCTGAGGTTAAGTGGAATAAATGATGAGCCTGAAGTTACAAAACAAAGGGGCTGACTGCAAAAATAGCCCTGAAATGCACATGTATTTGTTTATCCTTATAATACTGCTTCAAATATAAGTTCTAAACGGTGAAGTCTGACCCATTTCCATTTGGGGTATGTCAAAAGCAGGTGCTGTTTATGTACGTGTCCTTATAGAAACATTCATTTCTTCAATGAATTTCATTGTTGCCTCTTGTAAAATATGGATAATGGCATTAATTTCTTCAGGAAAACTCCTTAATATTTTCATTGATATACTGGATTAAAATTTCTTCAGAAAACTGAAAAACCAAACCCAAACAAAAAACCACCAAAATAAACCCCCCAAAAAGCCAAACAAAAAACCAGACAACAACCACAACAAAAAACCCAAACAATAAAAACAAAGCAGAAACCCCCCCAAAACCTATATATAATACCCATCATGTCTAATGTTGCTGCAACAGTTTTCATTTAGAATAAAATAAAAGAAACAGTAGACTCGACATTTCCTTTTCTCACTTGAGGTTTTCACCCCATTTTCTATGCAAGATGCACCATTGTGTATGTAGCATTTGTTTTGTAATGTATTTCTGTCTGCAATCATGCAGTAATACAGAAGAAGGGAGTTACAAGTTTTTTCCCAGACTACTTTCAAATGTTTCTTGGTTCATAAAAACTCCACAGATTACAGGTGGAGAAATGTTGCTTGAAAACAGTTTGAGATCTTGTGATGGAAGCAATACATAGGAGCAAAGCAGTACTACCAGCAAAGAAGATAGCTACAGACATCATGGGTGCTTTGGCTATGAATTCACACCCTGTAGGCAAAAACAACCTTGCTTCTTTGGCATAAAAGCATTGTTTTAGTCTCAAACAAAATTCTCTTTTGTAGCAGCAAAAAGTAAATTTTAAAAATGTGTTATTAAAAATTCTATTGAACATTAACATTTCTGAAGAAACAAAAAACCTCCTCTGCAACAATGAGAAAATACTCAGCATTTCCCTCAGTTCCCTTTGAGATTAGCAGGAGCTTAACCCTGTATTTCTGTGGAAGCAGAGGTAGGGCAGAGCTGAAAACTTTCCAAAATTCCCTCTCAACTCTTTCTTTTTCCCATGTGTAGTCCCAAACAAACAAAACAGAAAGAAAAGAAGATTCCAAACAGTCTCTGAACTGTTTTCCCTGCTTCCTGCCGTTCATGAAGAGCTTCTGCGTGGCCTCATAAATTCTATGGTCAGAGACAAATTCCTTGAATTTCTTCCACTGTGGAATCACTGGGGAGCCACAGCATGCCAACAGTCTGCTGAGGGATGGTCCACACACAATCAATGGGGAGTTTTGTGTTTGGGAGCTGGTGGCTGAACGTAGCCACACATCTGCCATAGACTCATTGCTCCGTTGCATCAAAACAGTTTGTTATGTTTAATTACCAGCTGGAACTAATGACTAGATCTTTGAGATCTTGGTTGTTATATGAGTCATGACATAGTGAGCTAAGTGGAGGACTAGGATAGGAATATTGAAGATCTAAGCTCGGCTTTGGACTTGCTTTTCTCTTGGGGTCAAATAAGCAAACAAGTTTTTTCTTATACTGAGGAAAAGACAGGGATTGCTACTGGAAGTATTGGTTTACATGACGTCATTACAATCCTAAGCTCATACATTTATGCATATTGTTACCACTCCTTTCTTTTTTCTTTAAGTAGCAATGAGGTGGAAGGGCTTGGAAACAACTCATTTTGGAGAAAGTTTGGGCAATCTGTTTAAGACAAGAGCAGTGGTAAAAGCAGTATATATATATACATGTGTGTGTGTGTGTGTGTGTGTGTGTGTGTGTGTGTATGAAAAAACTCACAACCATAAACACAGTTTCTCCTCTTCTCCTCTGTGGCATAAAATGTAAAAAATGAAACAAGTAAAATGTTGAAGTCATTAAAAAGGAAATGTTTTAAAGCTTCACAACAAGTTCAGCTGTGGAACTCTTTGGGATATTGCTGAACCAAAGTGTTAGCACAAATGGAATGGCATGAATATGATTACAGATCTACTACAGCTTAGCAGCTGTTCTGTAAGTGGACAGAAATAAAATACTTTCGGATGAACAGCTAAAACCAATAGATTAATGCAAAATGGTGGTTTTTTAGACATGATATCTAATTATAGAAATTGTACACCATTTTCCTAGGAATGGAGTGCAGTTTTTGTGTCACAAAGATATAAATCTGTAAATATTCTGTTACAATATATCATAATAGTATCATGTCACATTACATGTGATATAATATTATTACAATATAATAATATCACATCATATAACATCACACAGCAGGCATAGTATCATACAAAAGTCTTTCATGAGTCTTCTAAGGGTTTCTGTGAGAAGAAGAGTATAAACTTTTAAGGAAGGTTCATTTTTCATACAGAAATCACCTCAGAGTTTTACTGTTTTAGTTTTCAGTAATGTCAGTCCAAAACTGACAGGGAGATGAGAAACATGAAATATAATTAGATTAAGGTATACTGAAGAGGGGTGGTTCTTCAGAATTCAAAAACCAATGGTAGAGAAGAGAGATGAGGATGAATACACAATGAGGAATTACAGAGGCAAGGAATATGGCTAAATATAAGAGAGGTTTTAAAATCAAAAACTGAGTATTGATGGGGAATACAAGTCAGATAAGAGAGAAGTGACAAAACAGAATGATTAAGAGAATTGACATACTTATAGAAAACAAGGAATTTAATAATTAAAATATTTACTGTCAAAAGAATAAAAAAAGACAAGTGAAAGAAAATAAATGAGTAAAGCAAAAGTCAAATCAAACAAAGCAACAGTGATCAAATAAAAATGGCAGCTGAGTTTGGATTTCTAAAAGTTCAACATAGAACATTACATTCCTTTTGTCTTCTTGTTTCTTTGTGTATAATAACACGATCAGAGAAGTCACTTATTTAATTGCAGTCTCTCTTCTTGCCTTCACTACTCAGATAATTTCTATGTTTGGTAAGAATTGCCTATGGGATCTCAAGCAAATCACTTAACTCTTCTCTCACCTCAGCCCCCTCGTCTGAAAACAGTGAATATAAAGTGTCTCCTTTCCTTCCAAGAGAGTTTATTTTTAATTTTCCTTCTATTTTCTTTAGCAACAAATATTACTTGAACCCCTGGTAATTTTCACAAGTGCTCCATGCAAGCCTGTGAGCCAGAGGGGCTTTGTTTTCTGTTCTCTGCATTGCTACTCATTCCTTGCATGATTCCAGATAGGTCACTTAACCTCTGTGGGCTTCTGCTCCCCCATTCATATGGTGGGATAACACTGACCTACCTCAGAGAGGGATGTGAGGCTAAATTAGAGTTTAGAAAGGACTGCTGAAGTACAAGGTGTAAAGTATTATTATGCTGAGTGCTTCACCGGTGAGAAACTAACCCCGTGACTGAAAATCAGTTTAATATATGAAGCTCTAGCAGCTAGCATGGATTTGCTGATGAGAAGGGTGGCTGCCCTTGAGAATGGAAAAACACAGTCCCACATTGCTGTGGCCACATTCACTTTGCTTACTCAAGAGCAGACAATGACAGGCAGGGGCTGGAGGGGGAAGGAGGAGGGGAGGATTTAATCTTGCCATGCGACTGTGTACAAGAATTACTGTCAGTACAGAAAACTGACACAAGGTAGGGAATGAATCCAAAAGACATAAGCTGAAAATGTGAACAAGGAAGAAGATTTGATTTTTCTTTACCTTTTCGTTTTTTTCCCTATTTGTTTTATTTGGTGCAGCAATCTAGACCTCCTCCACTGCTCCCTCCCATCCCCCTTCCCCTGGGAAAAAAAGAGGAGAACTCTTATTAACCAGTGCCTCTTTTTCCTGTGAGTAGGGAAATGCTTCAACACTAAGTCACTGAAGTGTAGGTTCCTGTGCAGCCCTACTGCTCCCTGTGAGTGATGTATGGCTATTCAAAGCAGATATTAGACTGTGTGTGCAGATACCACTGTACGTATTAGATCGCTCCAAATAAGGGTGCCTCTGGTGAGGTTGGGAAAAAGTCACGGCTCAGACATATTTATGGAAAAGAAGATGTATTGAAGTAGCTGAACTAATAGATCAATGCACCAAAGTTTATGGGTACAAGTCAGCTGTCACAGGCATGGTTAAGGGAGTTATAATATTCCAGTGAAGTCCCAAGCTTAAAATAAAATAATAATAAAAAAAAAAAGATTAAAATTGCTCTGTCACTTAATTGATAGACCAAACCTGAATCAATCACTCCTGATGGCTGGCCAGCTCTCAAATTCACCATATGTCTCTGGATTTCTAAACTCAAATATAAATCTTTTCATCACAGGCAGGTTTGAACACAACAAAACCTTAACAGTGAAATTTCTTTTGAAAAGAAGGGCAGATGAAGAAGCAGAGATTCTTATTCTTCTACTATCATTCATACAAATAGCTCTCTTGAATCACTATAGAAAGACAGGTACTTGAAAAGCAGAATCTGGCTCTGAATATCGATATGTATTGTAACAGGGACACTGCTTGTAAAAACTACACCGTGTCCTCTGAGCATGTGTGTGATCTCTGTATGAGCTCCATGCTGTACAACCCCTACCAAAAGAGGCCATATCATGAGTCATCCAGGAAGAAAATTGAACAGATCTCTTGTCTTTCCCTTCCTCTCAGCTCCCACAGCGTAATTGTGTCCCACTCTGTCTCCTCCAAGCAAGTTGCCCTCCTTTCTGTCCATTAGAAAGAAACCAACAAGCAAAAAAAGATAGTTTCACAGTTTTAACACAGAAATGCACACAGGTTTATGTTCATCCATGCAAATGTATGTTCATGTCTATATGCCTATATACACAGCCATGCACATATGTATATGTGTAAGCGCATGTATATATAATGTGTATTTCCACTTATATTTCTATGTGTATACAGGGAATACAGTCAAAGTGGCAGCAACCTCTGCTGGGAGTAAGTTGTGAAGAGCCAGGAGCAATGGTTAAATGGTCCACAGGGTGGAAGAACCTCTAAAACCTGCTCTGCTGCTGCAAAATCCATAATGTGAAACTGCAGATAACAGATGGGCAAATGTTTCCATATAGTTTTTTCTTAGCCTCACGAAAATAATTTGAGAATAACTGAAATATAACGGTTAGCACAGTAACTGCTATTAAAAATGTGATTTCTGCAGTGCAGTTATGTGTGGAATTACACAGCAATCTCTGATATAGAGAATGCATTCAACACCCTAGAAAAGTAAATTTGATCTGTCAGTAGAAAACTCTTCCTTCCTGTCTTAACATGCACCTTTCTTCACATCTCTGGTTTGAGCAGATTCAACTATTATCCTTTTAGGGCCTGTACACATAATAAATGTATATTCATCTGTTTCCCTAAAACTTCCCTATGAGAAAGGATAGTTACCAAACCATTTCATCCTATAAATAGATAATAACCACTCTGTGTATATAATCTGATATGCAGCAGGCAAAATCCAGGCAGAGATAAAGTAGGCAGCCAAGACCCCTCACTCTCCCATTTGTGTTCCCTGTGCCAGTGGTGTTCCCATAAAGTCCTGTCATTTGTGCAGCAGAGACAATCCCCAAAATTTCTTCCACCTTGGAGAAGCCAGCCTGGCCCCATAGGGCTGCACCTGAGCTCTTTGCTCTGAGCCTGCCCACATCATCTTCCTCACTGGGGAAAGAGTAGCCTGCTTTGCTGTGCCTCTGGCGTCTCGTCTTTGGGACAGCAAAATTCAAATTTGCTCTACTGCTGGTAATTTTGAGACACGTCCAAATCCACATTTCCAGGTCCAGCGTCATAAACCATACTGGTGCAGATTTCACATAAATGAAGAAAAAATCATTG
Organism: Zonotrichia albicollis; assembly: GCF_047830755.1. Classification (NCBI taxonomy): domain Eukaryota; kingdom Metazoa; phylum Chordata; class Aves; order Passeriformes; family Passerellidae; genus Zonotrichia; species Zonotrichia albicollis. The sequence continues at coordinate 115,326,483 of NC_133821.1, read as the reverse complement.
GCATTTTCTGTTCTGTTTTTGGAAGCATGTCACTGCAGACCTGAGAAACTGCTGTCGTTTTGTGCATGACGCTCACCTTAATATACTCAGTGAACTTTAATATACAAAAACTTCAGCTGCTAATTCAAGATAATCTAGGTTTTCTCCTGGCAAAATTGAAGTAAATATAAATCACGTCCCCTGATGATTTTTACAATATTTATTCATGGACCCTTCAGTATGAAGCACTTTGATTAAACAATTTAGCAAAAGCACAGCAAACCCACCTGCTGTATGCAGAACAAGAACTGAGCATCTCCAAGGCTGTTACGAGCTATTATATGTGTATGAAAAAGATACTTTACACTTGCAGCCAGAGATCCAGAAAAGTGACAGCTATACAAATATACATGAGCAAAACACAACGGCATGGGAAATTATCTATTCCCAGCCTTTTCTGTATGCTTTATAAAAATGGAAAGTTTTTGAGATTATCTACAGTAATTAGGAGTCCCCAGTTGTGTTTACATGGTTAGCAAGTGTAAAATATGATGACCTGCTGAGGATTTGCAAACAGCTAACTTATAATGATGGATCGTGGTGAGAGGACATGTAAGATTTCCCAGACTTCTGCTGGGAATACTTCAAAAATAAAGCACGTTGTTTTCCCTTGGGGTTTATAACGCCTCTTTGACTTAATCAGCTTGCCTTTTTGCTCTCAAGGAGAAATTTCTCCAATTTTACTCATCGGGAGAAATTACAATGTTCACAGTGTTATGACGGTGATTTTTTACCTATCTTTTCTCCTGGGAGACATTGGTTAGGGTAACAAATCACTCCCCATAACATTTGGTTCATTATTTTGTAAGAATACAATGTTTGAGGAGAGGATATTATATTTATATATGTGTGTGTCTATGTATGTATATTGCACTTACGTAAGTACGTTTATGAGCTTTATATATATATATCTTTATAGATAGATGCAAAATTCAGATAACTTAAAGAAACAATTTACCTTTTATATTAAAACATATAAACAAATAGTTATTTATAGTGCCCAAAAAAATAATTCCTTTTCTCCATGATGGGATAATTTATGCAAGCCATGCTCACTTATTTTAGACAGTAACATTTGAGCAGAGCTATCAGAGACTATATGTTTGCTCTCGTGGCTCAGAAAAAGCAAGCAGGGAAATGAGTAATGCTTTATTACTGCCAAACCCAGCTCAAAAGTGAAGAATACCCCTAGGCATATTTTGAAATGTTACTGTGGGGTAGGGGGAGCTTTGCATGTCTTCCTAACAGAGCCATATAAAGCAGAGTTGAGAGGTGAAAATGATTCAGGAGAGCTGCTTTGTAGCTTCAGGACAAGCCATTCCCATCTTTGCTTATATGTCTGGCCAGTAATAGATGAAAAATGAGAAAAAAATAAGATTCAAACATTAAAAAATGGAAACCAATTGCAACATTTGACTATAATATTCCATCTACACTTCCAGGATATCAGCTTTTTTTAGGCTTCTCAGTTCTAGCATCACATAAGCCAGCCAGGATCTGGACACCACTCTAATATTTTTAGGCAGATATTCCTTTTCCCTCCTGGAAGCTGAGGTGATGGCCTGTAAACAAAAGGTAAGATTTGTCTCACCTGGCTTTAGCTGTCTAAAATTTAACTGTTCCTAAGCTTAAAATAATCATTCAAGCTTCAGCTAATCATTCAAACCCCTTCTATAGCCCATAGAGACAGATAGAGACCCAAGAGAGGAATTTTATCATGTCTGAGATACACACCTGAGAAAAATTTCCCCTCCTTCTTTGTGCTAGAATTGGAAACGGATCCTTCTTTAAATTAGATAGCTAATTTTCTTGTTTAAAGCTAAGTGGAATGAAACTAGGACACAATGTATAGCGTCACATTTTTGATTTTCCATGATTAAACCTCCAGGGAGAACCCAGAGATTTACATTTTCCTTTATATTTTCATCATCTCCTTTTTACACCCCTTGGCCAATTTAGAGCTGAAAACTTACAGGAGTTGCTCTTCTTAGTCTTCTACACCTTCCCAGGAACAATTATTTTATTTTATCTTTCAGCCTTCCGAGGTGAAACATTGCTCCAAACCTTTCTTTTTCTACTCCAGGACAGTACTTCCTCTTGAGAAATATGTACATCATGTGGTATTGAACATTTTTGGTCCTCAGTTTATCTTTCACTGTAATGAATGAGTTTTAATTAACTTTAATTTGTGGTTGGTTATGATCATTAAGGTTCTTCCATTTCACAAGTGGCTAAACTTTATGTTTGTATTGATTACAAATGTAGATTAATACACCATGCTTTTTATAAACTATTCCAGGTTTATGACAGGTAGGTAAAAGGTATACTAGATAGAAGGATCTGCTTGGTTTTATCTTGAGGGGTTTTTTCACAGATTTCATAATATTTTCTTATTTCTCTGTGTGAGGGAAAATATTGTAATCTTGATTTTTTTAAAGTGGTACTTAATGCTTCAGGTGTGCTAAAATATCACATACCACTTTTCATCAGGAACTTGCAGATTAACAAATATTGATGAGCTTCTGAAATTCCTATGAGACTAGTACATGCATGTTATTTAATGAAGATAAGGTTCAAGGAGGTTTAACACGTTTCTTCAACTTAAAGCTTTCTGAAGTAGATTACTTAATGTTTATGACTTGTGCATATGTCAAAAGATTTCAGAATATATTCTTATTCACTATCACTACAAACATATCCCACATACTTAAGATTTGATTGCATCTTAGTGGGGGGATTGCTAATGTTTCATAAACTGCATTCATACTTTTAACTATCTCTTTCATCATGAAGTGACTCATTGCTTTAACTTTGTGAGAGGTTCTCTCTTTGATGTTCTTCTCTTATTTTGCATAAATTTGTTTTGCAGTAGTTTCTATCTGTGGTTTAACATTCTATCATTGTCTGTCAGTTGTATTATTTTTATTACTATTCCAGTGATACATTTTTGATTTTACAGTCTCTCCAAACACTGAATTGTTTGCAGGTAGGGGCATGCCTTCAAAGGCTATGATTAAAGAACAGGGTGCAAACTCTTTTCATATTAATTAACCAAATATAAAATTTGTAAATTAGTTTGTATATAATAAGGACTGGGTCTTCATTAATTAATTTAATAGGCTTTGGCTTTGGCTCCAAACAGAATCAGTCTTGTAAAAACCCCATGCTTCCACAGCAGAGGAATCAGTAGCTACGGAAAATACCATAATCACCATTAGGATGTCAGCATCTATCATGATCATCACTCATTAGTTGATAGAAGCTCAAGAAATACATATTTTTAGAAGATATTATTGAATATTCTCTAGTGGACATCTAGATCTCTACAAAAAGTTAAAGATTAATTAGCTTTTGGAATATCTAATCTATCAAATCAAACTAAATGAGGACTATTTGTTTTAGTGTATTTTCTGTCAATCTCTTTTATGTATGTAAATGAGCATGACACTTACTCTCATGGACTGAGCCAATTTGGAAGTTTGAAACAGAAACAGAATCAGTTTGTGGAAAGCCATATGGTCTCCTTATGATCTGCCATTAAACCAAATAACAGATTTACACCCACAGATACAACAGCAACAGCAAAAAATATGTAACCCCCCTTTTTCACTTTTAGGTTGTATCTGCTCTGAAGGTCTTACATTTTTATGTTTACATTTTTTTCAAAAGTAACAAAAGTGCTGTGGATTCTAAAAATGCTATTTGTGTGTCCTTCTCAATTATTAGCAAATGGTTATAATTGAATGTCCACCAAGATGAAGAAAAAAGATCCGTCAGAAATCAGATTATCAGTTAGCAACCCATAGCTGTAACACATCAAACGTTTGGGAAATTCTCACTTCATGCCCTTCTATTTCTTCTCAGTTCTTTAAAGTGGCTGGAAAATGGAAAGAAGGAATATTCCTAAAATGTCTTAACTTAATATCACATGAGGCAAAATAGGAGAACTCATTCATCCAGTAATTTCTAGGAATGGCATCCAGTAATTTCTGCAATCTTCCCCCTTTGACTCAGAACTGAGGCCAGTGACACCCTTGGGTAAATGCTGTCTCCCTGACGCTTAGTTTTCATATTAGGAAAATACCAGAGTTGGAGCCACCATGATTTTCACTGGTGTTTTTTCATGCTGATTAGCTGTCCGTGTTAATTAAAAAATTGTAGGCAGTTTTCCATTTTGATTTGTATGGCTTCAGTTGCCATCCACAAATTATCTTCTGTCATAACCTACCCATTTTTTGATTCACATGGTCACACCAGTGGTAAACAGGTAACTTCAGGAGCTGAATTCCCCTGTGTCCCCCCGGAAATATTTAGTTTAAAAATTCAAATGTTTTCTGTAATTTTCTAATAACCCTTTTAAGGGTTTATATGTGGATGTTGTTTACTTCTCTAATAGTCTACTATCAAACTTGCTCTTTCCTTATAGAAAAGTAGAACACTCTACATTTGATCCTCTTCCCTGTTTATGAATATCCCTATCTCATTAGTCCATTTTATCACCACATTGCATTGGGAACTCAACATGCTCTGTTATCTGCAGTAAACCACAAATTTATTTTGGAGTCACCACATCAATGGCAAGGTCCTTCAGCCTGCGCAGACATCCCTCCATAGAGATGCAACTTTGTACTTCCCAGTATCAAGATGGAATTTATTTGAACAAGGCACAGTTTGCTGCACAGTTCCGTTCTCTTGGTATGACTGACATCTTTGTCATTATGTACCACTTTGACAACCTTTGTGTCACCTGCCAATTTTACCAGCGGTAATTTTGTACTCACTTCCCAGACCCTGATGAAAATATTGAATGGTGCAAGGGGAGGCACTGATCTCCAAAGCACCCTGTAAAAACCAGTCCCTTCAAAACAACAATCTCATTGACAGGTACCTTTAGAGACCTACCAGTTTCTCACTTTTTAATCTTTAAAATATGCATTGCTGATGCTTAGTACTAAAGTTCAGATAGAAGATCATGTGTACCTGAGCTAAAAGCCTTATAAATGTCTAGTTTTATTTTTATGAGGTAATATGTAATTTTTTTTCCAAGTTAGATTTGTTTGATAGACTCTATTTCCTATAAAGCCATTCATATCTATTAATTCCTTATTAAATCCCACATAGGTTTTAACAGTATTTTTCCTGAGCTGATGTTAAGCTAATATATTACTATGATATATTTAGCTCATGCCAAGCTATACATATGTCAAATAAGGCCGAACTGGAGGACTTGGTAAGAAAATAATCTTTATTTGATAGCTAGTCATAAGCATATCTCTGGAACTAGAGGCACCGTTTGTATTTTTAGATAGATAAAAAATGTACTCATTGCTCAACCTTAGCTTACCCCTTCGGAGATGATTTAGTGACATCAAAAGTGACTCAGAAAGTGCATCATTGCTTCAGCCCTTACACTTCAAGAAGAACAGTGGATAATTACTTCTTTTTAGCATCCTAAGCTAACTCCTTTCCTCTCTTCAAGTACCTTAAGAAGGTTAAAAGCCCTCAATCCAGTTTTATAATTTGAGGGAAATCTTTGAGGACTGAAACCTTTGCATCTGCTGGACTCTGGCTTCCTTTAAGAAAGCTGTGCATTAGAGGATTTACAGGACACTTCCTTCCAAGCTTTGCAGTTATTTTCTAGTCTTCAAATACGTTCTGTTAAAACTTCCTTAAAATTATTTCCTGTGCTATGGATGAATGATCTTCAAGATTGCATCATTCTTGGTAATTCCTTCTTGCCATTATTTTATACTTGACAATAGTCAACAAAACTCTGTAGAGCTTTTTATTTGTGTGCTCTGAAAATTTCACAGGCAAAGCGCCAGCCACTTAATTGTGCTAATTATTATTCACGCAATAACGCCTATTAGTCTGCACTTTTTTTAAAGGGGTTCAATCTGCATTCAGATCTTGCTTGCTTGGCAGAATGTCATTATAGCAGCTTTCAAAATCTGGCAATAAGCCTAAGAAGAGTCCATTTTTGCCACTGGGACTGCCTAATCCAGACATCATTATTGATCAAACTGACACATGCCTGCCAAAATGGCTACAAGAAAAACAGGAATCTACACTGCTCCAGCATCTCCAGCCCAAGTCTTCAAAAATTATAAGGACCAAAAGGGAAAATTGTATTTACATGTGAAATCAAACATATATCTACAGGCAGAAGGGTAGAGTTCCAGAATTGCATTTAGTAAGTGTCCTTTCAAAGATATACTAGAAGAACACATTAGAAGAAAAAGGAAGTAAGGCCACTGGAAGAACCTGGCTTTTTAAATCAAGTCTCAGGTCTGGAACTGAAAATAAGATATCAAATTATCAAATTATCAAGCTTAAACATCTCCTATTCTTCAGTCAGATATTCACAGATCACTTCAGATTAATTTGACTATGAACTAAAGGTACAGTTTTAAAAGTAACTGGGAGCATCAAGCTTCTCAAATAAATGTGACTCCTCAACAAAGATGATTGCAGGAACAACACAGGAGCCATTACGACGTTTCTACACCACGGTATCAGTGATGAAAATTGAGTTCACAATGCATAAAAGAATGAACTTGATGGATAGACACAGGGTTATTTGGAAATTCCATGGGCTATTTTTTATGTTGCTGAATAAGCAACTCCATGTGACCATTTAATAACATGAAGGACGTGAGATCTGATTTGCTTCTTAGCAGTTAACATATGATGTACAGCAGGATGTGGCTCTAAGCAAGGCAGAAAAGTAAAATAGGTGTAGAACTGCAGAATCAGGGGGGTTGGAAGGGACCAGAGTAAGTCATCTGGCCCAGCCTCTCTGCTCAAACAGGACCATCCTAGAGCACATAGAACAGGATTGTGTTTAGACACAACTGAATACCTTGAATATCTTTAGTGAGGGAGACTCTACAACCTTTCTGGGCAACCTGTGCCAGTGCTCAGTCACCTGCACAGTACAGAAGCTCTTCCTCATATTCAGATGAAACTTCCTATGCGCAAGTTTCTGCTGTTGCCTCTTGCCCCATTGCTTGGCACCACCAAGCTGAGCCTGGCTCCATCCCCTTGGCACCGTCCCTTCACATACTGACAGACACTGATGAGGTCCCTTGTGGGATCTCAGGATCTGAGTCCTGAGATGCCGGGCCACCGAGACCACCCTTGGGGGGCTCGGGAGTCCTGGAATGTTGCCAGAAGTGTCTGGTGGCAGGATTTGACCCTACACGGGAGACGACACCTGTATGAAGATAAGAGGACTTCACCGGGGTGAATGGTGAAGGGATTAGTTAATTAGAGGGTGAGACACAGGGTTTAGGATTTATGTACAGGGGGGTTTAGAGAAGTAAGATGGAGGAATTGGGGTGTGTCCTGTCCTTCTTCTTCTTCTTCTTCTCCTCCATCTTCTTTGGTGATGGTGGCACTTTGGGATTGGTTATTACTGAAAGGGCACCGAGTAATAAGAATAAATGGTATTGGGGAAAAATGATAAATATTGTACACGTAACCATGGGTATAAAGATAGGTGACTGTCCGGAGGGCAGCACAGTGTGCTCATGGCTGGCTGCTGAGCAGATCTCTGTCGGGCTGAAAGGACATCTTTTAGATAAACAATTAATAAACATAAAAACCGAAAGAAGAACTGAAGCCTCTTCTCGTCCTTCGATACGCGGGCTGTCCCAAGGCCACTTCGGGCCTTTCCAGGCCCCTCAAACAGCCGAGAAAACCCGACAGTCCCTCTCAGCTGTCTCTTCTCCAGGCTGAACAAGCCCAGCTCCCTCAGCCTCTCCTCATAAGAGAGATGCTCCACCCTTGCAGCCCTTTGCTGAACCCATCTCAGCGTTCAGCATTTTGGATGTTATCCTGGGGAGCCCAGTGTTGAATTTTGGTGGGGGACACCACTCGTGGCAGATCTCCAACTAGACCCTGTGCCACTGATTACAGCCCTCTGAGATCTGCTGTGCAGCCCGTGCTCACTGTTTGACATACAGAAATTGTGCTTTGTTTTTTCTTCACACCTGATGAAGCACTTGTACAGCTTCCCAATATATCCACTAGCCACTTATTAATATTTACTGACTGATGCACTGAACTGACCATCCAACAGCTGTAGAACAGAAGGAATGAGGTCAATGGAAAACTGAGTTTAGCAGTGTTTGACTTCCTATATGAATTTAGAAGTCAGGTGTCATGAAAAGGTTCATTCACTGACCTTAAGAAATGTTGATTAAACTGAAAGGGGAGAAAAAATGAAATTTGAGGGTTATGATGGAGAGGAAGAAAAGATTTTTTACCTTTGTGTGGAAGACTGAAAAAAGAGAAGATAGAGAAATTTAGATTTTAGCTGAAGGAGAAATTTGTTGAATGCTAGTATAAACTGGAGAGAAGTTAGAGACTTCTGGCCAGTGAGTGGCTACACATATTTCTTCTAGATCCTAAGTGTTCTACAAGCTTCCCTTACCATTAAAAAATTAATTCACTGATTATAAATACAGTTTTTAAAATTTATTGGCCAAAACTTGTCCACATCCAAATTAATTTTGCAAATCTTAAATTTATGTCAAATAAATTAGTTCAATGATTTTTCACTTCTGATACAGAATCATATCAGCATAAATAAAGGACACAAGGATGCTGAAACTGAACAGGATTTTACTGATGAGAACTTTTTCACTGAAAAATGCTGATGCATTGAGCTAAATGATTATTTGAGCTTATCAAGTTCAACAAAACTTTGACCAGGGGAAAGCTCTCAAGTCTAGAAAAAACCTGCAGATTAAAACCAGAGAAAGATAAAGACAGAAATGACTGCTTGCCACAGAACAGCTACAATGTAATGCCTATTGTCTGAAGCACGAGTTTTGCAGGAAATCTCTCACCTTAATTTGCTGCATGTGTTTATTTTTTCATAAGTGTGAGGTAACAGAGCATAATGATGGAGAAAAACATGAATTAGATAGTTTGGATTTGTGGCAATATTGAAGAGCCAGTGTCACATCCCAGCTCTTTCTCAGTCTTAGCAGTGAATAGAAACTACAGGTTTTCAGATCATGCTTGAAAGCAGATGATGCAAATTTTGGTTGAGATGGATATTGATAGATATCCCTTCTCCTTATACACCAGAGTGGAAATGAAATGGTGAAGCCATGACATTTTCCATAAACTGGAACAGCCCCTTTTCAGTTGGAATTGAAGTAAATTTATTTCTGTATTTTTAAACTTCTGGAACTAGTCCTTTCCGTTGCTGTCTTTGGTCAGCTCACACTGCTGATGCATATTGAGCACTACTGTGCTTTGCCCCACTTCCAAGAGGGTCAGCAAGCCCCACATGCCCTCACATGGTGTCAGATGTTACCATATTTTCCTTGTCATTTTTTCACTATCCTGACACTCGTGCTTTACCCCCATTTTGGTTTCCTGGTGGGAAGTACAAGTCAAATTAAAGGAAAGAGGGAAACACTGGAAAACAAATTTAAAAGGGTACACAAGATTAAGAAGGGAGGTGAAGGATCAAAAAAATCTCCAGAGTAAGCTGCATGTTCTCCTCAACACTCACAATTATCTATATACACCACATTTGTCAAAAAAATGGAATTAAGCAAACTTTCATTAAACATATGGTCCAAAACATTATGACATTTCAAACAGTAATACTTGTTTGTACTCTACCACTTTTTACCCTGCAGACACAATGGCAGAACTAACCACTGACCACAAGGGAAGAGTCCTGATTTGAGGACTTCTCCAGCGCTGGCATCAAAGTAGCCTGTGATGTTCTAAATAGTATGACAAATCATTATATAAACCTTCTAAGTGCCAAGGGGATAAAAAACTTGTTTATAATTCACCTCTGTTACTGGTTGCATGAAAATTCAGTTACTATAGAAGGATCAGCCAATTCTACTTTTTCACACTTGCAGGGTACATGTCAGCAAGGCTATGAGTTGAGTGTCAGGAGTGGGTTTAATTCTATATACGAGACCAGAAGTTTTGCCATCCTCCCAGCAGATTTGATAAGATACCAAGTTGAAGGAGGAACTAGCCGTTTATGTGATATTCTCCTGGAACCCGCTGAAGAGTCAGGAAGGATCTTGCACCATTCCAAAAGCAAAAGGAAAGATTATACCACCAAGCCTCTTACATCAAAGAAAGCTTGGTGCTATTGATAAAATAAGACTGTTGAAAAGAAGAGAATATTGTATGAAGAGGCACCTTTCCTACCAGTTTGTCCCAGTAATCATTGCCTTCTTAGCTGCAGGACCATTAATAGCTCTCTATCATTTTGCTTTGAAGATGCCAGGTTATCATATTTATAGGCTTTTGAAAACTTGTACCCCTAAGTCCCTCTGATTTTCAATGAGACAAAGAAACAACTGATTTTAAACATATGATTTGGTTTTCTGTTACATGTACAACACTATTAAAAATGTACTAGCGTATCAAGTACAGTATAAAGTATAGATGAAATTTATACTCCCAAATACCTAAGATGCTTCAGAAAATGGAAATTTGGTGCTTCTGGAAATATTATTTATTGTGCATTCATAGCCTTTTATTTCCTGATTGAACATCCTTGGTGGTTAAAGGAGAATCTATATTAAACTTTATATAATTCACATTATCTTAAAAACTATACAGAAAATCTCTGTGTCCCTCTCTCTGGGTGTCCTTGCCTTCTTGCTCTCCTTTGTATTATTACAGCACACTCATTGCACCTTCTCATAAATTAGATCATCCATATCCCAGAGATTGCACTGTGTATCCATGGGAATTTATACAGTGATTAGAACAATGGGGCCCTGATTCTGAACGGTGCCTTTGGGATTTCCTGTGATATCAATTATATACAACACAATCCTGCCCATGAACAGCATTACCCTCCAAGCCACTCAGCTCCAATTGCATGATACTTAAAATTCCTCACCTCATACTCAATGGCCATAAGAGGAGAAGAAAAGAGTAAACAAACAGGAGATGACCTTTATGAGTAAAACATCTAAGCATAAAAAGATTAATCGACCCCCATCAGCCAGTCATTAAATCAAATAAGAGCTTTTCTTGTACTTTTAAAGCTCAGATTTACAGTCAGGCAAATTGTGTAAAAAGGCTGGTAATACAGTGACGCCCAGTGCCACTGGGCTTTAGAAAGCTGACAGTTGCTGTAAAATAGTCATTAAACAACCTCTAGAAGAGACTCATCAGCAGATGCCCCCAGGTGAAGGAGAGAGAAAGCTGAGAGAATGAAGGAGAATCTAACATCTTAGCATGACTGAATTAAACAGAGCATATTATGCTGATTTTCAGAGTCAGCCCAGTAATTTAATTTTCATAGCAGTTCCTTTGATTGTAGCAACCATTTTATGAAACATTAATAAAACTTCTTTTTTATGTAGCATGCATCCCTTTTCCATTTCATTAAGAAAAAAGACAGGATGTACAAATTTGCTGACCATTAGCTCTGTAAATGACAAAAACAAATGAAAGATTATTTTTAATGCAGTACCACTGTGGTAGGTAGACTATATTTGGCTTCACAATAATTTCAGCACAAATTAGAAGAGACAAACAAACTGTACATGGATTTGTCATATTGTACTGCAATGTCATTTCATAAATGAGAATAGACTACTATGTGTGTGCATGTGTGCCCATATACTATTTTTATATGTAATTACAGTTAGTAATGATATGTTCATTGCAATAGATTATTCTCTTGCTTTTACTGGTACTAATTGCATAATTATTTGGAATTAATATCAACATAAACCTGGTGCAAATGAATAGAAGGGATAATAAATGTAGTTATCTTGGGATAGTGCAGTACACACATACAACTATATGCCTGTTGTCAGCTGTCATTTGCTCAATTACATGTAAGCATGGGGGAAAAAAAGTAGAAGTTTTAAAAATTTTCCACAGGAATTTATTCTGCAAGATTTTAAAAAATTATTTTACAAAAATATGGGGGAAAAAAATAATTTCCCTTTTAAATTTTTTTCCTTCCACCTTGCCTTTCTGCAACTCCTTATTTTTCTCTGTATATTATAACAAGATTGAAGACATAACTATAAAGAGATGAGTGTAAAAATGAATAAGAGAAAGAGAAAAACACAAGGAAATAGAAAAAAAGTTTCACTGGCTTCACATCTTCCACATCTTCTGTTGGGAAAATTGTCCTTTTCTCTTTAAACCAAAATTTCCCTCTACATTTTTGCTTTGGAAAAGCAGACAAACATTTTTTCAGCAAAAATGTCTTCCTTGAAGAAATACTGACACCTCTTTAACCAGAGAAAATACGTTTTGCAGACAGGAAAGACATGTCACAAAAACATGTTCTCATTTGGTTACAAAATCTGTTTCTTTGTTGACTCCCTCATTTAAATGCTGCCTCAAAGTCAGACTCCTATCATAACAAATAGACACAGAAACTCATATGTGGAAATACACACATGTTTATATTTATCTATATGTATATTTATATGTATATTTATTTACATATACAAAACATGTAGTCACAGACAAATTCTGTGTAAAAATAGAGACCATGAAGTGAAGCATTCAAATGACAAGTTTTCTCACATTTAGACCGTCTGCCCATACACACAGAGGCATCAAAGCCACAGGATTACATGCCAGTTTTTCCCTTGTGATAACTCAGTTTCAGAAAAAAAAAAAAAAAGCAACCCAAGAAAACAGCAAACTAAAAACCTGGCTGGTTAGTGTACAGTCAGTGTTACACTTTTTTGGTATTTATTTTAATGTTCCCTTGTGAAGGAAAAAAATGACTCATTCATCTCACAGCGAGGGACCAGACTCTGAAAGATGCTGTGGAGTTTATTCATAGAAATGAAAGCACCAGTGGGAAACAGCCAGGTTTAATTCAAACTTTTTGTGTGATCTCTATCAGACCACATCCTCCCTCTGTGTCTCAGCTTTTCCTTAGTAAAATATCATTAGCTGTATACTGGTTAAACTGTACACATGGGGTTATCTGATTTCACTTTAGTTTTCAAAAAAATCAGGCTTTAATTTTAAAGTACCTGGCAGGAGCCAAAGAAGAGCAACAGATGCTGCAAGAGGGTCTGTTCATTTGCAATGCCACCAGAGCAGGATGCACAGGTTCCTTTAATTTGGTCACTAAAGGGAGACTCCAGGCAGCTTTTATAGATTGTGCAGCTGTTTTGGAGATGTCAGGTGCCTCCTGCTCTCCTAGGAGAGCCCTACCCTAGGCTTGCTGCTCCTCCGTTGGCTGGATAGTCCTGGCACAATAGATTCCTCATCTTTCTCAGACTTTTGCAAGAGGACATGATCTAGCATGTACAATTTATTTGCTATTGATTTGGAGAAAGAAATTTCTCTTTCATCACTATCTTCATCTGTAAAATGAGGGTAATGTTTATCGCTTAGCAAAGCAGCTTTAGATCATCCTGTGACATATATGGTTTCAAGGTGTCATAAACCTCCCATAGATTCATTTTTGTGTACTCAATATTACAGTGATAGCAACTGAATGGACACATAAATTACATTGCAAACTGTGGCTGCTTTTCCACAGGTTTGTTTTTTTTCCTTCAAAAAAGGTTATTATGCAATAATAATCTCTGAAAACATGCCAGCAACATGTGGAAAATATTTATTGCATGAAGACCTAGTATACATTCCCCTTGATTTTTTTTTTGTAGGATTGCATTCCTGCAAAAATCCCTTTCAGAGTTATTGTCCATTGCACAAAAAACACCCCCATTTTATTGCACCTTTTGTATGATTTTGTGTAAGAGTGACACGATTTTATACATTATATTATTTTAAGTGGTAGTGTGGATTAATATTCAATAAAGTCTCTAGCAAGTACACTTACAAAATGTTTTAAAGTATCTTCCCCAGAAAATTCCAGGAGGATTTACATAAAGTTTTTTCATCCAACATACACAAATAATTCCTCTAATTACATCAAATGTACTAACCCTTTGCTCCCATTCTAATTGAAGGATTTAATTATGAAGGAAAATCAATATTTCATACTACAGCCTATAAAGTTATTACTATGAGCAAAGAATTTTGCAAGCCACAAAAAGGTTGCAAATTGCAGCACATCACAAATTTTAATGTAGAGGAGAAAGGCAGACTGGCACCATCATTACTGAGAGAATTTTACAAAGGTGATTTTGCATTCATCATATCTGCTTCTCACAGAAAGAAGTGTGGCCCTCCCAGGTGGTATTTTTTTCTATTGAAATTATTCTACATGCCACTAAAACAGAGTTTGTTTTGTTCATCATAGTTTTTTTGTTTGGTTGGTTGTTTGGGTTTTATTTTGGATTTTTTTTTCCCCCAGAGAAGGTATAAAAGCAGACTAATGGTCAATATCACAATTAAGCAACTTAAATTTATTAAGAAAAGCTTTAAGCAGAACCTTGAAGGGATGCTTGAAAGTTCCTGGTGCACTGCAGCCGCACTGGTCTCAGATGGAGGAACAACTCTAGTTACAGCAGGCAGAGTTGTAACTAATGAAAAGTGGAAAGAATATGCTGGGTTCTTCAACTATGTACTAATCATTCTTTTCAAAAGGCATTTAAAAAGACAGAAAAAGGGCAAAATGTCCAGAAATTAAGTTATGTGACAGACTGGACTGCAGTTTCTCAGAAGTTTAATCTGTACCGCTAGTCAAATAAAAAAAACAGACGTTGGCCTCAGTATTTTCTTGCAGTGTTGTTTTTGATTGAAAACTTTGTGAATGTTTGTGATATTGCTGAGAGCCTATTGGCAGATGAGCATCTCTTGCTATAGTCTCCATCATTATTTGCCTGTCTTGTCTATTAACGAGCACTATCATCCCATCGTAAGATGACAGCTGCAACACGTACTCAGGCGCAATAAACAGCTAAATGAGGCGCACAGCAATTTCACTTGTCACCAGAGCCCTCGGCACGACTGGCTGCACAGCTTGATGCATAAATTCATGAGGCTGTTGCATATGATGGAGTATGCCTGGCTGAAAGAGGTGATGGATAGCAGGGCAGCTAAAAATGGCCATCACCTTGACTCTGTCAGGACATTTTTTAAAAGTACCCCATCAGCTCTCTTGCATTCTTTTATGTACACTATCCCCAAGCTATAGGCTTTCAGAAGTCCTGATAGCAGACTTTTCCTTACTGACGGCTTTTGGATCTAAAGTCAAGTTTCTTCTTAGGTTCAGTGAGTGCAATATATGCTACTAATGTGTAGGGTGAAATGGTCCTCTAATAATTGTTCATTCAACACACAGTGGAGTCATAAGGTTAAACACTAACAACAGAAATTTTCTTGAGTATGTCTAAAATGCTGGTAAAATGCATACATGCACACAGAGACATATATGACAGCAAAATTTGTGAAGCCTCATGCAAAAGTACATTCGATAACAAACATGCATACAAAACTATGCTTTGTAAAAAGCTATAGGAAGTGTTCTGGAGTACATTATGGTAATTATACATTATGCAAAATGAATACAGGTTGAAATAACTTGCCATAACATACTGTTAGATCTGAATTAACAACGCATTTTTTAATAAGTCAATAAAACTGAAGGGAAAATTACAACAGAGAAAAATGGACATATTGCTCTCAGGGTTTCCAAATAAAGCCCAAAACTCAAGTTGCCATAAGCACAGAATTTAATGTCCCAGTGAAATTCCTTGCATCCCCTGTATCTATGTTACTGGAAGCCACCTAAGGAAGACAAATACAAAGGCAACAAAATCAATGAGGCAGTTTCCTGCAAAGCTTCACGCATTAATCTCTATCACACAGAGAAATATACACCACTACAAGGGAAGGAAGTCACTTGTTCTCTAATAAAAGAGAAAACCCTTGGTAATAAGCAATTAATAAAGTTGTCATGATTAGTTATGCAACTATGAATCAATGTTCATGATGAAAATGACCACTCTCGTGATTTAACATATCTATGATCTGGTGGTACTGCAAAAATCATTGCCATGCTGAAGCCTACAGAGACACCGTGGTCATTTTCTTACCATTGTTAATGGCAAATTTTAGCAGAGGCGGTTTCCCGGTCCTGCACACACATATCTGTATATCTGAGTGCAAAGTGTCTCCTCCTGCCTCTTGTCTGCTCTGAAACTCTCTTTTGGGCTTGCCAGCTCTGCCTGGCTCCTGTTTGCAGCAGGAGTTCGGAGCTTTCGTGCCTGCTGACATCTGCCAGCAGTATCCCGGCACCCAGGAGCAGGTCCTTCAGGCCAGCTGCAGCCAGATGCCTCTGGGTGTGCTTGCTGCTCAGGTCACCAAGTGATGGGAGCAGCCCCGGGGTGGGAGCACTCAGTGGCGCTTTGGGTCCTTCAAGCTCTTACACCCTGCAGCCACTCATGTGGTTCTCATTGCTGCGGTGTCCGAGCACGTACCCAGCAGTAACCTCAAAGAGCAGAGGCATCCCTCGAAGACCTTGAGGAGGAACAGTTGCCTCACTGTCCCTTTAATTTTCTCTGCAATCTCAAAAGGGGGCTGGAAGTGTTGGCAACACGTTAAGGTGCCATTATCCCACCCACTGGCTCCTCTTGGGATGGTCAGCACCTGATGTATCTGGAGTGAAGAGCCTGAATTTCTGAGGTCATGAGTTTTTATTAAATTTAATGGTGCATCTTGGGGAGGGGAAAAAAAAAAAAAAAGGAAAGCCCAAATAGTGATTTAAGTGACTGATTTTCGATATGGCATGCTGCCATCTGGTGGACACCGCTCTGATCGAGCGTTTGACCAGAGCTGTGAGGAGCTGGGGCAGGAAAACAAAGGTCTGCGTGGAGTTTTGGGGTCCTCTGCGGAAGAACCCCGATCCAGTGGCAGCCTTCACTCTGCAGGGAAACCATCTCTGAAAAACCCGAGAGCCCCCACGGCTGCAGCGTGAGACACTGAATCCAGAAAATGTTGGCTTATTTTCATGGAGCCCCTGGGAAAAACATGAAGAAAAGCCTGTCTTTCACACTGTCAAGAAGGGTGAAAAAAAAAAAAAAAAGGCAGCAAAAGAAGCACTACAGTAGAGCCACACTGAAACTGCAACAGGCTTCCAAGCATGTTCTGCTTGTGAGTTGTCCTCTGGCCCACTTGTGCTGCTCCTGTGGATGAAGTAATGTCCTGGGAGGAAGCATTTAATTAGCACTCAATTATTTAGATGAAGCTAAAATGAACCCAAAAGAATGAGGCATTTAGGGAAATTTTAAATGACACAAAACAGAGTGCCTATATTTCTGCCTTTATCCAGCTTCCATCAGAAGGATATGCAGAAACATGTAGTTAAGTGATACTGGAATCCAGACCATTTAGACCATTTCAAGTGCTAAAGAAACTGGGACAATGTTTGGTAGGTCAGGTGAAAGGAGAAGGAAGAAGGAGGAAAAAAATTAACTGCATATTATCATAGAAACTGGATGTTTATTCACATTTCTATTTTCCTAGCTTATGCTTTCATGAAAATATAGCATTGAAGCTTTTATCAGTGCCACATGTACTGTCCTGAATATCAAAGCTCAAGGAAAATGATTCTTCTTTAAATGAATGCAATAGTACAACATGCAGCCTAAGAGCTGCTGTAATTCAAGAACTTCACAAATGCTATGAAAAGGTAACCAGCAAAAGAGACTTGTGTCTCATGGTGTGTGTGTGTGTACCAAGCTCTTTACAAAGCATTCGTACACTTTGTCCTAAACACAGTAATCAAGTTTCCCACTGAGAGACTTGAAGATCAAGACTAGGGGCCAAATTCTGCTCTTATAGTTACATGTTCACCTGTGTAACTGACAGCAGAATTTGCCCTTAGGACTTTAAACTTGATCTGCTATTCGATGGGCAGCTCGTGCACTGATCTGAGCACCAGAGTGATGTGCTCCTGTCAACCTGTGAATCAGAGGAATTGCTGCTCTCACACCGAGGAGGAAAAAACCTCCTTGTAAATTGCTCTTGAAATCGCCTCATGCTTCTTTCTAGCAAGGATGGCCAAATCTGAACACAACATTCAACATAAACTTAAATAATGCTTAGATATCAGGGAGACAGATGCCATGGAAGTACAAGCTGGTTGATGACTAATTGTATTTGCCTTTCATTTAGGACATGCTATGATAAAAGGAGTTAGTGAGGAGAAAAGAGAGAAGTTTAAATGAAAAAATGCATGAAGCACACATAAATATGTACATGCTGCATATAAACAAAGCGAATTCAGACCAGCTTCAGCATACCTCTTCACTGGCTAATACAGAAAGTGTTCAGAAAAGAAGCTATTCTTTGTAAAACTGTCTTCATCCTCCAAAAAAAAAAAAAAAACCAAAACCAAAAAGATCAATATAGACAGGGCAAAAAGTTTTATTGGCTGAGATTACCTTGCAAAAACTACAGAATTGTCTGTTGAATTCTACATAAGTTAGCAACTTTGTGAAATGGAATATATTTTTTCCAAATTTACTGCTTTGCATAAAATTAGTTAACACTGAGCACGGACTGTCAAAATGTGTCTAGTAGAATGTGGGACACTTGGGGAAGGCGGCCGAGTTAATTTTAGTTGTGGATACACTACCCTCAGCAAACCCTGACCCTGCTCTAACAGCGCTTGCAATCAAGATTTACTACACTGCGTTGTCAAACAGAGAGCCTGTTCTGTTTGTGCAGATATGCAGACTCCTCTCATGATGCCAGGCAGCCTTCCTTGGCCAAAACTTCCCTGGTCCGGGCTCCTTCCCGTGCCTGGCTGCCAGTTTAGCCCATTGTGGCACAGTCACACGAGAGGGAAGTGCTGCTGGCTGATGTTGCCCTCGTGTGCTCTGGAAAATGTGAGTTAGCTGCAGTCATGGCTAAAGTCTTTGTGGATATAGGGCTGGGCTAGCTCAAGCCATTTGAGCTTTCAAATAAACCTAGAAGGTATGAAAGTGTCACATCAGAGATGGAGATGCTGATTTAGTTTGTAAATCACATGTGATTGCTGCTATAATTTCTTCAATGGGCCAAGATGGCAAGAAGGCTTTCCCATGTAAGTTGGCAAAAAGATATTTTTGATAGTGCTTCATGAAAGAATGTGTGATCTTTAAATCAGGGAGGAAAGCATTATTTTTTCAATGTATTGAAGTAATGTCAATGCCTTAGTTACAAACTGCTATTGTCCCTGTGATGCTGCACTCTGCAGAAACAGACAAGAAAATCTTCTTCATCAAGGTAACTGCTTGTCTCCATTTAGCAAACAAAATAAAAAAAGACTAGATGGTAAACAATTTTTTAAGTACTTTTTTTTTTTCCACTAGGAAAAAAGCTTATAAAGCTCATTGCAATGATCAAGTCTGTTCTTGCAAATGTAGAAACAGACCATTTCTTTTGCTCAGACACCCTACTGACATCATGGCTTGAATGAGCAAAATGAGAGACAAAAATATTTTTAAAGATGCTTTTATTGTCTTATTTTATTCTCTATTCATTTGCAAGTTATTCCATTTTCAAGGTCAACTGTTTGATAGAACACTTGGAAGGATATTCCCTGGACATATTTTTGAGAGGAAAAAAATAATCCAGTTTGTAAACAAATGAAATAAAATGTGACAGAAGATGATATCAGACATGCAACATTTGTGACAGATGAAGCTCACAAAGATTGCCCACAGACTTCAGAATGTCTCCTTAGTAATCCGCTTTTCCTCAGGAAAGACTGCTCCTGGGTTTCCCTGGCCACTTCAGAAGTTCATTCTAGCATCTTCATTGAATTTCTAAGACTAAACTCAGTAAAATTAATGTATTTTAAACTGCCCAAGAGGTTACAATGAGTATCTCACGGAACTTAAACTCTCTTTCTCTTTCCTCTAGTTTTCCTCTCTGCAAACACCCTTATTCCTTTTCCAGTCAAAAAAAACCCCAAAAAAACAAACAAAAAACAAAAACCAAACTAAAACCAACCCAACTAACCAACAAGAGTGATAAAAATGAACAAACCTAAAAATCTCCCATAATTATTCTGCAAATTTCAGAATGGTAGTTGAGGCTCATCTCCTAATAACTTTTCCAGTATTTCTCAGCTGCCTCATCTGGTTCTGTCAAAGTCTTATCCAAGTGTTTGATCCTGAAAGTTAAAATTACCTCAGGAATCACCTCTTTCCACCCTCAGACCTAGATCTCCTGAGCCTGTTTATATTTCTTTTCTACTTGCAACTGCTACCATAAGCCCCAAAAAGCTGTGAACACTTTTCCCCACTGTGATAGACAGGAACAAAGCCTTCTTCAGAGAGCAGGGCATGGAAAGTAAATAGGTTCATGAGCTCTGGGAACACCAGCAGTGCTGCAGGCAGGGTAGTACACAATGTAAAAATAAATACAGTTAAAGAGTAAGAAAAATATGTTTACTTTTGCTCTTTTAAGCTTTGAGCTATTTGAAAAGGTTGTGAAGGAGATCCCAGTTCAGAAGGGCACAAAAAAAATTTACTTTTAGGCTATGCTATTGCCTCATAGATGAAAAGGAGGCAAATTGGATTTTAAAAGATTCACAACAGATGAGTCATAATCATGAAGAATATGATCCCCAAACCATTAGGAATGAACAGGTCATGTGATGGTCAGTATCCAGAGAAGCACAATTTCCACAAACATAAGTAATTTCTCCTATCAGGTTCTCAGTACTTACTAGTAAATCCCCAACAACTAAGAGAGTACCTATAAATTGAAGAGACTTGAGAGAGGCATTTTGCAGATTTCTGAGAATTATTTGTCTCAGCTTGCCCCTGACTTGTACTGGTCGAGTAAAAGCCACAGCCCATAATACTAGAAACAGGTCAGTACTGCATATATAGACAAATATATACATATACACATACATACACACACATTTTTGTTTGCTAAGTGTGAGGAGTTTTTTTTGGGGTTGGATTTTTTTCTTTTTTTGTTTAATGAATAGTGCCTAGAAGGCACAACAAGAGAACCAGCTAGAGAACCAACTACTGCATTAAATCAATATTGTGTCTTGTAAAACACATAACAGCACTAGAAAATAACACATAATCTGAGAAAAACCATGGCCATGATGCATTTCTATCTCTGTGGAATGCTACAGAATGTAAAATATTTGCTTCTTTCTCCTTTCAATTTAAACCCTGCTCTCCTCTGAGATTATGCTCAAAAAGTATTTCAGCTTGAAGAATTAAGATAGAATGCTTATACATTTCTAGAGGTGTGTACCCTTCAACAAAACAAAAGGAATTAAGAAAAAATGTTTTGAGGCTTTCTGCCCATCCTTCATCAATAAAATGCTCTTAGCTTTGTCCCCAGCCCTCTGTCCAACCTGCACAGCAAAGATACTCTATTGCCTCAGCAACCCAAGTGGTATATACAGACATTTACTCTAGTTACTTTTTTTTCCATCACTATCTCTTTTCTTTCTGAAATATTTGTTACTACTTCTAATACTTCTATTAACCAGAGTGGTTGCAATTTCCCATAGTTATGTTCCCTTGTGAAAGAATACTGAAAATTTGTAAGGTTTCATTTCCATTTAGGATGAAAATTAAGGCCTTTTGAAGCTTTAGTAAGAGGGAAGATGAATATGAGAAATGTCCCTAAGTACCTCAAGCTCCCATGTCTGTTGTAGGGGAAACTAGATCACCTCACCTCACATAATTTTTGCATCTCTCTGTTTCTCTCTCATGTGTACCTCAGTCACTGTTCTTTGCTATTTTGACATGGCTCTCTTTCAAGGGGAACGGCAAACTTCTGCATAAATTAACTTTTACTGTCCCAAGAGGCTAAACTTGTGTATTCATTTCAGTAAATAACCTACCTAAGGCTGTTTGGTTGGAGACTCCACCTTGTGTTTACTTTTGCAGAGCAGGTCTGCAACAGGACAGAGAAATCAGTCCAAGCACTCACCTTCATCTTGTGGGAGATGAAATACAAACCACCATGGTGAACAAGAGGCAGAGGAATTGATTTGGCCCCTCTTACATCCCAAGTCAGCTGGACCATGAGATTGTGAGGAGCTCTGAGACTGTCCTGTTTCCTGACTGGACTTTCTAGCCTGCATCTCAGAAACCTTTAATGAAAAAAAATCATGCCAAACCAGTACACATCAGCAGCACATGTCACTCTTGAAAGACTGGTTTTCCTTTAGACAATAACTTTTTGGCAAAAATACTCCTAATATAGCACAGCTCCATGTCCCACGTATAAAATCAGTTTAACCATCCAGTATCCACTGAACCAAAGTCTGACTGACATAAACAAAAAGTTATATCCTCTTCTCTTTCACATAGATTTTATGCTGCACTCATCGCTCTGCTGCTGCCAGCACCATGTCAGTGATGCATATATGAATCAGTACAAACCATTCACAAGTTCTATATTTAAAAGGCTCCGGATGTAGCAGCTCTTCCAGCCTCGTCAGATGTTCGGAGGCGGGTAGGCGTGAAGGGAGGAGAGGGGAAAGGAGTGTTCCGCTTCAAATTCCCACCAGTTTGTTTTGACATCTCCCTTGTACCAAAGTGGCTGGAGCTCACTCAGTGGCTTGCAGAGAGACGTGTGTTGCCAATCTGATATGATGACTCTGCATACACCGCCAAAAATTGTAGTGGATTTTTCATCTCGGATCACAAAGCAAGCTCATGTTTAATTTGGTAGCTACTATCATCCCACCTTTTTTGTGAGACATTGCTGCTTTACATGTGTATCCCTTTTTTATACAAGCAAATGACAGGCAATTTTTTTTTTTTTTTGTATACTTTGCTCAATTATATAAGATTGTCACAAGTGTGTAGAGGATGGGGAGAAAGCGAGCTGTTCTGGTGAGACAGCTGACAAAGGAGCAACTCCAGCTCCCCGTACGCTCTGGACTCGGCAGAAAGCCCTTCTGGTTTTTTCCTGATTCACACTGTATGAAGAAAATAAAAAATGTGGCGATGGGGAAGGGGAGGAACTCGGAGAGGTAGAGGTAAGGAAGCCAGGCAACAGAAGACTAAAATCTTGGCATTACTGCCCTCCATATCAGGGAAATAAGGTGAAGGTTTTGTTCAGATCTCCTGCCTCTCTGCCTTCATTTTCGATTTCTACATTGCAGCACACTTCCTTGTCCTGAAGGCATCTGCCCTCCCAGAGCCCGTTCTGTTTTGCTTGTGCCATTATTATAGACTCGGTGTCTCTGATACATGATTGAGGCCTGACTCATAAATAAGAGCTACTATAAATTTAAACCACTGTCTTGTTTAATCCCCTTTTGCCCACATAGCGAGGAAACTGACTGGAATTTATTGCCTTGCGTATTCTCCCTGATTTATTCAGTCAGGAGCCTGCTTGCATTTCCCTCTATTTGACATTACTTTATATCTCGTAACATAATATATTTTCATTATATTTTAACACACCATGTGGTAAATGCAACCACACTGCAAAATTTTGGGATCTTGCTGCTTGTGCTGTTATTTCTCATGTACAATAATATCCAGTACATTATGAAGACCTGGCTCATAAACAATAGCTTAGGTCACTGCCTTATTTATTTCCCTGAGCACTCTGGCCAAGGAACTAAGGGTCTGGCAATATATCTGACATTTGTATCAGGATAGTACGATCTATGCCCCTGCAGAGGAACACGGGGCTCATCTGTTGACCCAAGCTATTAGCAGGTATAGAAATCTGCATTAGAGCACGAAGAAAGTTGTGCTGACTCAATTCTGTCAGCAGAGCCTGTTAATTCTCAGTATGAGAAGCCTGTGTCAACTTCTACACAGGTAGAAAGAAAGGAAAGACGAGAGACCTTCTGAGGAAATCTATGAGAACAGGTATCTATGAGAAAAGAGGAGTTTTCTCAAAGGTGCAGTGTCACCAGTTTAGCAGGATAGGAACCGAGTGAGCACATATAATGTGAGGAGTGTGCATCCATACATTGCTTGGTGTGCTTCCAAAATCACAATTAGAGCTGTTCATTTTTAAAAAACTAAGCGTTTTCTCATCAAATTGCATTTTTTGAAGAAGAAAATGCTTTAGCAAATTGATTTTCATTGAAAGCAATTTTTAAAATGTTTTTCACTTCCTCACTGAACAAATTAATTTCTGTGCAAAACCCAAAAATCTAAAGTGACATAGGGTAGGATAAGAAAAGTGGACACGCACAGTAATTATCAGGCTTTTAAAATTTGTTCTTTAAAAGTTAAAAAAAAAAGTTACTTTCACCCTTTCTGTTTTAAGGAAGAGGTTCACAGAAAGACATCACCAAAAACTGCAGACTCACAGTGTGGGGGAGAGGAGTGTTTTTCAAAAAAGGCACTTTTGCAGCATGGACTAGGGAACCAGTACTGTAAATCCAGGGATTAGAGCACAAGATGGGCACATCACTGGGCACAGCACTGGGCAGTATTTTGGGAAAGAAGGTTCCAGAAGCCCAACAGCCTGACAAATAAAGAATAGCTTGAGCTCACAATAGCCAAGACACCAGTAGCAAAGTCATTCTGAAACTCTGAGACACACTCAAAGCATTAGCAAGGCTAGTTCTGTATTTTCCCTGAGTTCCCTATGGGCTTTGATGAAGTAAATGCCTCTTAAGGTTAGTACCTGAAATCAAGTTACAGGGCAATATTTAGTAACTTCAAGTCTTATTTCAAGTCTTAAAATGTGTAGGTGGCTGCCATAGCACTGGCTATTGTTCCTGCAGGTATTCAGAAAGAAAAATTGTTTCAATGATTCTGGAAAAGAAAGCAAAGTTTGGTCAGATTTTAGAAGAATGTCAGTACTCATGCATAAAAGATATCAGGTTATGGGATTTTATTTTTAGCCACTTTGTTATCAGACTTTGCCATCTAAACTTTTTGCTCTCAAATGCTGAATTAGGCCTGGCTTGGAAGGAGTTAATTTTCATCAGGGGAACCCTTATGGTGCTGTGCTCTGGATTTGTAACTGAAGCTGTGCTGATGACATGCTCCAAAGGGATACTTTATAATGTCATGCTCAGCTATAAAAAGTGAATGGAGGGACAGTCTGGAGAGATAACAACTGCACAGTGCCTGGCTGGACATAGTGCATTTGTGGGAGGTGGCAAGTGATTGTTTTTGCATAATTTCTAAATCATTTTTTCTTCTTTCTTTGTTTATTAAACTATGTCAAGCCATGAGTATTTTTGCTTTTCCCCATCTGATTCTCTTCCCTGTTCTTCTGGGAGGGCTGGGGGGCTGAGGCACCACACAGCTAATGGCTCTTTGGTGCTGCTGCATCACAGCTGCATTTCTGTTCTACCCCTGTTCTTTCTAATTTGGTTATGAGGATTCCCTAAACACTTGGATTCCCTAAACACTTCAGGTCCAACTGGGGGTCAAAGAAAGACCAGCAATTTAATCAGTTTCTTGGTGATATTTTTAAGTTTCATACTACAGTCATGTTACTTTCAAACGAAAGGACATGAGAGCTGTTGTAAATTTTGGTGATTTTATTCCTTTTGCTCTGTCATGACAATGGACTCAAAGACCTGCAGGAGACAGCATGAAAGACATGAAAGAGTTACTGAACCATTTGTTCAAGACAGGCTGTCAGCGCTCTCTTTTTCTGGCCTGATATCAATAAAAGGATGGAAATTGAAAAGACTCCTAACTTACGAGTCCACATGAAGATCTTCCTATATAGGAACTGTAAAAATTAAGATTAAATACTTCAGGGCCATCTTTTTCAGGAAAGGAAAGTGCTTGGGCAGTAGCTGTTCAGACCACCCTGCATCCCTGCATAAATGAGGTCCATGGTATCACAGAGAAACAAGAATGCTCCAGCTCCACTCTTTTGTGAGAAAGGAGAGGGAAATGCAGAGACTGAGAACTGGGAGCAACGATTTTTTTGGCTTTCATACCTGTTGATTTCTGAAAAAAAATACTTTGACTATGATGTGTTGCTATTATCCACCTACTTAAAATTACAGCTTTTCTCAAACACTGCCTCTAGGCACTCTAGAACAAGAACTAAAAATCTACAGGGTATGAAGGTGTCGTGACTGTCCAATGGTCAATAGCAAAAGAATAGATACTCATTTCAGCCAAAAGATCACTTACCTCCACTTCACATCCCAGGGATGGAACCCAGAAACAATGCCTTTTGCTGATCAGATTTTTCTTTATTAATTTGAAAGTTAATTGTGGCTGTTTGCACTTTCTTTTGCTTTCTCTTTTTTATTTTTTTTTTCTCCCCACTATGGTGATTATCCTTTTATCTCAAAAAATGCTTCACTATTATTTCCAGTGCAGTGATAGCTCCTGGAGAGTCCAGTGATCATCAATCACCATCTCCCCTGCTGCTCAAATCAACACACACACACTACTCACGTCCCAATCAGTGTCTGGTCTCGTAGTACTGGGAGTGGTTTAGGCCTAGCTATGTCTTTATCAATAACCTATGTTTATATGAACAGGAATAAAACTAATCTGAGTGCTGAACCCTACATTTAAATGTGGTTATTGCTGAATACTGAGTCAATAATCAAACCCTGTTTTGTTTTCCAAAATATGAATAAAAAAGAGGTGAAGACAAAGAGAAGATAAAAATCAGAAGAAAAAATCAAAGAAAACAAACAAACAAATAAAAGAGAGGGAAGAGTAAATGAAAAAATTCTACTTTTTCTTCTTTGAGAATAGCTTTCAAAAGCGTGGGCAATGTTTGAGTGACAGACACTTTTGTTAACACAAGGTACCTACATGCACTGACCTTTCAAAGCAAATGCAAAGGTGTTTGTAATCTTTACAGTCTGAGACCTTCCTAAGGATATGATTTGCAAAGTTGATATTTACACACTTTAAAAACAATAAAAAATGTTAGTGATTTTTAAAATAGAGATTCTACCAAAGAGTCAATACTGTTTCTAAAGCACACAATTTGTGCATATTTATGTTAGCTGTGATAGAATTAGCTTATTTGATACATGGATAGAATGGCCAAAAATCACAGCAGTGTTTCTTGTGATGTTTCCAGTCTTATCTCTTAAATGGGTTATTTTCTCCACAGTTAAGTTTTATCCCATTACCCATTGTCTATCAGTAAAATATAAAGAAAACAAAGAAACAATATATGTAGTTTTACTAAGTAAAGTTAACAATGGGTTAGATCCTGCTGCCTTTGCTAATAATATCAGGTAAAACCCCTTCCTTGGATTTTGCAAATATTTGTGGATGTAATTAACTTAAGCATACAATAAGTCACTCCAAAGTCAGTGCTTAATCAGTCTGAGAGACTTACAAAGGAAATTAGCATTTATGAAATACATTATAAATAGCCTCATTTGCACATAGGGATCCCTACTAAAATATTTGGTTTTTAAATTTTGTATATCCTAAGAAATGGAGAACTATTTTGGCTTCCTGTTCTTTTCATTAAGTAGATTTCTTTTCAGGAAAATAAAAAATTGCTAAGCTGTCTGTTAGCTTAGCATTTCACTTAGCATATATTTTGTTAAACAGGAGCAAACCAGACGAAATATATATTTATTAAAAAGTTTAACCCACTTTTAAAAAATATTAATTACTCTAAATAAATGGTTTTCTTTCAAATTCCATTTTATTAATATAAATTATATTATATGATAATATATTAATGTGTATAATATATATAATAATTATATATTAATATAAATAATATTATATATATTTAGGCTAAACAATTTCATTGTAAAAGAATTGTGAGCCAAAGTATCAGACCCATATGTTCTTTGTAAACCTATACAGAATTAAATGTCAATGTATTTGTCAGCATGCCATTAATTTTAAAATTCCAATTATTTCTATTGTTTAACTAAATTGAGGTATGAAATGCTTAAAAAGTAAGAGCTTTACAAATTTGCTTGTAATTGCAGAAATTCAGCAGGTATTGACAGAAAGATTCTCAAGATATATCAGTCTGGAAAATGTATCTCCACTATATATCCCGTTAAGATAGGAAAAGCACTCTTTGGTTCCCTAGAAAGATTTTGAAATTTTCAACTATATTTTCACTGCTGCTACCCAGCAAAATAATTATTTTTTTACCAAACTAAAGGAACCAATGGTGCCTTCTACCTTTAAATTTAGCAGTCCTTTTACTGAATCACAATATAATCTCAAGAAAATGATTAAACACGTTCTAGATATAAGCATTTTATTTTTCCCTGCTGGCTAAGCTCAGGAGGAACATTAGAACTACAGTCACAGTTTCATGCTACTTTATTCTGAACCAATCTAACTTATGCTGACCCATAGGGCACAAAAGAAACCCTTTAAGTAGTGCTAAATATTTTTTCAAAGACCAGCATCTGACTTCATGTTTAGATTATAATTTTTGAAGAGATTTCTAAAAAATAAAATTGATTTTCCATTTCCTTTCTTTCAAAATATCTTTTTGATGAATCACAAATCAAAAATCATCTACCTTTTCATACATCTACTTTCCTCCAGTTTTAAATAAATATTCCAAATATATTAACACTAGAAACCACAATGTGACCACCTAACACTTTTTATATGTGATTATTTTAGGAGAGGTTAGAGATTACATTCACTGCAGAACTGCCTTTCTCCTTTTATAGCTGCATGCCTCAGAGTTTTCATTGCTGTTATGGAATGCTGAGAGCCTTTCCCAGTGTTTCTCTTTTCTGTCTTAGCATGGAGACCAGTGTCTATTGATAAGGTCTTATCAGACCTAAGTATCTAATGAAAAGTTAGTTTGGGAATCCAAGGTAAAATAATGGACTACTTGGCAACAAGATAGTTTTAAGAGAAAGAGTGGGTCATTTAATTGCAACATAACCAACAGCAATGTAGAAGTCTATTTACACCAGAATTAATAAAGCAAATCACTGTTTTTGAAATCTGAGGCAGACAGATATAAAACTGACTTTTTAAGAATAAAAATATTCTCCTACACTTGCTTTATCTAAGAATTTATTATTCCAAGTACTGCATTAACTATTTGGTTATCCTTAAGAGATGAGAGAGTCTTGGGCTGGGGATTTGAAAGGAAGAGTTTGAAATACCCTGTGTTCAGAAAGTGATCACATTTTTAAAATTTAAAGGTATTTTATTTCAGAGCAGCTTATTAAAGAGCACTTCTCACTCTGCCTGTGCAAGTAATTGATGGTGTATGAATTGTATGACAGTGCTGGGATGATTCTTTATGAACTGTGCTGATTCTTTGTTAACATACTTACTAAACCACAGAGCAATACTGACCTGGGGGAGGTTTTGAGAAAGAAAGCCACAAATACTTCTGATTAATGAAATGAAAGTAAAATTATATTGCAAGATTTTACAGAACATGGAATATTAAAATAGCAACTACAAAAAAGAAGTTTGGGACAATTTCCCATTTGGTACATTTTAAGCGATAGTATTCACATGAAT
Source organism: Zonotrichia albicollis (assembly GCF_047830755.1). NCBI lineage: Eukaryota > Metazoa > Chordata > Aves > Passeriformes > Passerellidae > Zonotrichia > Zonotrichia albicollis. The sequence continues at coordinate 115,297,123 of NC_133821.1, read as the reverse complement.
ACAGCAACAACTTTCCTTTCCTTGAACCTGGACCATAAGCATGGTAGGGACGTCTCTTCTGATGCACTGCCCTTCACCTTGTGTGTTTCATAATAGATTCAGAAGCAAAATCCTTTTAATGATTACAATACAAAATTCAAGTTTTCAGTCACTATGTATGTCCATACATAGGACAAGGTTTAGTTTTGGTTTTTGGTTTTTTTTTTTTTCAGAAATCTCTTGCTTGTGTAAAAAGGCTGACTTGAGACTATACTGGCCAAAGAAAGTAGAAAATTCATTTTTATATGCCTTTCCTGTAACTCTTGCCATCAAGATAAATCACTACACTATTCTAGTGCACAGCTTGAAAAGAAAAAATTGCTAAATTCGAAATGTACAAAACTCATGAAGCAAAAGAAGCAGAACTAATATGTCATTTATTTAGATTCAGTTATGATCTTTAAGTGAGAGTGAGACATAATAACAGAAAAGCCTTCACAGAAGATATGGATGCACCTGTAACACCTACATCCAAGAAGTGAGTACATCAACAAAGAGAGAAATACATCAATTTTGTTCATAAATTAAGAAAGCAAACCACATCAAACACTAGGCATTTACCTTGTGCTTTCTCTGTGGACATTATTTGCAGTATAGATATGGCTAAAATATTACTACTGAGTGTTGGCCAAGCAATTTGTGAGCCTATAAACTTTGATTGATGGATGTTGGGTAGAACAGACCAAAAGATCTTATACCTGAAGATGATGTACTGAGTGACTCATGATAGTTTACGATGATGTTTAAAATCTTAACAGTACTGCTTGTTTCTGTGCAAGAGCTGATTTTATTACTTGGACCAAAGGCCACTGACATTTTGGTTTCATAAAGCATAAATATATCCATCAGAACAGTTTTATATTCAGAATATGAAAAGCAACAGTTAGGGCTGTGCACAAACACTGCTGAACTGAAGCAAAATAACTTTTTTTCTCACGAGAATGCCATGGGATCATGGCAACATGGAGAAATGGGAAGAAGTTATCAAAGTCTGCTGAGCCTTTAGTAGCAGAACGACATCATGTAGTCTGTAAAAATGTTTTACTCACACTCAAAAAGCATGGTGTACCATGATTTACTGTGGACATACTTCATTTGAATTCTGAGTAAAGACTTAGGGTATAGGAAACCGATGTCTATGAAGAGGAACTCCCCTACTATGGCCAAGCAGAATGAAATGATTTAAAAAAACACGTTTTGATTTGATTCACTTTGTTGAAGGGGCCAGTAGCTTGAATTAACTCCAGGCAGGAAGAGTCTGATAGATTTCCCAAGAAGTCCAGAAAATTCTCTTCATTGATGGCCATCTGTTTTCAAGTTTATATTGAAATTGCAACTCCTTGTAGCTCTACATAACACAAAGGCCTCATGAAGGTCAGTTTTGATAGTTGAGGGGGTAAGTTCAAAGTGCCAAAATTTCAAGTGGTGAATCCTATTTAAAATTTATTTTTAATGTCAAAGATTTTTCTTATTTCGCATGTATTTAGACACAAATATTGTCGATTGTAGGGATAGGAACGAAGCACTATTAAAAACTGTGAAAAGCATTTAATTGTTGTAAACAGAGCTGATGTCTCCCCAAAACTGAGGGACTTAAAAGTCTTATTCAAAGCAGGAGATTTTAAATGTTTGGATAATTTTCCCACTTACCTTTTCTTTTTTTCTTTTTTTAACTTCCTCTTTTTACAAGTCATCATGAGTAAAAATGAGGGAACAAAAGCTATCCTTCTAAAATAAGTAAACTGTTGAATTGAATATGTTCCTTAAGTGATACAACAAAGTGATGGACACTGGACTGCATGCTATACAGTGCTGTCATTTTAAGTAGCTTCATATTGAGAAGTTAGTAATCAAATCTTAAAATCTCCTTCTGTGTGGGGGCAGAGATATACAGAGGAAGCAGATAGTTTTTCTAACCAGAGGGTAACTGCCTTGTCTATCATTTCTCCCAGAAACTCAAAATGTTTCTAAGCAAAATAAAGCTAACCACTTTTTTTAGTCTTTGGAGTCACATGTTTATAGATTTTCTGTGGTTCAGCTGCTTAGTGTCTCTGCCTGTCATTAATAGAGATGCTCACATGTAAAGTCACCACAGACTTTTTGTAAATAAAAAGAACCTCAGCCTTAGAAGTGCAAGATGTCCTCAAAATGAGTGATCCACCGTAGCAGGAAGTGCTTTAAATCTGTTTTAAGAAGAAAAGAAAATTTTCAGAATTTCTCCAGGTCTCAAGATGAAGTATATTTCCTCCCACCTGATTTCCTCCCACCTGATTCCTCCTCTCCCCAGATAAAGAAATCTTTAATGTTTCCTTCACTGGCAGGAGCATCACAGGCGAAACACAGTGTGTATATGCATCTGTATTTCCAAAAAGAAAAGTATCACTTCATTTCCTTTAAGATTCTGTTAGAAGAATTTCAAGACCTGTAGCAGTCCATGATACTAAAATTGTATGCCATGCTTTGAAAATGTACTCCTTCAGTTTTTGCAAATCTGTTTACATGCAGATACAATTCTTTCCCAAGAAAGAAAACCATGTTGCTTTCTTTCACTGAAATATCACCAGCATACCAAGGTGCCACAGCAGTCATGAATAGTAATGTTGACAGATATGTGGACAGATTATATATAAACATGTACATCCATAACTGTGCAAACAGTGAAGGCTGTGATTTAGTTTTCAATTCCACTAGCAGTGTCCCATCATTCCCATGAGAACCACTGATCACTCAGAGATACATTTTGGGGTGATTGGTCCATTTTTGCAACATCTTGCTATTTTAGAAGTGCCAACAGCATCCCACTTTGTATAACATGCCTGCAGTTCCTGCTGCATTCTGCTTGTAATGCTGGCCAAAACTTGCTTGTTTTGATATCACTTGTGCTCAGTGGGCAGTCTAATCAGCCTGGTTGATGGCTCCCCTGATTCACATTGCTCCCACTGTGCTCAAGGTTGCAGTATATTAGTCTCAACACAAATATGAACTTAAAAGTATACACAAAGTATTTATTTAGATAGCACATGCAGAATTCACATACCTCCAACAACAACTTTATGACTGTTATGTAAAATATTTTAACACTGAAGGGGATAGCTATGGTATACAGAGAGGCTTGTTGATGAACTTATTTCCTATTGTTATAATACATTAGATTTATTTGCATAAAATAAAGGTGGAAATATTTTATAAACTATGTTGATGAGTACATTTATTACACTGAGTTCTTGAAATGAAACATGTTCCTTCCTTTTTAAAATCCCAGTTTAAGTAGTCACAGTTCTAACTATTTAGTCCATGAAACACCAATTTTAAAATTGCTTCCAAGTTCCTGACCCTTTGAAATTCTTGCTTTCTGGAATTATTCAGTTCCCATTTGCTTTCCATAAATGGAAAAGTGGGGAGGTTAGATAGGGCTGTGATTTCTGAAATACAGTGTCATGATGCAAAGTGACAATCAGCAGGGCATTTCACTACAAAAATTTTTATATGGCAACATCAGACAATACTAATACTTCAAAAATCTATAATATGAACCTTTCACAAATCAGAATTGTCTGTAATATGAGCCTAGAGATTTTTCTGATTGAAATTTCCTTATAAACAGCCTAGCTTATACTAACAAATGCAATGTAATTCACTACATACAGTCACAACAGTACCATGTGTTTTACTCTATCCCTTTTACTGTAGTCACATACTATCTGATTTACTGAGCATAAAAAAAAGTATTTTGACTTCCTTCTAATTAACCTCCTCCACCTTCTGGCTGCTGTCAATGTCACACTGTAATTTTTGCAGGTATCTCTCAGCCCAAATATATTATTATGGCAGCTGAAATGCATGGGGCTTGTTCTCAAAACAGTTCCTACCATATGTACCTCTGAAGAACTGGGCTGTGATCTCTCTGATCAAATTCCTTTACTGGAATATCATCAGGACATTTTCTAGGGACTGAAGGAATTCAGCTCTTCCTGGTCTCAGAGGGTAAAACAAAACCATAGGAACAGGATCTATACTTTTGATGAAAATGCTTTTCTTACTGCAAATAGAAAGGCAAGAGAGAAGAAAGTACAGACAAGTGATTAAAAGAACCTCTGAAATAATACCTTGAAGGAAATTTTGTTGATATTTTTCAAATGGAGTATCTGGAAAGCTGTTCTATTGCACTTATATCTACAATAGATGCTAACTGCATGCAGAAAATCTATATGAAAATATTGTTAAATTAGAAGGAATCAGGAAGCACACAGTTCATGATGACATATTACATTTTATGTGTGCAAAAACAAATGCCTTAGTTGTATATCAACTGATTTTCTTTTACATAAATTCTCATATTTGCTCTCCTCCCCATTCATTCTTTTGTTTCTCCTTTTCTCCCTTAACCAAATAATTCCTCCCTAGTGGAGCTCAGTAGGAATTGAGAGCTCCAACTTGCATTGAATTAAAAGTAGGAGTCTGTTTTATAGGTTAAACAGTACATAAAAAAATTAAACTACACTCAAAACATAGACATTGTCGGCAAGCAATAAGGATTCCCTCATTACTGTGATGAAATCATCTGTATCTGATTTAGATAAATTCCAATATCCCTGTGATAAATTCCTTCTCCCCTAGAAAAGAATACAAAAGACTTGATCTTTCTATTGGCATTTATCTTCTCTGATGTAGAGGCATAAGTCAAGTGCAATAGTCACCAGTGACTTATTATTTCTCTTCTCACAGGTGAAGATGAATGTCATAAGGGAGATAAGCCCTCGTGCGCATATATTATATATATAACACTATATATGAGTAAGGAGATATTAAACACACCATGAATATTTTCTCTTCCCTTTTTATATTTTTTTACTCATCTTAGACTATCGTTAAATAAAATTAGAAGATGCTGTAAGTTCCTCTTGAAATGAAAAGCTTCAAAGGATTCAATACATCCTTCAGCACTACAGCCTGTCATCAGTGGAAAAGACATAGCCTTTGTTTCTGTTTGACTGAGAATTGTTTGACAGAGGCACTAGACTGGGACCGCAGGCAATGGGCAGGAACTGAAGTACAGGAGGTTCCACCTGAACATGAGCAGGAATTTCTTTACTGTGCAGGTGATTGAGCCCTGGAACAGGTTGGCCAGAGAGGGTGTGGAGCTCCTTCATTGGGGGTATTGAAGAACCTTCTGGGCACAATCCCATGCCATGTGCTCTAGGATGATGCTGCCTGAGCAGAGAGGTTCAACCAGAAGACCCACTGTGGCCCCTTCCAGCCTGGCCCATTCTATGATTCTGTGAAATTTATCTACTTGATCTGTTGAAGATTTCTACTCTCCGATACCCATGACTCAGTGCTCCATCTTGTAAACATGATATTCATAGCTCTTTCTCTTTCAGTACTCTACAAGCATGTCAAGAAAATCAGGTCAAACAGCATTTATTAGATGTGTACTTGTCTTGGAAACATATCTGCTATTTGACTGACATTTTAAATATATCTAGAACTAAAAAATACTACACCTAAAAAATTCTATAATAGTTCAGAAAAAAAAGCCCAATTTATTTGTCTATAAAAGTAGCTAATTGAAGAAGCCTAGTAAAGAACAAAGGAGTCCTAGTACTTTTTAATACAAGGAAGAAGGAAAGGAAAGGAAAGGAAGGAAAGGAAAGAAAGGAAAGGAAGGAAAGGAAAGGAAAGGAAAGGAAAGGAAAGGAAAGGAAAGGAAAGGAAAGGAAAGGAAAGGAAAGGAAAGAAAGGAAGAAAGGAAAGGAAAGGAAAGGAAGGAAAGGAAAGGAAGGAAAGGAAAGGAAAGGAAAGGAAAGGAAAGGAAAGAAAGGAAAGGAAAGGAAAGGAAAGGAAAGGAAAGGAAAGGAAAGGAAAGGAAAGGAAAGGAAAGGAAGGAAAGGAAAGGAAAGGAAAGGAACGGAAAGGAAAGGAAAGGAAAGGAAAGGAAAGGAAAGGAAAGGAAAGGAAAGGAAAGGAAAGGAAAGGAAAGAAAGGAAAGGAAAGGAGAAGGAAAGGAAAGGAAAGGAAAGGAAAGGAAAGGAAAGGAAAGGAAAGGAACGGAAAGGAAAGAAAGGAAAGGAAAGGAAAGGAAAGGAAAGGAAAGAAGGAAAGGAAAGGAAAGGAAAGGAAAGAAAAGGAAAGGAAAGGAAAGGAAAGGAAAGGAAAGGAAAGAAAGGAAAGGAAAGGAAAGAAGGAAAGAAAGGAAAGGAAAGGAAAGGAAAGGAAAGAAAGGAAAGGAAAGGAAAGGTTTCTGGCCATAAAGAAAAGTGATGAATATTCCTGAGGATGCCAAATTCATTTCCACCCTGCAACCCTCTCAGGTCCTGCTGCAAACTCCTGCCCCAGCAGCCAGGGGGGCAGGTGCAGGGTTTGGGTGTCAGCACTGGTGGTCAGCTCTGATGTGGTCAGGCTGTGCCACTTCATTTAAAAGGGCTGAAAAAGGGCTCTAAGGAAGCCTCCAGAGAGGTGAGAAAGGCAACACTGAAAACAGTGTAGGTTGTTGAGACAAAATCCTGCAGGGAAAAAAAAACAACAAAAAGACATGGGGAGGCTGTATGTGTCTATAAAGGTCACCTGCAGTCCAGGTCTAAAGGCAGAAGTCTGTAGCTCCTTTTCTGGTGTTACGTTGCAATTCATCTTTTGCCCAGGTTAGCCACAGAGTACAACTCCTTTCCAGTAGCTCAAATAAAATAAATTTCAGAAGAAAAATCAAACACCCTGTCTCTTTAGATGAGCTACATGTCCTAAACCAAAAAGTGACATATTTAATCTTCTCACCAGCTTGATAAACTGGCACATACAATACAGACTAGTAAAGAGTATTGTTGCAAGTGGACTATGATGAGTGTATGTATTGTATATGTATTGTATATGTATTGAAACATATAAAAATGTGCTTACCTTAATGATTTTAAAACAAAAAATTCAATGCGTAAGCCATATCATATTGGTGAAAAGCACATAATATTTTATATAATCAACAAATAATCCCTTCAGCCTGCAAAATTTTTAAAAAACAATCAACATACAGATATATTCCAAAATACACTTGTAGACTGTCAAAGAAGATTGAATGAAGATATTTATTTAGACTGCTCACCTGAACTTTGGGTCATTATTTTTTTGAAACTGCTATGGGTTAATAAATAAAATCTATCAAATATATGTGATAATGATTTATCCAATGTTTACAGTGAAGGAGAAGGAAAATGTGGCATGTCCTGTGCTTTGTGTAGTTACAGGGAGTACTTAGAATATTGTGGAGTAACACTGTGTAATGTGAAGCTCCCTGGAGACAGCTGTAAATCAAAGATGTGGATTGGAGACAATGTTCTTCCTTGTTGCATTTATATTTTTTAGAACACAGCTTCATTATATCTGGTAAATGTGAAATTATTTTCAGAATGTCATTAGTGTGAAGGATAGATACCAATGCTCTGTAATATGTAAAGGTACAGTTAAAATGAAAATCTGGTATCAATAATTTATTTGCAGTCAAGGTATTTTCTGATGATAGCACATTAGAAATATACAGCTGGCTTAAAGAAGATACTCATATCTTTGTACAGATATAAAATTTTTAAGATAGTCCATGCACCTCATCAGAATGAATGCCGGCAATGTTGGCCAACTTTTCTACACCACTTTGATAATATCTGGCTTGCATATCTAATATGCACAATACTGAGGGAAGTACCCATGATGCTGAGTACCCTGATCTAAGTATTTCAAAACAGGAAAGTCACCTGACTTTCAGCAATTCATAGATTTTTATGTTTCTAATCCACTGTCATAATCATCTTGTGACACAAAAGACAAATTTTCACCCAATAATTGTTGCATCAGAACTAACACCTTGTGGATGAACTATAACATCTCTTTCCAAAGGATGCACAAACTTAATTTAAAACAGCAAGACATTGTCAAGCAAATCCTTTGGCAATACATGCAACTATCTTTAGTGATAAAAAAAAAAATCAAATGTTTATTTCTAATCAGAAGATAACTGGCCTGAGTTTCCAGCCACAGAAGTCACATTATCTCTTTGCTAGAATAGAGACCTCTCTCATTAGAAATTTCCTCCAATTCTAGATTCTGACCAAAAAAATCATATCACCATTCAATCTTCTGTCAATAAAGAAAATATGTTGTGCTTATTGCAATAGTGATAAAGCATGTTTTTCCTCCCTTGGGTTTATTCTTGATAGGCAAATGTAGAGAACAAATCAGCTCCATGCTGCCTTGTGTAGAACTTCCCCCTTCCCCCCTTTATTTAGTGCTACTTTTAGACTAAATTAAAACAACTCCCATCATGTCTTTGCATAGAAATTGTATATAGCGGAGTGTAAATGGATTCTTGTTCATAGCATGTTGCTATGAAATAATTTACTATTCAACTAATTATAAGTATGCAGTTCCTTGTGTCTAGCCTAATCTCAAATAAAAAAGAAAATTCTTTTTAAAAATAATTTGAAACTATGATGTTATTAGTTATTTGAGCTTCAAAATCTACAAAAATATAAATAAAATTAATTCAGCCGTTGAAAACAAAATGTTTTTCCAGTTTGGCTGAATATTGTGAGATTTTGAGATTTTTAATTTGTAGGAATTAGTCTCTTTCTACATAGGTTTTACTTGATATACTGAAATGCCAGCTACTTGCACCTGGAAGTTTTTCTTTTTTTTTTTCCCTAGCCACCTGCAATGAGGTCTTGTGTGATTTGCATTTTTACTTTGCTGAAGGGTGGAGTCTTTGCACATTTATTCAGTAATTGTTTTTCACATTCCAATGAAAAAGGCCGCTATATGTCAGAAGTCTCAGTGTTTTAGACACAAGAAAAGAACAGGATAACATTGCCTGATTACAGCAGAGCCAATTTTGCCCCAAAATATGCTCTTCCAATTGGAGCAGTTGCTGGATGGCAGTAAACAGCCTCAGAGCCAAGTCACATAACCTATAGCTGTTCCAAAATGGGAACGTTTTGCAAGGCAGTGCCTGAGGCATGTCAAAGTGCAATGGTAAGTAATATACAGACTACAATAACCTACACTTAGGAAAGCAAACTAGCAGATTAAGCTCAGCATGTTATAATGTCTTTTAGGAGGAAAAAGAATCCTGAATTTCTTTCAATTTGACAACCTTCCTGTAAGAAAACATTTATGTTTCCAGATTTTCTTCTCCTGTTTCTTTCTTTGAGTACTGACATGAATGGCAGCTTCCTCTCTTCAATGACTCATCCATGAAGATTATCTAAAAGTAAAACAAACTCAGGAAAACACTCTTTACTCATCTCTCATCCCACATAATTTTCACTTTTTTTTTTTTTGCATCAGGCCAAAAGACGATTGGTCTTCTAGTACAAGGGTGAGTTAGGTAGAATAAAAACTGGCAAAAATCTGTATAACAAAGATCCAAACTCTTTTGCAGGCTTTCTATTTGCAGCTGATTATCTCAGTTATTAGGGTACAAGAGAACTGTTAGAATGAACCATGAGACTCCAGTGACTACTGAAGTCGAAGGAAATAGTCCTTTTACCTCATTAGGTTTTAGATTAGGCATTAAGTCAATAAGATGGCATTGCCCAGATTTCTGCATAAGAGTAATATTGTAACTCCTTTGACTGCAGCAACAGGGGAAACCAATGGGAAAGATTTTTTGTATCATGACAACAGTACAGCTCATCATTTTTCACAGAACTACGTAATTGCCTGCAACTGAAAGCACTTCTCCATATGTTTTAAAGACATGTTCATTAAACTCACTACTTCTGTGCATTCTTAAGTGTTAGGGATAAATAGGTTAATAATGTAGGATTCACGGGTTAATATTGAAAGCATAGGTTTGCATGAAATATGGTATTTAAGCATATGGTTTTATTTTTTTTTCTATGGTGAAGAAAAACATCCATTCCCTATCAATGCATTGTGCAGTCATGACTCCATTGATCAATTCTATTTGAAAAATAAAAATATTTGCAATTTTCTTTTTCAAATTGCAAAATTCACGTTGTTTCTTACTTCTTTCTCAAGTACTATTTTGTAGGAAAATGATGGTACCTGAGGCCCCATCTACCTTTTGAAATTGTCAGTCCAGAATAGCTATAGGTGTCCAAATCAAATATTGCAAGGAAAGACAGCACCATCTACTCCATGCTGAAAATCTTCTATTGCAAATTGCAAAAAAATATGAAGTAAAATAGGTAGGTCATAAATACCTTGAAAACAAGGTTTATAGTGGAAATGCTGAAAGACATTCAATGATAACAGCAACAGTTGGCTCCATAGTAATAAAATACTTAAAAGAAAAGGAAAAAAGTCTGTATGCTTCACAAAGGCTTGTGGATTTCAGGGGAAAGCTATGTGCAGAAACAATGTAAAGATGGATATTAATAATTTATTGTGATGCTTAGATGTCATTTACAGAAAATCTCAGAAACTCAACTTGCAATCATACTGTTAAAGAGGAATCAGAAACACAGTGCTGCACCTTGCACTAGTATTTCCTTCTGCTTTCCTCATGATAAAATCATGCATCTGAGTGTTCCTCATGCCTAGGATTCAGTGGCCAGAACAGTCTGCCCACTTATTGTGCAAACAAAATCCTTCTGTCTGCCTCAAAACAAACACAATGCCCAGCTACAAATAAATAGTTAATGGAACTCGGTTTCCCACTGTCTGACACTCAGGTAAGCTTCCCATTCACTTGTGACAAAATGTCTTTTCCCCAGTGGACAAAAAAAGGGATTGATGGGCACTGCTAGAACAGGTGGTCATGTGCAGCCTTTGCCCTACAGGGGACCTGCAAGCTAAGAGCCAGTAAGGTACTCAAACCAGCAAATAGGTTTCATATTTAAAGGATATTCACATACACAGGGGCATTAACACTCTTCATGCATCCTCCAGCCTAGATTAAAAATTAAAGTAATGACCTTAGACTACTCTTGTTGTTAAATATTTCTTTTTATTGAACCAGCAACAAAAGCTAAAGATACTTCATTTTTCCTCTCTTGCTCTTTAAATTTCTATTCCCTCTTCTCTTTTCTTCCACCTGTTTTTCCTTCTCCTCCTGTTTTTGTTGGCAGCAGTGTATTTGACTTGACCGCTCAAATACCCACTAAGCTCTATTTGCAATCCCCAAGCAATAGCAATTTATAGATGAAACTGGCCACATATTACATATTCCTGTCTCCAAATAACGAACCAGGTTTCCCTCAAATAGCTCCACTTGGTAATCCTTTCATGTCTATTCTGCTCCTGAGCCATTTCTGTAGAGCATTGTCTACTGGGAAGGGGATGCAAAGTGAAAAGGAGCAATTGTGTGCATCTGTGTGTGTTCTTTCTCCATGTCTGTAAAACCCAACCCAAACTGTCAAGGTGACAATCCAAAACGATAATCAAAACCACTTTTTACATTCCATCTTGTAATTGCCGCAGGCAAGTTTGAAAGGAGATGCTAACAAATCCCAAAGAATATCAGGTATTAAATATTTGATACAGCTAGAAATGTATACAATAGACATCAAACTTATGTTGTATATCTCTGTAATTTCTATACCATAGGTAAACAACCATATTTCAATAACAAATTCTTAGGTGGGTATTTGGAAATCTACATTAAAATCTGTTTACATTTTAGAAAAACAGCTCTGTTGTTTCTACATGCAGCTACAACAATAACAACAAAAAGAGATTTTACTTGGGAATATTATCCCCCATAGACATAGTATGAGAAAATATTTTCAAGGGTGCCTTTCTAGCTTTTTGCATCTTTACAAGTATTTGCTTTAAAGCAATCTTACATTCATACTACAGCCTGATTTAAAAATTGTAAGACTGCTGATTTACAAAACAGTTTACACTCATGCCTACAGTCTGCATTTTAAATTTTTCTAGTACTTAGCTATTAAAATTCAGTTCAGTTTTACCATGTCCTTCATAGGGAGCATTGAGAAGGCTGCATAGAAAGAGGGGATATTATGAGTAAAAGGGAAAGGAAAACTAAGAAAGAGATGCAAACTGAGGTTACTCTGTTGAGAGAATAAGATAAATACAGTGCGCTGGTTTCAGCTCTGGTAGAGTTAATTTTCTTCACATGTGCAGGTATGGGGCTGTGTTTTGGATTTGTGCTGAACACAGGGTTGATCATACAGAGATGTTTTTGTTATTGCTGAGCAGGGCTTACACACTGCCAAGGCCTTCTCTGCTTCTCGTACTGCCACACTGGGGAGGGGGCTGGGGGTGCTTGGGAGGCTGGGAGGGCACACAGCCAGGACAAGTGACCCAAACTGACCAAAGGGATATTCCAGACCAGGTGACATCCTTCTCAGTACATAAAGTGGGGGGAAGAAGGAGGGGACATTTGAAATAATGGGTTTGTCTTCCCAAGTGACCATTACCCAAGATAAGGCCCTGCATTCCTGAAGATGGCTGAACACCTGCCTGCCCAGGGGTAGCAGTGAATTAATGCCTTATTTTGCTTTGCTTTTGTGCTCAGCTTGTGCTTTCCCTATTAAACTGTCTTTGCCTGAACCCACCAGTTTTCTACCTTTTACCCCTCTGATTCCCCGCCCCGTCCTGCTGCTGGGACAGTGAGGGAGTGGCTGGGTGGGGCTTGCCCGGTGGCTGAGGTTAAACCACTGCAAACAAAGAGCCAGTGGAAAGAGTGAGTGTTCCCTCAGTATGTACAAAGAGAGGAAAAAAAGAATGGTCCTAGATAAAAATTGGTTATAAAGTAGGCTGATGGTAAAAAAATGTAATAGAATGGTGCCTTTACAAAAAGAAGGTGAGTGAATGAGTGATGCATTTAATATGCATCCACTGAGCCGTGTTAACTGCATGCGTGTGTTTAGCTCAGAATAAGTGTAAGAAAACTTGACCTAGGTCATAGAGTTGGTTGTATGTTCTATCAAAGAAGTTCACTTTTGTTTGGGACAAGCAGCAGATATACGAGCAATTACTAGGAAAGTAACTTCCACATAACTTTCGACTACTGCAGTGTGGAAATCTTCATCTCAGCTATTTCTTCTAGACACTCTCCATAATCAATGGAGAGAAATAGGCATTTGGGGAACATGATTCATCTGATATATGTTAGCTGTCTACTGTGGAACGAATCCTAAGAGTGACAAATTTTTTTCAGTGACTACAGAGAAAGTCAAGATGACTAGTTCAGATGTAGTCATTTACCCTGGCTCAGACAAGTCCCCCTAATGAGCAACAGATGTAAGGTACCTTGTTACACTGCAGTAACTTAATCATGAGCCTAAAATCCTGGAATTAACAGCCAGTGGTGGGGTCCTGCTAGGATGGAAAATGCTCTCCAAAGACAGAATAAGCTCTGCATAATTTTACGCTGTGCTTTTAAAGGAAACTACAGAGGGGAAACAAAAGAGAGGCACAGAGAGGTGAGTGGCCCAAGGTCGCCCAAAAGGTCATAGCCTATATTTGATTCAGTGACTTACCACTGAAGTGCAGTGCTGCTAAATGAAAGTAGCAAAAATAACACAAGGCAGGAGAAATTTTTCCTACTCTTCCTCTCCACCCTCTAAGGATGGATTAGTGCAGTCATTATTGTGTATTAGGTAGGTACTTGTGAACACTGAGAAGTTGCTCCCCTAGTGTACAGTGCACAGTTCACAAAGATGATCCTTGTATGTCCCATTCACAACACAATATCACAGCAGAATATATTTATTAGGGCGTTTAAATCCATAAAGCATCAAAATAAAGGCCCTTCAAAATAGCAACTTTACTAACGTGTCGTTTATTTGGCAGAAAAAGCATAGCTATTTGACTTAAGTGCCAAATGTAATGGACTGGTAGCAGCTAAAAAGTCTAGGCAACTAAGAGTTATTTTAAAAAAGCCAGGGTTGGGATCTATATGCAACCAAGAAGGCATCATTTCAAAACTGTAATTGGCACATCCCTGTGTCTGGTTTTCTTGAATGTCACCGGCACTTGGATTAAGATTTCCTTGTTTGCAGATGCCCTCTTTCTTCTAGATGACTATGGCTTTTTAAGTTCTTTTTTATTGGCACCCTGATTTTCCAGGTTTGAACATAGCCTGTGGAGCAGAGTTGTGATATGTTCTTCCTGGTACAGCACTTGTGAGGGAAAGCAACTGTGTTCTGAAGTAACTGGAGATTTCAAGGATTCTTCACACTTTGAATCTGATAGAGTGCAATGTAGTAGACAAGCCTGAAGGGATTCTCAGTTATGGATCACCATAACAAAGTCTGCATTTAAGAAGAAAATGCACCAGCTGAGATGATAAAACAAAATGTTTCTAGTCACTGCTATCTGAAGGACAGAGGAGTCTGATATGAACTGAGATTCTGAATTGGCATGTCATCCTTAGCTTGGGGAGGAAATAGACTTGATCAGTTCCTAAAAATGCTGCCTTCCACATTTCAGGATCACAACTGTCTTCCACTTAAGAAGGCCATGCAAGACTGAATGAGCAGTAACTCTGTTAGCATGCCCTGGAAAGCATCAGCCCTGTCTGAGCTGAGTTCATGGCATTGCTGATAGCTCCACAAAAGCATTGAAGGGAGGGCAACAGAAGCACCAGGCACAGCCAGGCCAAGCTCTGAGAGAGGTCAGGGAGCAGAACAGGTCACGGGAAGAAAACTCATGTTTGCTGGGTTGCCCCATCACAAACTGAACTGCCACCTAAACCAGTAGGTACAGCTTTTCTAATGACCCACTGGATAGAAGGATGCTCTGAGAACTGACCAGATTTGGCCACACAAGATGCCATACATAGATTTTTATATCAGCATCATAAAGATGGTTGGATAGAATGGCAACGCTGGAGATGGGTTTTTTGTTTTAAAGAAAAGGCTTTACAGATAAAGGTTCCTGTGAAAATCAAATTCTTTTAGTAAATATAAACATTATGAAAATATATGTATTTCCTGGCATTTCCATGACATTGGAAATTACTTTATTATTCTATAACTGATACTTAATAATTAATATCTTCTTCATTTAGTTTTTATAAGGTTGAGGTGACTAGAGGCTGTAGAGTGGAGTTACTCAGAGCAACAGAAGGACGAAAAAATGTCCTCCAATAAGCTGCCTGAGAGAAGTTTCTGAATCCAAGTTTTATGCCACCTGAAGAGAAAAATCCAGAACTAAATGTTTTATTTTATTTTATTTTCCTGCAGTGACAGCCCGTTTATTTAGAACCAAATGAAAAAGGAAATTATATATGTGAATACAAGGCTTCCTGGAGAGTTTTAAAATGTATTTTTTAAATTTGTATCAGTGCTGTACATTATGCTTTGTTGTCAGCCACTGATATGAATTTTATCTGCAGTTCAAGAAGGTAGAGTATACAGGTAGTGAACTACCATTTTAATTAACAAAAGAAAAAAAGTGTCCTGCAAAGTATTATAATCTGTCCTGGTCAATAAGAAGCCACAGGGGGAAATTAACTCTGGTTACACATATGCTTTCTCTACAGTTCCTTAGGCTCAAGAAATGAAATATATTTCATAAAGCTGAACTGGTTAGTGAAAGAAAGGAATATAGAGAAGTGCTCCCATTATATTATAATTTTAAAATATTTAAACTACAGTATGATCCAGACATCTCAGTGGTTACCAGAAGTGTCATGCAAAAGTTATCAGAGAGGTAGGTACATGTGTACACGTACAGGAGTTTTTTGTTTTGATTGCTCTACTGAGATTCTCTCCTGTAACCAAAACAAGGACGTGCACAAACACAAACAGAATTTAGGGGTCAAACCAATATGATGTATTTCCCTGCAGTAATAGAGTTTGACTAAGACCTTCATTCTTTCAAGTGTTTTAGCTTTCAGGAGCAGAAAAGACCTTTAGTTTGTGTTGTCTCTCTACTACATAGCAGAAGCTGTCATGGAGTTGTTTCTGTCTTGACCCTTGATTTCGCCTTTCAGAGTAAACAATGAGATTGCCTTCTTGGGGAAGAAAAAAAAAGGATGGAATATAGATGCTAGAGGTAATTATGTTTGATGCACAGCATCTTTCTCCATACTCAACATTAACTCTTGTATATTGACACATCAACAGGTGAGGGACAGGGAAAACCTGATAAGGCTACTTTAGAGTGACACTTGAAAAGTGCTTAAGAAAGGACTGTTCTGTTTCTTTCTGCTATACCTGGCTTTGCATTTGTTTCCAACATTTCCCCCTACTGCTTTGATAGAGTTCTTTGACATCTAACTGCATTGTCCAGTCTCTCAGATTATTGCATTGTAATTTCTTCAATTTAGAGGAACTCAGCCTTCTTTTCAAGTGTCCTTTCCACAGAGGAGCAAGGTGACATGATGAACGTGAACCCAACCCTTTTTCCTTGTTATTGAGCTGACTGGGTTTTTGGTACTGAGCTGATGATTTCAGTTTCCAAAAAGAAAACCATGCCACATCTGTGTAATTGTTGATCTGAGGTCTTGATTTGTCTGTTAGCTGTGGACAAGACACCTCATCAGTACTAACTTGTACTGATAATATAGTTTTGAACAGTCTGTATCCATCCTTATATATTCTGTAAATATGTATTTGATTTTGCTAATAGTAGTTGTTTGGCATGAGTTTTACTAGCGCCAGTAACAGTACAAGTCCAGAAACAAAAATTGCTTGTCACTAATCTTATATTCTGGCTTTTTCATGTAACTCACACTGAGGCTGCTGTAAGTTTTAAAGTCACTAGAAGTACAGTCCAGGTTCTTGAGGGAAGAAAGGACAGAAAACTACCAGAGGTGAGAGCTGTGTGCAGTAAGTCATGTAGTCATAATGGTGGTTTGCTGTAGCATTCACTGTAGCAAATCCTCGGCCTACCAAAAGAACACAGTCATATAATCCCATGAAGTATGAGCAAGACAGTATCATGTACACTCACTCAGCCAATAATATTTTCTGGGATATAAAACACACAGTGACTTATGTTGGAGTTACATAGTGCTGACAAGAGGTGATAGTGATGCTTAACAATAATAATATTGCTAATTACATTGCTATAATAAAGATATAATAAATAAACCTATTAGTTCCTCTGTAGCATAACACATCCTTATGGCTTTGTAAACACAGATAATATAGCTGGCAAGCATCAGTTCTAAAGCATGACAGCATGGTAGGAAGCCAGTTTGCAGCCAAATTAAAAAAAAGGTCCAAAAAGTCCTTTTGATCTATTACCATATGCCTTCTCTACTTTGCATAGCATTTGCTACGAAAGTCTCAGTGACTATATGATGCAAGAAAATAAGATTTTGCTAGTCCTTGCTTTTGTTGGGGACTTCAATGTATCAGATGTCAGTAGGAAATACAATACAGCAGAGATTAAATAGTCCAGGAGGTTCCTGTAGTGTGTGGAAGAGGTTCCTGTCCTGACAGAGCTGGTGAGGGAGCAGCTGGGGAAGCTGCCCTTCTGGACCTGCTGCTTGTGAGCAAAGACTTGTCATTGATGCCATTGTTGGGGGGCTGTATTGGGCACAGGAATCACAATACTATAGTTCTCTGTTCTCAGAGAAGTAAGAAATGGGGGTCAAACAAAAAAAAAAAAAAGAATTCCAGAAATACATCAGTAACATAAGGAGAACTGAGGAGAATCTCCATCTCTTGTTGTGTGTGAGGGGAAACACAGCAACAAAGGATGACTAAAAGGCCGATGTCCTTAATGCTTTTTTTGGGCTCATTCTTCAGTAGTCAGACAGTTGTTCTCCAAGTCCGCTGCTCCCTGAGCTGGAAGACAGGGATGGTGAGCAGAATGAGGCCCTCATAATCCAAGGGGAAATGGTCAATGCCCTGTTACACCACTTAGACATGAACAATCTATGAGACCACACAAGGGAACTGATGGAGATGGTGGAAGAGCTTGCCAAGCCACTTTCCATCCTTCACCAGAAGTCCTGGCTAATCGGTGAGGTCCTAGCTGAGTGGAGGTTAATAAATATGATGCTCATCTACAAGAAGGGCTGGAAGAAGGGACAGGGGAACTGCAGGCCTGTCAGCCTGACCTTGGTGCTGCGGAAGGTTTTGGAGCAGATCCTATTAAACGCCACCATGCAGCACCTACAGGACAACGAGGGGATCAGAAATAGGCATCACAGGTTTGTGAAAGGCAGGTGCTGCCTGACCAACCTGATCGCCTTCTATGACAAGGTGACCCAGTTAGTGGATGAGGGAAAAGCTGTGGAGGTAGTCTACCTGGACTTTAGTAAAGTATTTGATGCTGTCCTCCACAATATTTTCCTGGAGAAAGAGGCTGTTCATGGCTTGGACATGTGCATTTTTCAATGAGCAAAAAACTGGTTGGATGGTCAGGCCCAGAAAGTGGATTAAATCCAGCTGGTGATGTTGGTCTATGGCAGCTGAATATGAGCCAGTGTGGACCCAGGTGCCCAAGAAAGCCAATGGCATCCTGGCTTTTGTCCAAAATAGTGTGACCAGCAGGATCAGGACAGTGATTGACCCCCCTGTATGAGTGTCTGTACTCAGCACTGGTGAGGTCCCACCCTGAATCTTGTGTAGAATTTTGGGCCCTTCACTGCAAGAAAGACGTTGAGGTATTGGAGTTTGCCCAGAAAAAGACAATGAAGCTGGTGAAGGGTCTGGAGCACAAGTCCTGTTGGGAGCATCTGAGGGAGCTGGGTTTGTTTAGTTTGAAAAAAAGGAGGCTCGGGGAAGACTTAATTGCTCTCTACAGCTTCCCTGAAAAGAGGTTGTAGTGAGATGGGGGTTGATGTCTTCCCCCAAATAACAAGACTAGAGGAAATGTTGTCAAGTTGCTCGAGGAGACATTTAGATTGGACATTAGGAAAAATTTCTTCACAGAGAGGGTTGTCAAACATTGGAATGGGCTGCCCAGAGAAGTAGTGGAGTCACCATTCCTGGAAGTATTTAAAATATGTGCAGTTATAATGCTTGGGGGCATGTTTAGTGATGGACTCAGCAGTGCTGGGCCAACAACTGGACTCAATGATATTAAGGATCTTTTTGGACTTAGACAAGTCTATGATTCTATTATATTATTCTGTATTGTTATGACTTAGAAAAATATTAATTTTTAGGCTACAGCTGTTTTAGGAGGGAAAAAAATTAAAAACCCCAAACCCATCCAAAAGTAAGGCATATCAACATGTCAGATATATTTTACGACAATCGATTTGATTTTGGGAGTCTTTAAAATATTTCTTACAATTTTTTAAGCATGTTGAAGAAAGTTTAGAAAAGTTCCTTGCATGTATTTTTAATGATCCATATTTGTAATCAAACAGGCAATCCTTTATTGTGAATATTCTGCAAGTGCCAGGTGTTACTGGCTAGTTTTCTAAGGTAGAAAATAGAACCATTTTTCCTCTCTCCTCCCTGTCAAAAAGCTATACCCCTCTGCTGTTTGTACATGTAACCTAAACTTTAACCAGCGTGCTTTGACCTAGGTAACTGGTTATCAAACAGACTTGGGGCTGTGCTCCTCATCCCTATATCCATGCACACTCAGTCAAATTACTTCAGGCTACATTTCAGAGTTGCACTCTCCATTGGCTGCATCCCTGGCATCCCTGGCACTGTTTGGAAATAAGCAACACTTCTGTGGGGATAACCCAGTTTCTATTTTACAATCCTGAGTGTGCTGGTCACTTTATAGAGGAAGAGCTGCCATTACAAACACCATCTTCTCTGGTGTTCGCTTGGTCAAATATTCCACACTTTTTAAGCATGTGTGAAGCATTACAGAAACCCCTATGTTCATCTCCAGAGAGCAGCCAGAAAGGGTTAAACAAAATCAACCCTGACAATACTAGAAACAGTTCTCTCAGTGTGTGTTGGTTCACTGCTCCACAGGGCATAGCAGATGTTGTGTCTGGTAGTAAGAAGGGCCCAGGAGGTGTGAGCTGTCAATCACTTTTTTTCCTAACTACAGGCTGTGCTATGGATATGAAGCACGACTAAAACAATCTGTCTCAGCTGGGGTGTGTGAGGTATCAATAACCCTTGGCAGAGGTGTCAAGAGCCTTGCTGGAATCAAACTACCCTGCTGACCAGCTGCTTAGCAAGTTAACAAGGCAGCATTCAGTGCTCGCTGCCCTCCCAGCCCAACAATTAACACAACTGGAGCAGGGCTCTGCTGAAATGCAGGAGGAGCCTCGCGAGCCGCATCGCCCTTGTGCTGGCGACAAAGAGATGCAGAGTTCTTTATTCAGAAGCATCCCTGACAACATGTGAGGAGTGGGAGAAACTAGGGCAGAGAACATGTTTTATTCTCAAATCAAATATGCAGATAAATATTAGCAATAGGAGACAAATCTGAACGGACCGAGGAAAAATGGATTTGTAAAGTATTTTCACTCATGAGGCCAGTAGCTGTAGAGCAGGCAGGGAAAAAGAGCTCCAGTAAGGAATAAATTGTGCTGAGAAGCTAGAGTAAGGTAAATTTAAACAACAGCAGGAACAAACAATGTAATGAAAGAGTTCTGAGGTGCTGGTAATCCAAACAAAAGCTGCGTAGTGGCTTGTTACAATCATCCACATGGCTGGTTGGAGTATTATAGAACAACCAGGTTGTAAAATGAACAGGCAACAGTCGGAAAGTCTTAAACATTTTGCGCTCATGGGTCATGTACTACTCAGCCTCGTACCAGTATAAATTTGGAAGTGATGCCATTAAAATCAATGGCTTCACAGTGGTTTAACAGGGAAGAATCAGGCCCATTTGTAGAAAATGATTCAATTCTTCATTTTACAAACTGCTAACTCCGGCTTCTGGAGTTAATGTTTTTCCTAAGCCCTCAACACATTTTTTTTTGTTTTGTTTTGTTTTGAAAACTGAATTACTTTCAAGTCTTTTTGTATTCTACATTGCTTTATTTTGTGGTTTTGTTCTCAAGGGTATCAACCAGTGATTATATACTGTTCCATTCTGAAAAAAAAACCCCAAACATGCTGTACAGCAAAACATGAATATTAGCTTTAAACAATTTAATGTTGTTTGTCTTTGCTTTGAAATTCAATAATGCCATCAGCCCAAAAGACCTTTTAGAGCAGAGTATTTCACACAGTGAAAGCTGCTTTCTGCTACAAAAGCAGAGCAGCTGTGGCTCCTGCAGATACTCTTAAAGACAGATATAATAAAACACTGGGAGGGAGTAGGTCGACACAGGAGCATGAAATGGACGAGATGAAGCCCTTTGTCACAATCAAATAGGCTGTAAAGTTACTATAGTAACATACAGTATTAAGCTCCAGGTGGATTGACTTAATGTTGACTAAACAAAAAGAGGTTAAGGAAAACCAAACCAATAATTATTACAATCTCTCTACCAAGTGTTTGCCAGGATGCCATTATTTTGATTTAGCCAAGCTGCACAAAACGTCGTGCAGGTTAGTTTCTGTTCTGATGAGCAGTTCCTCTATGTGAAAATCTGTAAAAAAAAAAACAAATTCAAAATTGTGAGAAGGAAGGGGATGGGTTTGCTGTGCCTGTGACAGACACCAAGGCAAAATCCAGGAAAAAGACCATGACAGAATTAAACTGTCAAACGCTTTTTTTTATTATTATTTTCTCTCTCCAGGGTCACCACTTCCCTAATGTGAGAAATATGGAGAAGAAGAGGATGTTCAAACTCATCATGACCTACCTGAGTTTAAAAATGATGAATGGAAGATACATACGTTTTGAGACTTTATCTTCTGTGTAACAACTAGCCTTTGTATCTAAAAGTCTACAAGGAGATATTCCACTAATTACAAATTATTTTCCACAGGAAGCAAGAATCCATCTGGCTATCAGTGTTTGTTTCTACTTATATTCTTTACTGTAGAAAGAAAATGCCTGACAACTTATGAATTGGGTGCCTCTGGCTGCTTGTCCACCCTTCTCTTTTAGCTGTGTGTCAAGGAAAGCACTTTGACCTCTAGATAAATCCCATAGTGTTAGAAAAACTTCTCTTAGCTCCAACGGCCATTTCTTTCACTCCATTCCAGTCTGGGAATTAAAAAATCTGAAGATTTAAGTGAAATTCCTAGTTTTATTCTGAAACTTCTGATGCTGTCAGAATTCACACCTTCTATCAGAACTGTAATTTCATGTGTCTCTGGTATAGTTAGTGAACTCCAAGCTGCTGCCCTATAAATCTTTAAAGGTTGCTATTCAGAGAGGGAAGGAGATCATATTGGTTCAAACTGAGTAAAACAGAGTGGGTCTTTCTTTGATAAAAAGTAGTAAGTACAAATCAGAAACCAGTTGGATAGTCACTGCGAAACAGTCAAAAACCTCTCATCTGTGCTATAAAATTAGTCTCAATAAGACTTGAAATAATTCCACACTGTGAAGGAGAAGTGATAACATGCTACTGCATTCAGGATATGAAGTGTAGCTTTGGCTGGTTAGAATTAAAAAAAAAAAAATTGAAAAAGAAGACAAAAGAGATTTAAATTATCAAACTTGTGAGATGGTCTTAAACTGTACATGGTTCAAGAGCACTTTTGGAAAAGACAGTATATGGAGGATGGAGGCAGGAGATATCTGAAGCTTTGAGTATTTGAGAGGTTCCTGTGATTATTACAGCCTCTTGGCTGGGTACAGCAGTCAGGAAAGCAGTATCTACTGAAAGATAAGGGGAGGATTAAGCAGCTAGCCAGAGCTTTCTGGCAAAAATAACACAAGGGTTACTATTTTCAAGAATTTTTTTCTGTAATCTGGTAGAAATGTAATGTGGCTGCACCCTTGGACATGCAGTGAGGTGAGATCAGAGTAACAATAATCAAGCTGAGAGCCGGTCCTCAGGGCTTCAGTGGACACAAATATCCCTTGAAGAGGTACCAAACACTCTTGTTAAAATCAGTTCAGGAATGGTTTCCTTTTGGATTAGATTTGTAGAAGTACCTGGCACAAGCTGGAGTGATCCAAGGGGCAGCACTAGAATATGACCAGCTTTCTCAAGGACAGACAAATTCTGCATACCCATGAAAATAATGAGAATAATAATGAGCATAAATACAAAGAATCAAGCCTTCCAGTTCCCCTGGAGTAGTACTAGCTCTCATTGTTATGGTATGTCACAAACAATTCTGTAGCTGTTTGACAAAATATTTTAATATCTCCTTGTGATTATTTGAGATATCTCTCCTAAGCTGGACTGCTAGAATGTCCTGAATGTCCTGATGACTCAATGTTAGACAAAAAGAATATCAGAGCAATGTCAGTGGTACAGAAAGCATCTTCACTTACTTGAATCTGCTATTACATATTCTTGAAACTGCAAATTACATTCTGACATGTCTTCTGTCTCCTAAACCTAAATAGGACCCCAGATGGCTGCTACCAAACTGATTATCTGTATTTTCTTCTTCAGCTCAACAGAGTTCAGCTGGGCTACTGAGGAAGAGCATCCAGTGAACTGTAGCCTGCAGTTCAGAAATCTGGTGTAAGCTCTGCAGATCCAATAAAGATCAAGCTTGTAAGTCAGGAAGAACAAAAGGACAATGAAGGCCCACCTTAAATATATTTATGTTCTGGCACATGAGGAAGCCTTGCCCAGAAAGGGCAGGCTCTTCAAAAGGCACGAGCACAGATCCTGCACACTTTAGGAGCTGGTTGCCTTAACAGAAGCAGACGTGGAATCCATAGAGGAAATGGATAAAATAAAAACCCCATATATGAACTGTAGAAAAGACTTTAGTTATTAAGTCATATAAAACACCAGCATACTAATAATTCTTATATATTCTTACAATGAGGGCATGTGCCAACCTTTGACTATAGTACAAGAAAAGATGAAATAAGATGTGTATACAGTAAGGTATCTGCCAGGGTTTCTTTGTACTTTCTTAGGATACTCTCTCCTGGCACCTGAGTATGTTGCAGTGCTTGAGTAGGGGATGCTGCATAATCCTGAGTTTCCCGGTCGTTATGTTGTTTCAGATCTTTGCTCTTCATGGTTAACATGTTAATTCTAAATGCTGGATATCCTTCCTCCTCCTTTGCTTCAGAAGTCCCAGACAAAGCTTATCACTTTGCTCTGTCAGTTCTTGGTTTAGGTTCTCTGCAGGGAGCTATAGGCATGGAGACCAGGTGCAGCTCATCTCTGAGGAGTGGCTAAACAGCAGAGCTCCTGTCTTCACACATGGGTCCCACTGCCATGCCCTTGGTGCCCCACATGGAACAGGAGCTAAGAGTCATCTGCTTCTTTCCTTAACAGCCTCTTTTACCTTCCTGTGTTGCCTAGATTAGCTGACAGGATGGAAACCCTTCCCTGACCCCTTCTAGCCAGAGGAGATCACTTTTGTGTTTCTCTGAGTGGAGCAGCTGGAAGTCCAATGCCTCCTGTGGGGTCTGCACTCTGAAACACCAGCCCCACACCCTGGGGTGATGCCCTCTATGCAGTGCTGCCCCCCTCCCTGCTTTAGAAACCTCTTAAAGGGATGCTCTTTGCATTCTCTGCTCATCTTCCCCAGCGCTGGAGTGGCCCATGCATGTGCCTGTTTATAAATCAGTGAAGATCAAATGAATTCTTAGAGGCAATTGGAGCCTAAAGGTACTGAATTTTCACAATCCCTAAAATGTTTGTTTCTTGCTCTTTAACTCAAAGGAGTCACACAGATACATTGGCCTTGCTTGAGAGTCATTGTAGATTAAAAGACAATTTGAATTATAATACTGATCCAAATACTACTGCTTGTGTGACTTTGGGCATGCCACTTAACCCCTCTGAGCCTTATTTTCCCTATTATCTGAGACTAATGGTATTTTACCTGTCTCAGACCACAAGGGAGCTATGAGGCTTAATTAATGTTTGCAAACTGGGTTGTTGCATAGCATAATTAAATAGCATTTCCAAAGTTTAAAGAAGTAGAAAGTATTAAGACCCATCAGCAGTAAAGATGAGACAAGGAGTGAGAATGTCCTGATTCCCAGGACAGTGCTTAATTCTCTCAACCATATGGCTTTGGAAGGAAAAAACAGCACCAAATTGTCTTCAAGTACATTTTCCAAAGTTCAAAAATGTGAATTTTAAAGCAAAGGTGGCTATTCACAACTTTAAAGAACATCCAAACAGCAATATTGTTTTGATTGTTGTATAATCATTTCCTTTTTGTTTAGTTGCATGAAATTGTCCCACATTTTTACATGTTACTGAGCTTACAGCCAAGAGACTTCTGTTAAAAATGATCCTTCGCAGCTAACTCTACTCTGTTATAACATTTTTAATGAGCCACACTTATTTTCCCCTTTGAAATTTGATGTTTCTCTTCCAGAGTAGTTTGCAGTATTCAAGTTGAAATAGTCTTGGACCACATACAAATGATAGAAATATTTTGCAGGGTGAGACCTACCAGATATCTCTTGCCCTATCACTTTGGCTCACAGTTCCCCTACAATACTATGGAGCTATTTTAGCTATGAAATGGAAGCAGATCACAAAATTATTACAGGGATTACTGTAGGACTGTACCTTATTTTTTATTAATGTGAAATTTAACACTGATTAACTTAAAGAACAGTTGTATGAAAAGTTCCATTTCACTCATATAAACCATGTCTCTTCGTATCCTGAATGAGCAAAAGAAAAGGAAAATCAGAGAAATTTTAGACTTTTGTTAAATTCCTTTTCTTTTAGTTTAAGGCAATAGGATTTCCAGTTAACACTTTCTGTTTACCATATGTTTTTCACAGCAGAAAGGAAAACTCATTATAAGCATTAATTTCATTTCATTTTCTTCTATTTTTCTGTCTATTACAATAAAACCAGTTTTTGAGAAAAATGTTACGGGGACATTTTTGTGCTCTGGATGATATAAAAATGTGTGATATCAGCCATGTCATTAAGCTTACTTCAACAGATGTGTGATGCAGCTCAAGTTTATTTATTTGGATTTAAAACTAATATTTGAATTTCAAGCATGGTTGAAGGGCTCTAACTATTGGGATAATAGGCTTTTGGTTTCCTTTTAGATAAATATATTTTATCATTGCAACATTCAATCTATAGTTTTAGCTTTCCTTCAGACCTTTAGAAGAAAGCAATAAAAAGCTGTAAATAAAAGAGTTAAAAAATTGGATTTCTTTTCTTGAAATCAGAGCTTTAACTTTTTTTGATATATATAAAATAGACTAAGAAGTTACTAAAAATGAAATATTTATTACTATCTCACAATTCTGTGGAGATAAAAATCCTTAACAATAATGCAGTTCAAATCCTAAGGGATCTAATTTATTTGAAGTAAAGTCTCTTAGAAAAAGGTGTATCTGGAAGGTTCAGATGGGACCTTGCTATTTAGATCTTACATATCAGAGAAGAGCCTAGGACAGTTCAAAGTCTAGGATGTGGAGTTGCATGTCAGGATCTGTTGGACCTCATGGAGAGTCCTTAGAGAATGACCTTAACACAAGAAATTGAGAGTTCATGTTAACGATCATGCAGCCCTAGCAGTGCCTGATTGTGCCTGTTTCTGTCCTGGCCTTTTCTGCGCATTGACATACTGGCTGGAATCAGGATAGCCTTGCAGTTACAGAGATAATTTTTGTCATGAACGTAAATGTTAGAAATCGGTGATGGTGGCAATGCCAGGCAATAACCTGTCATCTTCTCTCAGCAAAAATCTACCTGTGAAGGCTTGTCCCATCTCAGTCTCCTGGTCAAGGCCGCAAAATAAATCTGTACACAGCACAGGTAACTGTGTGTGCCCACAGTGAGCTTTGGAGGATGCACAACCAAAATTTTCATCTTTGACAAAAGTTAACTTAGGGCAGAAAAGGAGATGAAAAGAAAGGCAATTCTAAATCGTGTTTTCATCATGTTGGTTCTTCAGAAGTAAGGCCTGTGGCAAAATAAAGGTGTTGGTAAAGATCAGGCAACTTTAGGAAGTGTGCTGCCTCTTTGTGCTATCCCAGCAGTTTTGGGTTAGTGCATTTTCCTTTGCTTCTGTGGATCTCTGTGTTATTTACTTCTGCAATCGGAGTGTAAGCTTTTATCCTTTGGCTTTCTGCCTATTGCCTCTCTCTTCATTTCCAGACAGAGGTTTAGGGTGGGCTCCGATATCCATGCATTGGAAGCTGAGACCTGACCATCCTTTTTGTAGTAAACCATAATATCTTGATTACCTCGATAAAGATTTTATAAATCTAGTTAAAATTTCTTATAGGAACTCACAGTTACACAATGTCATTGAAAAAAACTGGTTGCTTCTGTTCAGTGTTTTCTGTTAGGCTTATTATTTTGTGTAATTGTGTTCCTCTTCTCCACTGAATCTAGAGAGAAAGGTAGATAAAAACGCTTCTGCCTCTTGCTACTGCAAGAGGAAATTAGTGTCTAAAAAGTCTTGCTGAACCATGACTAGGAATTGTTACTTTTCAGTCTGTTGATGAGCAGATGGTAATTGGAGGCAGGCAGGACTAAAACTGGGACCTCAAAGCAGTCAAAAAGAGAGTAGTTATTTAGACTAACTAAAGAGATCTGGGGGGCATTGGAGGAGGGGTGGAGCAATTAGAAATCTAGAGCATTAAGGGAGGCAAAAATTTGCTTACACCCCCTAGTTCAGACTGAGCTACAAGTCAATACAATATTTACGAAAAATTAATTTCCTGACCTAGAGTCACCTCTCAGCCTGGGGAGCACTTGGGAAAGCAGTGCTACTGCTTTGCCAAGTTCAAGAAGGTCAATATCCACTAAACAAGCACGATCTTAAGAGAAAAGTGGGGAAATAGTCTGCCAGCTCATTGGAACTGCTTGTTCTCCCAGTCTGAGAGCTTCTTCCACCATTTTTCCCACAGCTGGCAATGAAAATAATTTTTACAGGATGAAATTGTTCACAATACAACTTGGAGAACATTGATATGACCATGTGAGAGTATTTCACTTGCAACAACACATGTTTGGAGTCTGCCCACGGCAGGATGAAAGATGCAGCTGTGCCTTGCATGTTGCTGGTCTGCACGTGGGACAGTGCAGCACAGCAATAGTGACTGGCGGCTGCACACTAAAGTTTTACACTTCTGAAAAGTACCCACCAGCAAGGGAAGATTGTAAGGAAACTTTGTAAGGAAAAGCAAAGGCAGCGTGTGACAAAGGAGATGCAAACTATTTGTCCTTCCGGAGACTCTGTTTTTGTTCCCTTTCATCTTGCAGTTTCTCTTAATCTAAACTAAAGGCCTTTCAGGCTGCATATATGACTCTCCTCGGGATTGAAAGAATGTGTGTATGTGGGCTGAAAAGGAGAGGAGATGGCTGAAGTAAGAAAAACGCCAGAGTGCTTAAAAATGCTAAAACCTGGAATGTGTTCCCAGGATTTTTTGTCACTTCTAGTAAAAGATTCATTGAGAGTTTGTTTATATTTATATATGTGCACATACATACATAAACATCTAAGCCATATGTATTGATTAAATAATTACCTAAAATGTAATTGCTTTCTACACCTGCCAGATTAGTTTAAAACAAACAAACCAACCAAAAGAAAAAACACCCAAAAAACAAAACAAAACAAAACAAAAAAAAACCAAAAAAAAAAAACCAGCCCAAAACCAGCATCATTGCACATAGATCTAAGAGAACACCAACAAATTCTCATTTCACTGGGATTTTATTTCATTCTTGTAGGCTTAATATCTCACTGCATGAACAAAAAATATCACACTGAAAGGGCTTCAGGCTAGCTACTTCCAAAAGATGCAGCCTTCTAAGTACTATCAATATCATCCCTATACCCACATGGTTAGCACTTTCTAATACACTCACTGAAAACCATTAATAAAGCAACATATTTAGTGTAGTTCTTAGCCATGTGTCACACTGAAATAAGTTCATGTAAATCTGTGAACTGCACGACAATGATCAAATTAACAGTCGTTTCAGGGAAAATGCCCCTCAGGCTGAAAAATAATTAGTAGTCTCTCACTCTATCTTTTCCTACTAATAAAAATCATGCTATTATTGTTGACTGTTCTAATAAAACACCTTCCCTGACCCTGAGGTAGCTCAATGTAAAATATAAGAACTATTCTATTGTGCAGATGCACACATGTTTTATTGAACATTTCTATTTAGTTTCTCATCTAGTAACAGCATTACCTCCATGAGAACTTTTGACAGAATGATGCAGGGTGTACGCTCTTTTCTTCCCATGCAATTCATCTTCCTGAAGTAAACCCCAAATTTTAAAACTCCACAGACTTTCAGTTTAACTTCTCTGTGTACTGATCATTATGTAGTACAACAGCACAAAGATTCATTTTTCTCTTTGATGACCACTCAGAAACAGAGTATTCATTCCAATGAGTATTATCCTCAAATGAGTATTAGTGCAGATTCTTGCACTACAAAATTCAGAGTGGCTCAGACTTTCAGCAAAATTTGTGCATATTCTTACCAAAATTTTGCTCTCAGAATTTCAGTTCAGTATAAAAGAGCAATTTACCCTGTGCCACATTGTCAGAACTTCCAATTTAAATATTTACCTTATTATCTGTGCCTAAATTTAATCTTCTTACAACATGGCTGATGAACACTACATAAGAGAAAGTTACCAAGGCTGTGAACACCCAGTGAGGAAGGGGCCTGTGGTCATACTCCTGTCTTGCCATAACTGATTTAATTTTCCTATGTATAAAGGTAGAGAAAAATATCTCATATTAAGTGAGTGGCAACAGTGTGCTCAACTACAGAGCAGTGTTAACCTATTCCCTTATGCAGTAATGGATTTGTGGGGCCTCGTCCCAAATATTATTTCCTTTTCATTTTAACTGGACGTGGAAACTGTATAAACACAGAGACAGGGATAGAAGGCTTGTTTGAGTTTTATGTTCATGAATAATATACAAACATTTGGGATTAATTTATAGTAGCAAGCAAATAACAAGAGCTTTCCAAAATGGCTCCCAAGAGCACTTCCAAGGGAAGTACTCCCACTAATTTGCACTAATAGGAAAGTCAGAATGAGGTTCTTCTGTAAACATATTTCTGGAAGCACTTTGTGAGTAAGTGATCAGGAGTGACAGCACATACTGAGGGGGTAAATAAATGGGCTGACAGCCTGGAAACACCTACTGAAAATAGAAGGAGAGTAGCCAGTTTTGGCAAGATTTGGAGTGATCTTTACTTCCTTAGGATGGCTGCAGGATTTGCTCCTTGCCTCTGTGTGTGCCCATGTGCAGATGCCCGTGTGTGCACACGTGTACACATGTGAGAATGTATGGCCACATCCATGAGATCCAGCCCAGCCGTGCTGTCCTACAGGAAGCTGTGAGCCAGCACCACAATCAATCAGATATTAATGACTTGTGAGTTTCCCTCCAGGAGAGAATGGGACTAATGTCATGGTCCAAGCTGCCAGGAAGAGATTCTAGGCCCCAGTCTTGTGCATCATCAGCCTGTGTATGTAAGTGCTTTGTCTTTCTCTGTACACATTCTCCATTTTGGCCCTAGAAACTTGGATGATCTACCCTGCCCTCAGTTTCGACATCAATATTAAAAGTAATTTTCTTAATTACATCTCTGAATTGTTGTAATGCATCAATTGTTGAAGAAAAAGGTCAGCTGGTTTGCAAATTCCTATCATTTATGGAGGTTCTTAAAGAGTACTTAAAATTCTCATATTTTAGAGATTTATATCTTATGCAATCATGTCTATTTAGTGTTGTCTTGTGGCAAAGGAGGATAAAAGATTGCAAAGAGGTGACAGGAATGAGGTAGATTTTTTTTAGTCTTTCTCTAATGTAGCCTTGCCTAAGAATCAAATTCTGTCCAAATTACTTTTGTGATATGCGGATGCCATAAATAACAGGATGGAAAAGCGATTGATCTCTTTCTCCCTCCTTTACATGAGGATATGTTATAATCAGAAAGGCTAATATATTACCAAAACCACCTTTTCTTCTTTCTTGGAGATAAAGCTCTTGGACCAAGAATTCAAAAAAT
The DNA here is from genome assembly GCF_047830755.1 of Zonotrichia albicollis. NCBI lineage: Eukaryota > Metazoa > Chordata > Aves > Passeriformes > Passerellidae > Zonotrichia > Zonotrichia albicollis. Next base: position 115,266,198 of record NC_133821.1, on the reverse strand, counting down.
GACTTTTATTGACAGGAGAATTTCTGAGGTACCACTGCCCTTCAGAAATGACAGCATCAAATATTCAGAGGTCCAGGAGAAACTGTCTTTCTCTCCCTCAGCCTTTCACAGCTTGTTAGCATAGTGTTTTGATTTTAGTTGGCCTAATTGCTCAGAATTAGACCTTCAGAATAATAAGAAATACACATGTTCCCCTGATAAAGCTAAGAACACTTCAGGCTCTGTTCCAGAAATAGGACTGAAAGTAATTTCCATCTTTCAAGTGTTATCAGAAAACAAATGTTAGTAAACAGCAGGTAGTGAATAAATGAGAAAGGAGGGAGGTCAACGGCAGCATCAATCAGCTACGTCTTGCTGAAAAATTAAGGTGCTACAAGTGAAAAAAAAAATTAATTTCAAGAAAGGAGGGGATCAAATTAATTTCCATATGCACTTTTAGACATCTATTTTTCCCTAATGGGATAAAACCCTGCAATTTTCATGGGTGGCAATGGAAATTCTTACTAAAGAGCTCGACCCTTTGAAGGGTGGTCCTTGAGCTATTGAGCCTAAACATTTTCAACACGTTTACAGAATAAGAGTTGGCATTTGCTTAGGAAAGGTAACTCATTGTGTCCTTGTGGTTCTGAACAAAAAGAAGATAGAATAGCTTCTGAATGCCAGTGTTTCAGTCATTAGCTGAAACACCAAACTTTGTCCCATTTCCTTATGAACTTGAAATGCGTGTTCTAAGGACTATTTTTAACTTTCTCTTAGTTTATCATAAAAGGACTCTATCTGGAAAAGCTGATGCTAAGAGATTAATGGAAATATTGCAAGGGAAAAAAATAGGTTCAGCCCCTAATTTTGAGGCAAGTCCCAGCTGCACCTGCTGATTCCAAGTAGTCACTGAGACTGGCTTTGAATAAAACAAAAGAGGCAACTTTTGAGGCAGGCTTGTTGAGGTTTAGCTTTTGTTTGTTTGTCTGTTTGTTTTTTCCCTAGCCCCCAGAGCTCATGCAATTGAAGTACACATGCAAAAAATCTTCCTGCTGTGATAAACAGAGATCTCGTGCATGTGAGGACTCGACAGGTATTGTTAACCAATGCAGTTTCTCTGCAGTCAAGGAAGCTGTGCCAATTTGCACTGGAATTCTGCTTCATATTTACGTGTTCTTTATTAGTGAATGATTCTGTAATCTGAAGGACTAACCGGTCTCATCCATGCTTTGCAGAAAGCCTCACAAAGGTCTAAGACTTCTTAATCAGCCAAATGTTAGGATGCACTTCAGATATCCTCTGGAACAGTGGCTGCATTTTGTCTCTGATTTACCACAGTCTTAATTATTATGATCAATTGCTAGAGAATAACGAGTGAGTCAACTTACAAAATTTTAATTACAAAGGAAATATGAGTGAAATTCATCATCTCTATGTCAGGCACCTCTGAAGTTGGTCCTCTATTTCTCTGCATAGAACAGACTTTTTGGTTGGTTGCCATGCAGAGGAAGTGAGGTATAAATGAGAATGTCACGAAAGCATGGAAGATGTGGAACACCTAGCACAGTTGCACCTGCTCTCAGTGTACAGGGAGGACTCATTTGACCAGCACTGACATAGCAGATAAACTGACATCAGTAATGACCTTCAAAATGGCAGGAGTAAATTTTTCACTTTAAAATAACATTACCAGTACACCAAAAATACAAAAAAATTCTTTAAATTAAAACACCAAGAATATACTTTGATATTTTTCTTACTTTTAGTTCATTGGGAAAATATCTTGGAGTTAGAGTTTTTTGACAATAAAGTCAAGAAGCAAATAATTAGTATGTGATCTGAAGGCAGAAAGCAAGTAATTAATAGTTAATTAATTAATTTGTTGATTAAAGTTAATCCTAACAAAATTATTCTATTTGAGAATTGCTTTCTACTCTGCCATATAAAATGATTTAGAGCCAACAGACAATAATGAGCAAGAGTTTTGTTGCTCATCTCACCTCTTATTCTGTTGTCATTTGAAGTTTTGTAATGCCATTTAAAAGACAACTTCTTAGTTTAGTGCCATTGAGAGCAATGGTACAAGCTGCAGAGTTAAAAAGTTTCAAGATCCAAGTTGGATCACATTGGCCCTGTAATAGTACACTGAAATCATTCTCCCACAAAGCAGCTTATTCATTTTCACAACAGCTTGATGGATGCTGTTATTTTGATTGAGTAGGAGAGTGTGAAGAACACTGCCTACGACAAGGCTGTTGGGACAGACCTTAAATGTTAATACTTGTAAGAATGGGGAATGTATTTTAATAGTTGGGTTACATTCCTCTGATCAAACCAACCATCTAAGAGTTAGAAATCCTGCTGATTCCCAATGTCCTCTCTAAGCATTTTGATCTGAGATGTTCTCTTCACAAAGGTGTCTTATAGAGAGCCACAGATACTACGCATACAGTAAGCTGACTTTTGTGGGCAAGTGATTATTAAGAGAGAATAAATGAGGAAATGAGATTACTGGGAAGAACGAAGACAAGCTTAACAAGTGACTAAATATCAGTAAGGACCTGGAAGCTAAAATGTAGGGGATTATTTTTAGGATGGAGGAATTAACACAATGAATTGGGGATAAGAGTTTCTCAGCATCATTCACTGATTGGAGAGTAAATTAATAAATAAAAAAATTCAAATGCAAAAATATTTCTACTTAAGCAACACACAAAAAAGAAAAATATAAAACACACAGAAGAATCAAAATTATGGTATTACTTAATTACCTGTTCTTTTCTTCTTTTTTAAAGTAAGGTTCCATTATCTGTACTTAGCAGCCAAGACTTCTGCTTCACATTCAGTCTACTTTGTCAACTTTTTTATTGACCTTAGGAGGACCCAGAAACTGACAGTTTTTGTCAGAATTGTCTGTGATTTTCTTGAATGTAGGTGCCATAATGGTAGCTGACTTAAATATAGTTGGATATTTCAATACACAACATAGCACTTATATTTTTCCACACACCTTGGTACACATAAGCTCTGTCAATTTAAACAAATATTTGTCACATACTTTAACCCTTCCCCAAACTTTGACTGCAACAAGAAAACCTCAGTCCACTCTGATAGCTGAATAAAGATTTCACTTATGGAGTAAAACCTACATGGATGGCTGAAACCCAGCAATGAATGAGCAAGAGAAAGAGTCAGTTTCTGTGTAAAGTAACACACTTTGAAGCAGCTCGGATCAGCCACAACATGGCCAAACATTTATTATGGGGAATTAATTGACAAGGAGAACAATGGTGACTGACAATGCAAGGAGAGATGGAGCTCTCTCTGTGGCTTCTGCTATGGCCCCTTTAGGGGGTTATCTCAGGGTAGCTGCTAAAAGGTCACAGGCACTGTCTAAGGTCTAGGGTTTCTTTTGCATTTATGCCCTCTACCCCAAGGAAAAAAAAATGATCTAAGAAGTTAAAAAGTAAAAACAAAACACAAGGACATGCAAATGCAGTAACTTTCACAATTACCAGAGCTACTACAACTGATGATGTATTTTTATGTACCATGCTTGCTAAACACAAGCAATTCTCAGAGTCCGCAAAAATGTATATATAAATCTTAACCTTATTATGGAGATGATTTTAGGCAAGTGTATTATTAAATATTCTTTTAACAGTTCTATATGAAAACAAAAGGGCAATGCATGTGCTGATCTCAGGTAAATATTAACGAATCAGCTCTATTTCATTTTCAGGTTATTTTACTTAATTTACATGAGATTCTGCAAACAAAGTAATCAGTAATTTTTGAAATGATGTTGACATATCTTTTTGGACAAATCACCGTAAAAAAACACTGAATAAAGAAGATTCAGAAATTGAATTGAAATTGGTTGTCTATCTTTAATTCATCCATTGTATCAAACCATTTACGTATACGTAGTCATTAAAGAAAATTTCTATGTGGTTTGTGATCCACTTTTTAACTGCAAAATGCACAAAAGTAATTAAACCAATTTGAAACAATTATAGAAAAACAATATTCAATAACTGAGGTGCCAAAAAGTTTTACCGTATTTTAAGAATGCAAAAAATTGTCTGATCAGCAGTCATATTATTCCACATTACATTTATTCCTGCAAGCTAGCCAAGCTCAAATTAATTGTACTGACTAAACTTTTCTTCTTGGAGAAAATTAAAGATATGCTGTTGTCAACACTTGAGCACAACCTTGCCGACACTTAAACGCAGAGAAGGGTGTGACATCCTGCCCTGGCTGCTTCGCGCTAATTAATCACTCTGGTATTTAGGACCATTCAAGCAGACAAATTAATGGAGAATAATTAGTGTATCTTTGTTCCAGCTCAGCTTTGCACACCAGACACTCCGAGGGAGAGAGGGGAGCATGTAGAAAGTGAGCCATTAGCATGCACATAGTTTTGCTTCTGTTCAGCAAGTTCTGCAGAGATTAAGAGAAAAGCCAAATTAGCAGTCGTGTGACTGGGGTTAGGACATCTCTCAGTAAAGAAAGCTCTCTGTTTGGGTATCAGCTTTCAGAAGCATGTTGTTAATCCAGATGTTACCTTTCATAAAGAACAAAACACAATTAAAAACCTCCTCCTCCCCCTCTCACCCATGCACACAAAAGAAAATAAAGGAATTGTTCCTTTCCATTACAAAGATTTATCTGCAATTTGGCTATGAGTACCCACTAAAAACAAATTTCTAAACCTTCAGTTTTCCTTTCTAGGTGATATCTGGTCAACATTAACTTTCACTGGGAGCACAAAGGAGAATACAACAAAGAACATACATTACGTGGTTATTATAGTCAACAACAACACTTACTATTTTATGTGATTGCTTTGAATAGAGAATACACAAACCCATCAGATTTCAAAAAATAACAAATAGTGTCAGATTTATAGTATAGTAAAATTAAAATAATATAAAATCATGAAGTATCCTAATATATGAAAAAATAGTGATACCTTCCAAAGAAAGCAATGATATTAAGTCCTTGATACAGAGTTACCCTAAAATAAAAGAAATATGTATCTGTACACAGTCCAAAAATAAACCATAGAATATTTTCTGGTTTTCCTGTATAAAAACTTTTTGTTCCAAATTCCTCTGTTACTTTTTCTTACATGATGAGATCTATAAGAATTTGACTACTATCAAGACAGAGATGATCATTGCTAATTCACTTTGACATCATCTCAAGCTTAATGTGATGAATACTGCTTGGTGGGCCTGAACACAAAATTAGTGCACTGGCAATTTCTGCGGTAGTTTAAGAGTTATTCTAGACATCATCAGGATTTAGTCTCTCTGACTGGTGCCAAAGTCTAACAACATGTAACTCATTGCAAGACTAGGACATAAAATATTTCCTTGTTGAAGAACACTATGTTTAGGAAGATTGGTTTAGAAACTTGCTGCTCAGACCCATTTGTAGAGTACATTGCTTACAGGCAAAAATGCACCATGGCTCACAAAGCACAGTGTCTCAAGGGGGTGGGGGTGGGTGAAAAGGGTCAGGGAAAAAAAGATCAAGAAAGACCACACAGTGAGAAAAGCTGACCACATTCAGAAGCTGTATCAATCCTAATCAATCCTATAAATTCCTTTTTTTCTTTTCTTTTATTATTTTTTTTTTGTAAGAGTACACAATAATGTGCAGACTATAAAACTGTGCTACGTGCAGTTTATTTTTGAGCAGCATGAACTGAAAGGCAAGGAGAGGGGGAAGGAATCCCACCCAGGTTTTGACAGGATATAGTATACTGTTTTAACACAACATTACAGGGCTTCATAAAAATGTGATATTTCTGTTCACAGTGTCCTGGGTTTGTTGGTCGAGGGAGAACACAGCTATGAAATTGTGAACTCTCACAGTTCCTCACTGTGAGGGGGAAAGCAGAGCACCACTCCGCAGTTTCCTCCAACACAGAGTTACTGTGTGGTAAGACCAGATGCCATTAGAAATGCTGCCGTTCTGGGAGTGGGTTTCCTCAATCTTTGAAGGTGCATAATCCTCATTAAAGGAAAACCCTGAGCGTGGGAGGGGCAGCACTGACATCAAGGCACCTGGCCATGACTAAAAGAGCTGGCCCCATATGCGGCTGCTGCTGAGCAGCAGAATGTAATTTAGTCGCACCAGCAGGAGCAGAGGTCAATGATTTTATATTAATGGGGATCACGACAGTTCTAAGCTGTGGCGTGCTTTGAAATAAGTGTTGTACAAGGCAGCAAAGAGGGCTCAGCAGAGGAAATGAGCTGTGTCACTGTCTCCTCATGCCTTGAAGCAAATACAGAAATGTTTAAAGTTGCTATAGACTTGAAGACATAATATTTTATATACAACAATTACCTTTTTTAATCCAAAAGCTAAATAGCTTGTGAATTATTGCATCTTCTGACATAACTGAAATGAAATTAAAAAATTAAAAGCATGGGACTTTTAGACTGCAATCTAAACAGAAGAAGAAGTCGAGGAAATGTGATAAATCCTTTAAAAAATCAAATACACTTTGTAATTAATCATTTGCATGCAGGGATTACGGTCACATTGCATTAAATCACAATGCATCAGCAAACAATCCGTGTCAATATCACCTAACAAAAATCAGAGATTTAACCACGCAAAAGGGTCCAAGTTTTGATTAAAAGATCCTCAGGAGTTTTAATATGTACACTTCAGACCCTGAACCAAATTCACATTTAATCAAGCTTCTTTGTGGAGCTGTAATGTGAGCTCTTCTGTGGCTTTTTGGGGGATTTAAATTTGGCCTTTCATGTAAGTGCATGACACAGCAATCCTTTACATGGATCAATACGTAACTCAAGGGATACCTGAGGTCCTTAATGAGGTTTTCTGGGTAGGGGTTATTATTATTGTTGTTATTGTATTCCATTGGCACAAGCAATGTGGTAGGTGCTGTTCAGAGGTGTGGTGGAGACATGATCTTCTCAACAAAGAGTACTCCTTGTGAGGGGATATTTGTGCGAGGCAGAATAAAAAGAGAACAATGCTGTACCCTCCCCTACTCTTTCCCAGCAAAATTCAAATTACTCTTCTCTCAGTATTGATCCCAAAGCCTTTTGGCAAGTATTACAAAAGATACAGCATCTGAAGTTAGCCATAGCCCTGTGGATCAGCTGTAAGATGTTACTCCATGGTGTAAGAAGGCACAAAGCACAACAATGGTGGAAATACAAAGAAGGGGGAATGATGGGGCATAACAAAAAGGATGGGAGATACAAGATAACGACTCAGGAGTAAGGATTGTAAAGGTTCTCAAAGGCAGTGAGGAGCAGTTTGCATTTTACTGAAGGGTGGGAAAAATAATGATTGACATGTTTGGAGTGAGAACCCAAAAAGAATTGAGAAAAAGTATTTTTAACAGAGAGGAATTTGGAAAAAAAAATTGTGTGTTGAACCACAAAAGGAAATACTCCAACAACTGTGGTAAAAGGAGTTGAACACAATATTAACTATTAACTAATGAATTGTTAAACATAAAGCCAAGAATAAAGGAAGAAACAGTGAAAAGGGTGGAGCAGGGGGTGAACTGACAGTTAGGGAAAAGTCTAAAAGGACAAAACCCAGCAAACTGAAATGAGATTGGTAAAAAAGGCACATAGAAAAAGTTAGGAAAAAAAATTATGAGGTTTTATTTTTTTGTGTAGACATATGTCAGTAGTATTCCAAGGGCAAAGGAGGACTTCTATACAAGGGTTTAGCAATTATGCTAAAGAACAATTAATAGTTAACAACAGCTAGAAATTAGTGAAGAGTGCCAAGTATAACTAACTGGAATGTAGAAAGGGAAACCAAAGGAATAGGTAGGGACTTTCCCTGGAGATAAGAAAGCCCCTGTAGTCCCAGTGTCAAATGCAAAGTCACACTGACCAGCTGACTGGTGAAACCTTTGTGCTCTGTGAGGAAAAGTCTTTTATGAGTCAGGTATGTCCTTTGCTAGGAGCCACTTTCCCCTCTGGAGGCAGTCTCATCTCCTGGCTCTGTCAGTGATAGCCTGACTCCAGTGACAGCGAGGCCATCAGCAAGAGCTGGACTGGATACTGGGTGAGCAACAGCAGCTGGATCCTCAGTCACACCTGGGACAACCACTGGAGGCACACGGAGGCAGAAGGAGCCCAGAAGCTGTTGAGCATTTTTTGAAGGAGCTTTTCATTGGACTTCGAGCCAAAAGCTCCAAGTCCCCTGTCTCTGACTCTGTCTCCTAGCAGTGATCTTGCAGGCAATAAAATTTCGCTTTCTGAGAGAAGCCTTGTAAGAAGCTGAGAACTGATTCGAGACTCAGAGCTTGGCTGGCACTAAATTTCACAGCTAACCCTTTTAAGCAGGTTTTAAACAAAGTGCAGTATGAGCCTAATATAGGTGTTCATTAACTATTAATAAATTGTAAGGAAACCATTGACACCTATATGAGCACAGATGGGATTGATGAGCACAGCCATTACCAGTGAGTAGCAAACGGGTCCGCGATAGCGACACGCTGGCTCCAGAGCACCTGTGTTATGCGGAGAATCACTTACACAGAAAATCCCAAGAAATAACAAGCTCATTCACCTCTCTCTTCCCTTGACTTACAGCTGGCATGTGTCTGTTCTCCCATCTTCTGGGCTACCATCTACCTCACTTGGGAAGGGGTCTGGACAGACTTAAGCTGACTTCCATTGCCTTCGGCAGGAGAATAGTGAGCAAAAGATACAAGGGAAAAAATATTAAAGAATGACAGGAAAAGTCACTATATTCCAATGGCCAATGTGAAATGTTTTTAAAAGGCTGTTGTTTAAATAAAGTATTTAATGAGAGAGAATACTCTTAGAGATACAGAAGAATGCTTGCTTTGACAACTGTTTGCAATTTCCTGACTTCTATGTGTCATGTATTTTAATGCCTTTGTTCTTTAAGTTAGCTTTTCAAGTTATATTTTACCTAAAAGTATGTTTCAAGTATATGGAAGACAAGCGTACCACCTCAGACACAAAATTAACCTGTTCAGTTTTTCAAATTGTAAACTACAGAAAATATAATGTTAAATGATCTGAATATAAAACTAAGTTAATGATCTAAAGCTTGTCTCTGCTTCTCTCTTTTTTTCTCTCTGCCTGGCTAGTTGATATAAGGAAATATATCCTTCACTAATGAACAGATTTATCATCTTATTTTATTATGAGTTTTAGTCCTACAGATATTGCAGGGAACATGCAGAAGGCCTGGTCACAGATTAGGACTGCTCTGCCAAGGCACTGTAGAAACAGAAGAATGATGCCCTCTGTCCTGAAGAATATTTTCTGAGAGCTTCCTATGAGTTCATTTAAATGAATGAGAGCAGTCATCCAAGTAACTTTTGCTGCTTTTGAAAATTTCAAACAGAATCTGCTAACACCCATTCTAAGTGAGCTTTTTTGTAAAATGGATATCATTATAATCCATTAATGACTGAGGGTAGGATCAAGTTCACTCAGGTTAGGCACTTAACTTGAATCTAATTTTAAAGCACCCAGTATACTAATCCTCATTAGTAAGAGCATAACTAAATTCCCCTACACAGTCAGTGGGGAGAAGAAGGTTGCTTTTTTTCTTCTACTTAAATGAGCCAAGACCAAAAATAATAAATTTCCACAGAAAGGTGGTAGTTAAGAAATCAATAACCTAGTTCCATGTGATAGTAGAGAATTTGATAGATGTTGATGCACAGATGATCCCAATGAGTTAATTGCTTCTGCACAGTAAGGAAAGGTTAAAAGGAAACTCCAGTGTTCCCTGTCAACCTGGCCTAGAAAGCAAATGTATGAACTCACACTTGCACTTTTGATCAGGCTAGTACTGGGCATATAAATATGACACAGGTGTGAGTATTATAGAAATGTAAGAGGTGAGGTCTTAAGCATGGAGTTAGAATCTTATTTTACTTCCCAGATATGATTCTTTTTCATATATAGTTCACAGTAATTAAGATTGTATGCTTAGAGTCATTCAAGAGAAAAACCTTGTCCCACCTAGGTATTTACTGCTAGAGGACACTGTTTCCATCTCAGCTCATTAAAGGAAAAACATAAAACATGTAAACATGTAAAAAATGAAAACCAACACACAAAACATCAGGACCAAAGATGAAAAATCCATAATCCTTAGAAGCATTGAGCAGAACATTCTGAAAGAGACCTAGAGAGGTCACTTAGTCCACCTGACTCCTCAAAACACAGTCAACAAGGTGGTCAATACCGTTTTTCCCTTTGGATTTCAAAAAGCTTCAAAGGCAGAGATCTCACAACTTCTTCAGGCAGCCTGGAGAACCTCAGTGCTCAATCATCCTCATGACAAGAGAAATTCCATGATAAAGACTTAAAAGAGCACAGTCCTGGGACAGACCCCCAAAGAATTCCACATGTGCACTGGAATCCTGTCAGTACACAATGCTTTTCATTTGCCTCACAGTTTATTCATCAAGACCAGAATGTCCCAGTTTGGATACAAGGATGCAGTGGAATACTATGGTGAAAGCTTTGGTAGAGTGAAGACAGATGGCACCCATCCCTTTTTTGTCATCCACAGTCCTAGACATTTAATTTTAGAAGGCAATCAGGGAAGCCAGAAGCATTTTACCCTTGGTTAATCCATGTAGACTTTTCTCAGTCTCCACCTTCTCATTTGTGGGCCTAAAAAAGTCTTCAAAGAGAACTTGGTCTATGATTTTCCCAGGGATCAAAGTGAAACTGATTGGTTGGCAGTTAAACATCAGAAAAACCAAAATTCTTCCACTCCCCTCAGGATTAAAAAAAATATTAAAAACAACAGAAATCAAGAAAATGCAGCAATAGACTAGCTGCAGTCTTAGAAAACAGCACAAAAGGACCCTGTTTCATAGCTTTAGGCTATGAAACCAATTCTTCTCATCCGGGAAAGCTGCATTAAAAAAAAGTATTTGTTTATACTCCAGCTCATTCAATATGCATATGCAAAATACACATCTTCCTGGGCAAAACATTCAATTGGAATATTATGGACTTAATTACCATGTATGGTCAAGATGTTTTCCTGCACAGAGTAATACTAACAAAGGGCCTTAAAAGGAATAATATCAGTTTTAGTGTCCTGGGAGGCCTTTTAACTTTCACAGGGTCTTCTCAGGAAGTCCTAACATAATATGATGAGGTTAAGATTTGGTTTTATTTCAATATTTTCACAGTTTCTGTGGCATTACATTTCTATCATGTATCTTACTGTGTGAGCTCACAGCATTAAGATTCTGCCTCATGATTTGATGTTCAACAATATTTTTGTTTGTGTTACTAGTTCTATTGTCATAATGGAAAATACTCTAGTGACATTAGCCTTAGAAAATTAGGCTTCATTTATCTTAACAAGTGCACCTTAGAGTATAAGAAGCACAGAAAACACAAAGCATGAAATGTTCTACTGAGACAATGTATGTCATAAATTTTATAGAATTATTTAATAACATTTATTGTTCTTGATGGCACCTTTGTAGAATACTGCTGCCTTAAGAGAAATCTTAAAAAACAGAAAACAACCAGTATATTTTAATTATGTATATTCTTTATCAAATAATAACATACATCTATGTATTCTTGTAAAAAGCAATGTCTAAGTGTCACAGTTTTATGTGTCTAATCCTAACTCCCTGCATAAACAGCTTTCTGAATTTTTTCAGTGGCATGGTTAAGTTTATGAGCTTGGCTTTTAAGGAGGTGCTTATAATAAAAGTCTTGATTCTTTGTGAAATCAAAGTCTTAGAGTATTGGAATATGATCCCAATATTACCAGATAGATTGTGCCTGGGCTTTGTCTGACCCTTGCTCCTGGGCCAAAGGCGGAAACAAAGCCAGGCTTGTAGAAACTCAGTTTGCATCAGGTGGGAAGGCTTCAGGCGAAGGTGAGGAGAAAAAGGAGACAGATTCTGTCAGAGGGTTAATATCCAGAGTTTATTCCATGGTCACAGACGTCTGAATCTTAGGTAACAGCTCCAACAGAATGGTGAGCACATGGTCCAAGCTCAATTTAAGCCCAGGGACAGGGGGAGGAGAAGGGACAGGTGAGCACCAACCAGGTGGGAGGAGGAGGGTCTCAGGGAACTGAGGGACACATAGACAGGCCAATGACCCCAGGCCTGAAGAGCATCCTTTGAACTTGACCAACCACACGAGGCCTTGCTGGAATGTTAAGCCTGATTGACAGAACTCACTCAGCAAGGGGGCGAGGGGGAAGGCAGAGGGGTATTGCCACACCTGGGAAGGGACTGGGAAGTAAAACAGGAAATTGCAACACACTGCAACATCTCCCCATGGTTTTGTTTAAAAAGAAGGGGACTGGGTTTGTGGTGAAATCGGTTCTACCTCTACAAGAGGGGGAGATGGGCTTGAAATTAACTTGAGAACTATGTGTTTGAATAGTCCAAAATCAATGCTAGCAACTACAATAACAATAACTAAAATAAACAGTACTAAAACCACAGTTTTCAGAATAGATCCCAACCTGCCCTTGAACAGTCCACTCAGCCAGTCATCAGTTTCTCTGTTGACGTCTGAGAGCTTTTGCCAAGGTAGTCCTTACATGCTTTGGGCTGTGGCACTATGCAGGAGATCGCAGGCGGGATGATCATGAGTAGGACGAGAAGCAGGCTCGGTCTCATGGCGTCTCGAGGCTACACACGAACAGTGGGATCTAAACTGGTACAAGAACTTGAGACAAACATATATTACAAGCTATTCCAGATAGGAGGCTTAAATGGAATTTCCTCCAGAGAATGCGTGCGGTGTTTCCTTCTCCAGGCAGCATGAGCAACCTGGGGCACTTCTGTACATTTCTCTGAGACCTTGGGAATATAGGGCTTTACCCATTTGGAAGGAACCCACTCTAGACCAGAGGGGGTGGACACACAGGGGTATCCACGTCCCCAACTAACCAATTTGTAAGGTCCCACCGTCTTCCAAGTCTCAGGGTCCTTTACTAAAACCAGAGGCTTTTCTTTCATCAACCTGTGACTGCTCGCCACAAAGTGGCGTAGGATGGGTGGGTTCAGGCTATCAAAGGAACAATTCAGAAAATTGATTGTGAATAGCGCCCTGGATAACCGGATGTGGGGGGGTTCTACCTTCAGAACCTGTTGTTGCTGGTCCAGGACTCTTTTAATATCACGGTGAGTTCTTTCTACAATGGCTTGACCTGTAGGGGAGTAGGGGATGCCAGTTTTGTGCTCTACTCCCCATTGCTGCAGGAAGCTCCTGAATTCCTTGGATTTGTAGGCAGGCCCATTATCAGTTTTCAACTCCTTGGGGATGGCCATGAAAGAAAGATCCTTACAGCAACATTAACTCTTTCAGTATCAACAAGAGACTGTAATGTGTCATGGGATACAAAGCCTGTTGCAGAAAGACTTAAAGTGGTACTGTTGAACATGGCTTTGAGGAGTTTGCAACAGCCTGAATTCTCCCTCTGTGTGAGGGAGTTCTGTGTTACAAGTCCTTATCACACAACCTAAGGTTTGTTTCCTGTTTTGCTTGTCCCAAGTAAATTAGAATGAGGTAATTTACTCTTCCTTCATTCTGCACAAAAAGCAGCTGAAAAAGCCTCTGCTTGGGGAAGTCACATCTGTGACCAGTGTGATCAGTTCGGGCTGGTACAGTTGCCTAGGAAAGTTTCTCATCAATTTTAATGTAGATTTAGAGAGGTGTTCTAACCAGCCTTGATGATTTAATCACTTTTTTTGCAGTAATGGAACATAAGACATTGTTTTCCCTAGTTTTACAGAAGGTAAAAACTGTATAGGCAAATAAGTATGGAGCACCAGTGCATGGCTGAATCCATGTAATACTTTAATATTAGTTTCCATCTTGAAATACCAAAGCTGAAATATCTCACTATTTTAGTGATCAGTGGGAATCTCAGTGTGGAATTGCTTACTTAAAACATCACTTAAGTCACTTGACATTGACCAAATATGCCCCCATTAAAATGACATCTCACAAATATTGCCCGATTAAGCAGTAGCAGTAGCTATTTGTTGATGAAAAGATAAATCAGTTTCCTGGGAAAAGTGCCAGTAGATAGCTTGTATACTCTACTTACATACTGGATTCTTGATAGATTTGGTGAAGATGTCTTCATGTTAGTATAATAAAAGCCTATTATCAGTTCAACAGCAGAAAACTGTTTTCATTCATCAAGAAAATAGCAGGTTCGACACTAGTTGCCTTTTTAAGTGAAAGATTGGACATACGCTATGAAAAAATTTCCTGCCATTGCAGAGAAGGATAGCACACTCAAACACATTTTTAAATTTAATTCCACTTCTCAATTCAGTTGTCAGCCTCTTTACAGTAAATTACATGGTTACTATTAAAAAGCACACTTTGACTTGTTCCCAAAGTAATTTTTTAAAAAGTTTGAGCAAAATTCTTGCAGCCATTTTGGATTTATGACAAGAGTAAAAAACTAATCCTCTTGCCCTCAACTTCTCTGAACAACATAGGAAAAAAACTTAGCTGTGTTTTTTTTCTCTCCCCATGGGAATAATTCAAAAGTTGATGAACTGCCAAACTTCAAACTTGTGTCATTTTTATTGAATATTAATATTCTTTTCTTACGAAGGCCAAGTGCCAAATTTGACGAGACACCAAACCCCCCCCCCCCATAGTACATGTCAGTCCCTGCTTTGTAAAAACATGATGGAACAGGTAAGAGGAATTGAAAAGTGAGTGATGGTAATAAGGCTTGTGATACAAGGGAGGACAGGAAAACATTAAGAACTCTTTCTAGTATTACAGGCATTTCTAAGAGCTTGCCCAGGGAAATACATAACAAATAAAAACTTCCTTGCTACATTTAAAAATTAAATAGGATAAAGGTACCAGATAGTTTTCTTTTTAAAAAACTGAAAGAAATAAAATTTATTCCTAATGATTCTGCTATATATTTTTTTTCTACCAGTTAGGTATGACAACAACAAATAGCCCTCTATTTTGTCTTTTAATTTCTGAAAAGAAGAAAGGAGATGAAAGAGAAGAGACACCTGAGATTACCCTAAAAAAAAGTAGAGAAGGGCAAAATATTCATTACTAGTTGTGGTATCTCATGGAAACTCTCAGGTAGTTCCAAGTGTAGTTCCAAGAAGGAAATAAGCCACACAGTTTAGACTTTCAGAACTTTTATTTACTACCCTGGTTCACCATGAGCAATTGCTCACTCTCTACAGACCTATTGGAAGAACTGAGTTTGAATATCTGTATCTGCATTTTTGACTTTTGCACAGACCAATAAAGCTAGGCCTGAGAAAAGAGGGTTTTTGGATCTCTCAGTGAGGACAAAGAGGTTAAATATCTGTTTCTGGAGCAATTCTAGGCTCATGAAAGAAATCAGCAATTAAATACCGAAGCCTTGGAATATTAGCAGTTTTTTTAAAATCAAGGAAACTCCATCAAAATGTAGAATATGATCTTAGACATATTTGAAGTGTCCTTTAAAGAAGCTGTCATGTCTATTTTGGCCTCTTTCCCTGTCTGTGAGTAGGAAAGAGACAGCCCTTGCTGGTGCAGGGAGCCAGAGGCAGTGAGACAGCTTTGCTCCACAAATGCTAATAAAGGTGCTTCTTCAGCAGTGAGAGTCAGGTACAAGTTAACATACACAGAATGTCTTTCCTCAGTTCTAATTTGTGCAAGCCATTAATGGATAAGAGTAAAAAACATGATAGCAGCTATCCATTACAAAACTGTCTCTGTGGATTAAAGTACACACTGATTGTTCCAGCCTAGGGAGTCGTTTAAAGGGGAGATGTGGTGGTTTGACCAGGAAGAAGTGGGAATTCTGGGATGCTGTGGTCAAACCAATGGATGCTCGGAGTTTGATATTGGCACCTGGTGTGACCAGTGCGGTTTGGACACACCTCCGAGAATACACAGGGGTTAAAAAGCAGAGCTTCGGCCCTGAGAGGCCTCTTGGGATGTCCAGGCGAAGAGGTCAGATCTCCCTCCCCTGTCCAGCCGCTGCTGCTGGGCGGGGGAGGGGCAGCCATGTGGTAGGCCTGGGCCTGGACAGAGATGGGGGGTGAGAAGGCCCTCGAGGATGGAAGGGTGGAAGAGCCCCAAGAGACATCGGGCAGCCATCCCCTCCCAGCCCTCCCAGGAGAGAGAGAGGGAGAGCCGGTGTCTGAATGTGATAGCAGCCGGCCCAGGAGGAGAAGGGGGGAAGGGTGCAGCCCGGCCTGCCGCAGCAGCAGCAGCGCGTGTGGGAATATCGGCTTTCTGGGACAGACAGAGACTGGAAGTTTTAACCCCTTTCTTACATGATTGGGGCCTTGCAAAAATGCTGATCCTCCTCAGAGCTGAATAAGAAGGGAGATAGGAGATGAGATGAGACAAGGACCTGGCCCAAAAGATGTAGAGACGACTGAGTGGGGAGAGATGATTAGAGTGGCCTTTTGGCTGGACTTTTCTTGTGTGGCCATGGACTCAGTTTGTTCCTGTGACACAGAGACTGCACTTGGGAGGAAGCAGTGCTCAGAACCAGGAGGGTTCATCGTGGGGACCCCTCGGCCCCAGGGGGTTGGAAAAATATGGGAGGGACAGATGTCCCAAAGCAGAGACTGTGCCTTTTTGGAGTGAGACAAGGCATCCTTGAAAGACAGCCCTAGAAGCAGCTCTGGTCCATGCACAGTGGTGAGAGCACTGGGCATGGAAGGAAAGGTGTCATGATGGCAAAGGACTTTCCAGGCAGTGCTGAGTGACATGGAAGCACACGAGGTTTCAGCGTGTTTCCAGAGGAAGCCTATGATGCGAGAAGGACTCCTCTCCTCTTCATGGACTGAAGTTTGAGTATACTGAAGGGTGGTGTTAGGCTGGGCAGTTGGTGATTTGGGAGAATGTATCGGATTGGGAAATTCTGGTGGTGGGGAGGAGGAAAGTGTTTTTGTAAGGTTTTCAATTTTTTTTTCCTTATATTTTTTTCCTATTTTCCTGTAGATTAGGTAATAAAGTTTTCTTTATGTTTAAGCTGGAGCCTGTTTTGCTTATTCCTGGTCACATCTCACAGTAGACACCAGGGTGAGGGCATTTTCATGGGGGCACTGGCTCTGTGCCAGGCTCAAAGCATGACAGGAGAATAAAACTGCTTTAAGCAGTGTAAAAATTGTGTCTGCAATCATAGTGCCAGGTTACTTTTGGATATCATACCTCAATTCTGTCCTCACTCTAAACAGGTGGGTAATTCTTGGTTTTTAGTGGGTTATGTAGACTACAATCCATCCTCAAAGACTGATCACTAGTATTCACACTTTCTACTCACACTCTTGAAAACATGCAGAGCAAGGATGAGAAACCTGTGACAGAGGTTAGACAGGGCCTGTCTACATTTTTGTCCCATTTTGTCCCAGTTGCAGTATTTTGTTGGTTTGGGGATGCTGGTCCTGGATAGTCCCATGGCAGGTGAGTGAGTGTCATGTGAAGAAACATGCCAGGGCCAAACCAAAACAAGGACCACATGCTATCCAAAGTAACTGTATTACTCTGCAGTGTGGCTTGGTAACCTCCAAGCAGTAGATGTATCTTTATTTTTATAAGTGTATATTTTGGTCATGCTTTGGCAGCAGCAATAGCAACACCTGATTTGTCAGGTCTGTAATAAATGCTCTCTAATTTATTTCCTTTGCTGGAGAGAAAGAAAAATCACTACATTGCCTGCTGCTGTCTCAGGACTGCTGACATAACCATGGAGGGGTGGCAAGTCCAGCACCTCTCACATTTCAGGCAGAAGGAGGAGGCAGAGGGAGGGAAGCCTTGCCTGGCTCCTTGGGCAGTGCCTACAGTGGTCCAGGAGGCTCCATTTCTGCCATCTATTAAAAATCAGGGAGAAGTCAGGCAAGTTCCAGACCAAACAGCAGGTTCCACACTAAACCACTGCCTCTTGCTAAATCAATAGAAGCAAGATGAATTAAGAGTGAATGTGCCAGGTTTTTTAACTGATATAATTAAATCAGTTTTTAAATGCATCTTCAGTTACATAGACGCATTCACATCAGATCTTGGCCATCTTCTCCCCCTCACATACTTGAAGCCTGAATCCTCCTTGCCAAAGGGGCAATATGATCAAATCTGCATATTCTAATTTTTCAGAGCTTGTAATATGAAAGTCTTTGAGAGCTGGTGGTATTCAGGTGCCCAAGTATCTAAGCTAGTTTAACACTGTTGAATCTAGGCCAAATAAGTGCTTTTAAGTTTTCCCCTTAAGCTCTTTGGGCTTCAGTTTTCCCACTTCTGAAATCAGAGTTTTGAAATCAAGATTTATGGTGGGAGAAAAATATCAGCTGCCTCTCACACAGAGATCTTTTCTGCTCTCACTAAACTGCCATGAATCTTAATTCTGAGCAAGAGGTTTTGAGATCCTCACAGCTGAGGATCACTGTTTTAGCACCTTCTGCAAGCTGAAGGGGGAAAAAACACCCTCAGTACTGTCATTTCAAACCAGCCTATAACATTTCCCCGAGAAGCTATTTGGGATGTAAAATTGTATCACACCAAACCACATCAGCCATCTTTCAGTGAAAGACAAGAACAATTTACTGTTTAAAATAGAAGTATTAATGTTTTAACAACCATAGATCTTTGTCTGTAATTTTGTGAATGAACAGATCAATAATTAAGCAAGAAACAAAACCTAAAATATTATGTCCAGAACTAGCTCTATCCTTCACTTCCTAACTCAGTAACTTTTTCCAGTGCTTTTACCAGACCATATTTGTTCTGTGAAAATGGAATGTAGCTCCTCTTTAAAGTGCATCTACAAGACACATGCGAGAGTCAGATCTCAGCTGGGAACTAAATTTTAATTCTGTTTTTGCCACATCAGTGTGAAACACACCTTTTTTTTTTTTTTTTTAACATTCTGTATATTTGATTTATTTAGTTTACTTGGAAACCTCACTCTCCCCTAACATCTTGGATTCATCAAATACTCACTTTTTGGGCTTTCAGCACGCAGTTTTTCTCTCATTGAAAACGTATACAAGATTTAAAAGCTCAAATTAAAATAAAAAATAAAATTAAAAAAAAGAAAAAGCAGGGGGATAGGTGAAGGTATTTTTTATTTTTCCAGGATATTCCCTGAGCTGCAAACATTTATTTTTGCCATAGCATGCACACAGAGAGAACAGCTACCTCCTACCTGCCTTGAGCACTGCCCTGTGTGCACACGCCCAGGGTAAAGGGAGGTCCTTGGCTGGGGCACCCAGCAGCAGGAACATGCCAAGATGCTGTAGTGGCCTACACAGCACAATTCATTTTCAGGCGATCACATTTGGGTATTCACCGAGGACAGATCTTGTTAGGTGTTGAACACCCTGGCACCAATCCAGAAAACCATTTATACCCACGAGGAGCGTGCCCAGGTTGAGCATGCATTTCTGTCCTTTCCTTGATTCAGCTCAGATGGAACAGTATTGCTTTTCAGGAGCTTTTTATTCTGTGCCTGATGAGAATGACCTTCACTCATCACTCATATGTTTGTTGCTTAGGGTCAGAAAGGGGATCAGACAGGAAGGCTTTCTCTCACTTCTGATTTCCGAGGGAGAGAGAGAAAAATCCACTTTTTTCCTTTTCTGAGATCCAGTACATTGCAAGCATCGAGAATGCAGTTTGTGCACTGTTACAACCTGTCCTCTCTTGTGGCTGAAATCCCACAAACATGTCTTGTCTGCTTATCCTTGGAAACTGGGAATATTATTTCTTCATGTGTGCTAAAGTGAGGAAGTTAATTTTTTAGAAAACTGTAGTGATTGCCGTGGAAATAATAATAATGCCACTTAAAAATTCAAGTGTGCAGCCTTTCCTTTCTCAGTTGGAAACATCCACTGTCCAGTACTCTGATGCTTAATTGCAATCCACAGAACACTGAAGAAAAGAGGAGAGAGGCCACATTGCAGTCCCTTGAGTGTTCTCTGTATGCTACAATTAAGTTCCTCCATGCATCTGTCTTATTTTCCCTTTTTTATGTCTTTTCCAGGCAAAAAAAAAAAAAGTCCTGAGGGATGGTTTTATATTTTGTTTTGCTTAATTATCTGAAGTAGAACATGTAAAAGTCATTATTTTATACTGTACAAAATAAGTTCTGTTTTCCTTATTTATTTCTGCCTAGAGAGGAGTTACTGCTGAAGTTAAAAATATGTCAATTTACCTGCGAGATAATTAAAGACCTATTTATTTCTGAGTCACAAATATCATTGGTTCTGATATTAAATCAGTAAATAGAAAAGTATATGGCATGGGGCCAGGGAGAGAGACAGCATTAGCAGCCATTTAGTGTGACCACAGTAAGAGCTGAACAATCTGATGCTTGGGCAGTGCTGAACTCAGGAAAAATGCAACACTGATTCTCTCTGATACTTTTTTTTGCCTTTTTGTCTGTGATGGATATATAATAATTATATTTTGCCAGAATGCCAGTGGAAATGGAAGTGCTGTTGCTAATGTAGAGGCTGTAAAGCCATCAGAGGAGCTTTAAGCAAATGTTATCTGTTTTACTGAAGAAATCAATTACACACAGATTGCTTAAACCAGTGACAGGCATAGTAAGGAGTAAAATCTGTTAAGCAGAAACTTACAGCCATCAACGTGTACAGATTTACATGTTATATGATACAACTATTCAAGAATTTCAGATTACAAAAATCAAGGAAAGAGAGAAAAATAAGAGAAAGTCTAGGAAAAAAATAAAAGGCATTTTTTAATGTTCGTGTCTGCATCTTATACAGCTGAGAGGCTTCACCTTTCTTCACCTCCCCTTTCACTGGCACAGAAAAGAACTGGTGAAGAGTACACTACCAGGAAGATGGGCAGTTTTGAGGGATCTGGACTTTGACATTGGTCAGTTGTTAATGGTCTGTCCAAGTTTAGAATATGTCTGTAATTTCCCTACATTATTTGTGCTCTGCCATTTCAGGGTATTGCTTTGGTTGAGAAAAAAATTTAATAGTGCTTAGGCTTCGGCATTTAATCATATTATCGTCTCATTGTTTCTGGGTATAAAACAATTTCTTTTAATTCCGAAAGAATGATTTATAAGATGATATGCATGTTAGCACATATTAACAATTACAGCAAAGAGTGTATTGAAATTGCTTGCCACAGAATCATTTATCTTTTACTCACAGAAGAGTGTTTGCACATGGTTGTGTTAGATGGGGTCACTTTGCATCCATATTTTCATATTTAAGGAATGGCAAGATGATATCTCTACAACTTGTGAGAAAGCAGCATGTAACTGCACACTCAAAAACAGAATTACTGAAAAATTAGCTACTGCTTCTGAAAGTATTGGCCTTAATCATTCATAAAGTGGAAAAAAAAAATTTAGTCAAAACTCCTTTGACAAAAAAATCCCTAGTCAAATCTGCCTCTGTCTTGGCTTTTGCACTGCTGATACTTAGAGCATTAAACATCCTTACAGAGAATATCACTGTTCAAAAGGACTGTCAAGCCTGTTAATTACTCAGGTGGAGTTAGCATACAGCTCATTAAACCATGTCAAAACTTTCAGTCCTTCTCCACTATATCAGTCCCTTTAGAGGCTCTCACATCAGGATAATTTGATTCTTAAAAATACATTAATTCAGATCATACATTACACCAACAAATTATTCCACTTTCTTTGTAAAACAGGTCTGATCCAACCAGAAAGGGTACTGCAGCAAAGACAGCTTCTGTAATTAATATGTAGTGGGTGTGTCTGGTGCAGGCAAGGAGCGTTTGCAAGCTGTACTCGAGGGTAGTGCTTACAGAATGGTTATTGGCAGACCTTTTGAAGAAATATATTTCTTGCCGTAGAAATATAAAAATAGTTTGTTGCACTTATGAAAGGTTTATTGCAATTGTACAAAGTATTCACAAATCCATAGTCTGAATCTTGGCTGCATGGGTTACAGAATTGCCTCAATTTTGCTTCACAACAGAGAAATTCTGTGAAAAAAAATTAAAGATCAGGTTCCCCCCACTCCAATGCCAGAGTTATCAAAACTTCTTCCCTTCAGCAGAAAGCCATTAAAAAAATAAGAGTTAATATGAATCTTCAGAAGTTGGCTTGTGATTTAGAAACCTACATCTTACTATCAGTGGTACTCCCAGTACTCACAAACCAGAACTATATTTAATTAGAGAGCACCTCAAGTCCCACCCCTCCAGGAGGATCTCCAGGTATTTTGACAGGAGTCTGCATCCTCCTATGGTTCAAGTTATCTCTGAAAAAATCTAGAGAGGTAATTGAAAAAAACTATACTGGAGAAAAGCTCCAAATGTTTGTTAGGGTTAGTTACAGTCATATTTTCTTTCTATTCTTTTTTCTTTTTTTTTTTTTTTTTTTGCCAAGTACATTTGACCTGGTGAGTAAACTGGTTGAGACTGGCTTTCATCTAATCTCTGCCAACCAGAGAGAGCACAAAAATCTGGTTTGAACTCAAGCCATTTGGGTTCATGGCACTTTATACTACCTCATCCAATGCAATCAGAATCGATTTACAGGAGTATGAGATTTTCCTCATGAATATAATTGAATTTGGATATAGTTTGTGAAGACTCTTCTTTTAATCAGGGAATAAAATTATGATTTTTATTATTTCAGTGTGCTGAATAGAAACTAAGAAATGACAGCAGGAAAGCATTTTGCTGGGGCAAGCAGGCTAGTTAGTGTAAGACTAGCTGCAAGTTTTAGAAAGAGGACATGATTTTGCTCATTATGTTCAGTCACTCCAATTGGATTTAGCAGAAAATCTTTGTGTGGAATGTCTCGCTATATCAGCACAAAGTTTACAAGATCTATGACTGAGAAGCAATCATCCACCACTGCCACCACTGAGGAAGACCTGACTCTGTTAAACACATTTCTAAAATGACACTTCCAAGATGGATTTCAGCTCTTGATGAATGAAAGTCATCATCACGGTTTTGAAGTTTAGTTTGTTGTTTTTAAATGTGCACTCCACAGGAGTCAAATGTTCATTCTTACCCTGCCTTGCTGGGGAAAAAAAAAATCAGAACAAAATGTAGAGGACAATTAAACATGCAGAACACTTTCTCCTCCAAAATCCTCACATTGGTAATACTACAATAATCTCCAAATTTATCACAGCAGACCTCCAAGTGTGATAATGCATCTTTAAAATACGAACTTCAAGCTAAAATATTAAGCAAGTGTTTCGTCCTCCTATAGGATAAGTGCTGAAATGTCACACACTATTGGGGAAAATGACCCGTAAGTGTTTTTTTCCCTCCTACTGGAGCAGTTAGTGTGGCGTGCAGTGAACCAAATCAACAATGTGATTCAAGCTGTCTCTGCAGCGTCATGGTGAAAGAAAGGATAAACTATAAAAACTACCCTCCTACAGCTCTTAGTTCTTGCTTCCCACACTTTAACATCTTCTGTCACCCCTGGCGCTGTTACTGACCCATACTAAGCTAAACTAAAGGATGATAAGTTTGCTGCCTTTGCCCTTGTCCTAAGGGGCTGCACATTATCCTATCAAGCATCAGAAGCCATTTCTGTGGGATATTTGTCAACCTAAGAAGTCCTTTTAGAACAAATGAAATGGGCAGCGAATTACAAAAATGTCATTCTCTAAAGGAAATGGATGAAGGCTTTTGTTCTCCGGTAATAAATAGATGCCATAGGCTTATAACACTATTTTTGTATTACATTTGACAGGGTTACTATTTCCAGTTCATTAAGGAAACAGCTTGAAAACTATTTTTTTATATGCTTTTCAAAATAATGTTTTCCCAGTAATAAATATAAGCAATATCTCATATAACGTTAACTTCAGCAACAAGATTTCTTTCAAGATACTTGTGTTAGGGATTACTACCTATGAAATGGCAAGTTTTAAATACATATTTTTTCAACATATATAGATGCTTATTTTAACAGACAGGTAATAAGCACACAAGTATTAGTGCCTTATCCTGAGGTTTTTTGGTAATATTTTAAGATTGTTTTTAAATTTATCTTTTGCTAGACCAATTTTCTTGTGCCTGATGATCTTATGGAACCTCATGATATATACTTCATAGGCTAAGGTCAACCAAAGGAATAATAACTCACTTCCTTAAATGAATGCTTCAAAGTAAATCTTCTATGTTTAATAGCAATAAACAGAGGTCAGAATGACACTCTCCCAGGCTCAAGAATAAAGCCTGTGTGTTAATATTCTCCAAGATTTACAGCGGAATTTCTAGGTGACAAAATGTTTGCCAAAGTATGTCCCTGACAAAATATTTTACGATGCTATGACTGTCAGACATCTGAATTTTTACATAAAGCTAAACTGAGACACACAGGTAGAAAATGGTGCTTTGATAGTTTCCTTTGCTATTAAAGAATGTACTAAAATGCTTCAAAGAGGATTATTAATTATTTTGGCTCACAGAAAGTTCTTTTCTGAAGATACTAACTGACTGAAAAATTAAGTGATATATGATATATTGACACAAGTGAACTTAACTGCTATGTCAGTCATAATATTTAATGTGTAAGGTTTATTTCTCTCATCATCCACTAATCAATTATTAAGGGAAAATTTTATTTACATCAAAGTGCTACAATATTTCTTATGTTTACAGCTTATTTTTGCCTGCAAAATAGTCTCTCAACTACTGCACTGCTGGCACTAGTTATTACTGATTACAAGTGAACACTTTATTAATAAGAAGAGCTCAAAATTGATTATGTAGGAAGATAAATCAGTAAACCAGACCATTAACTGGTCCCCTTGCTTTGTAACTATTTCACTAATTCCAGGATAATTATATTCAGACCTTTATCAGTTAGATATTTCCACAAAGTTTGTAACTATTTCACTAATTCCAGGCTAATTATATTCAGACCTTTATCAGTTAGATATTTCCACAAAGTAAGCTGGACATGGACAAAACGTAGGGCGAACAGTAAAGAATATATTGATAAATGCACTCCTTCCTTGTAGTGTGTTTTTCACGACACACACCAGTGCACATTTCAGATTAGACTCCGTCCCTTAGTTATCATTAGTCAGGCAGAGACAGCTAAAGTTTGGGATGAATGGCTCCCAGCAGTGCCCCCATTCCCTTTCTCCCCTGCCCACCAGAGCTCTGCTCCTTCATGCACGGCCGCCCTTCCGCAGGTGGGGAGCTCGGGCTCCCAGAGACCTCAAACAGGGGGATCCTGCCAAGATCTGCTCTAGGAGTGGGGCTGGGGAAGTTCAGCTCTCCCTTTAAGTTGGGGCAGACAGAATCACTCCTGGGTTCAGGCTGAACTGATGAATTAATTTCTTCGGTTGAAACAGAAATGACAGAGGTTTTTCTAAGGAGTGATGAAATATTTAACTAGATAAAAATGCTTTAAGTGGAAAGCAAAGCTAGACATGTTGTTTCCAAAATACTTAGTTTTTAGGCATCCTGAAAAAGCAGGTTAAACTTAGAAAATGCTGTAATGAAAGGGGGGACTTGTAGAATTCCTTCATTTATAGAAAGTATATCTTGTATTAAATTTCTTTCCCTGCCTAACTGATAAAGTGAAAAATTTCTTTCCCTCTAGGATCCCAACTGGGATGTTAACACTAGAGATAAAATAACCTATAGCTGTGGCTATAGCATTTTTTTTGGGGACACTGGAGATCATTTGCTAAAAACCCCTCAGAAAGAGCAGAGAACAGCCCCATCTATTCTGCAAGTTGGATGCACTGTGTAACCCTGGTGCCAGAGGAATCACCAGCTCTGGTGAGGATAGGCAACAAAAATGGACTTTTATTTCCTTGTGCCATTTCACTTTTCTTCAATATCAAACCAAACTACCAAAGAAAGTGGTGTTATTATTCCATAATGTGACTTGATCTGGGAAGAAAAATATGCTTTTCTTCCACATTATCATCCTTCCCTTGAAGTGGGAGCCCTGTGAAACCATGTTCCAGGGGGATTTTTGTAACTCCTATATTTTCTGGGGCAAAGCTGCTTTCAGTGTTAATAAGAATTCCATAAAAGCATGAAAGAGCATGTTAACTTCACAAAAAGGTTAAAACTTTCAGAATGTGTTATCTGAATTATCTTATGAAGAATATTATGTCATATTAAAGGTTATTAGCAGTGCAGAGATCAGAATTTCAGGATGCTCAGATCCTGTTTTTTCTCTGAAATACTGATCTTCCTGCAGCTCTTACAGATTTCAGGGTAGATACCAGCCCTCTTCACCTGTGAAAGCCAAGCCCACCTACCGGGATTTAGCTGCCAAAAAGGTATTTTAGCAGATAACTTTAACACACCCAGTTTTGAAAAAATCTGTCTTTGATTTTTTTTTAGCATTCATCACTGCTTCTCTAAAGAGTTTGGGAATATTACTGTATGCTGTCGAACAGCTGCTGCATTTCACTCCAGGCTTGTATGAAGTGTTCACCATACAGTTTTTCATACCAATTTGCTAGGTTTGCATAGCACTCTGGGATCCTGTAGATGAAAGGAACTGTATCGAGGTTAGATTACTGTTACAGTGAAACCCGTCCTAATAGGCACAAGCCAACCTAAATCACCTGTCCTAACACACAGTAAAATTTCAGCTTCTGTAAAAAGTTCCCTTATATTAGTTCTGCTATATTTTGTGACTACGTGTTGTAATGGCCAAATTAATACCAGGCCCTTTGGTGGCTGATAAGAGGCTTTTACTTTGGATAGTACATGAAGCCATGAACAGATGCAGAACCAGAAAAAGAATGCCTGGTGCTGCAAGCCTGGCTTCATGAGCGATCACAGCACAGCTTTCCTGAAAGCAGAGCTGCAATAATATTAGGCAAGTCTGAATTTTTTATAGGCAAAGTTTAATATGAACTCTCCAAGGAAAACAACCTCAACAGTAAACATGAAATGCCATTTGAAGAGATATAGTTTTTTTACTCTGCTGATCTTACAGTTTCTGTTACAATCGGCCTTAAAACACCAGCTGTAATCCCAAAGTCAGCTTCAGCGGCCCCAGTTACAGCACACAGTGGTAGATAGACAGACAGACAGAGCAGCTCTCACAGCCTGTAAAAATCAAAGACTTGGGGAGTTAAGGCACTCATACCTACCCATACAGTACTCACACTTAAAAGTGTTAGAGGTATTACCACGTCCTGTGGTTTTACTTTCTTTACCCATGGACCCACAGTACAGGGTAGTTTCTCCCCGTCACTAAATAAAAATGTGCATTTGCTGAAAATACACATACACACACACTTTGTGTTTAAACAGAACAGACAGGGGTAAATAAAAACCAGACATGTACAGTAACTGTTGAGGTGAATGAGTTCATTGGTTATTTTTCTAAAGGTTATAACTAATGAAGGATAGTTGGTGCTATTTGTAACTAAAGAGTGAAACAGAAACCAAAAGCAAGAATTTACTTGTAAAAACGTGATCCATAAAAGCTAATAAACCCTCCAAAATTGACATACTTAACTTTGTGAAACCTCAATAATTATAATAATAATAATAGCAATAGTACTAAGAATAAAAATGAATTTGCAGTCATACTTTGCTTTCAAGCTTAAATATTTGAATATGCTTAACAAATACTAAATATAAGTCCTGCAGATAAATAATCTAAGACCCAGACCACAAGTCAGACTAAGGAGTAGGACTCAAAAATTCCCCTTCAATCTCATGCAGTGTCTATTGCACAGTATTCCTCAAACTGAAGTAACTCATTCCTCTCCAATGAAGAGCTCGAAAATGCAAAGATTACTTTGTGGTAATGGTTTAATTGAACAACAGAACATTTGTGTACACTAAGAGCATCTGAGAACAACTGGTCTAGATGGTAGCTGATGGTCATGCCTCTTCATGACTTGTTTGGAAAAAGGGTGAAACAAATTAATTTATATCACTTCAGCAGGCAAGCAGTAAAATGTTTTTCTTGGCTACTGAATCATGTATGCTGCAGCTGTGTGACAAAAGTGGGAAACATTTCCTTCCTCCCAATTCCTTTCACATCTCTAGATTACCAGAGGGTAATGACTATGCCATGAAATCAAGGTCAGTTCTCATCAGTTTCAATGAACACTTTTACAAAGAGTGAGCCTGGTCCAAGACACCTAAGAGCTAATATTTTGAGGAACCTGTGAATTCCATAGCTATTTTCAACATAAAGTGAAACTTGACTAAAAGTGAGCATTTCACAGCATTTGTCACATGAGTCTAAAAGTGCAATTCTAATGCTACCAGACAAGGGGGAAACATCTACCACCTCACAGAATGTGTAAGTTAAAGAAATAGACATTATTCCAAGGATGCCATAAATGGCATGTCGCTTACAGACTCAGTAAGTGAAAATATACTATTGACATTTGATAATTCAAATCTGGTTTTGTATGTGGCTCTATCAGTGGCAACAAAAATACAGAGAATTCGAGAAAACCCAGTGCACTAGACAAAGTATGTATGCTCAGCTGTGTTCCCCCAACATTGTCACACGTTGTTTTTCTCACAGTAACTCAATGCCACAGGGCTGTTGGCATAGAAAGGTCTCGGTTTAATCAGCACAGAACATCCAAACAAGTCTTAATCATATACATTACATGAGATAAACATTTACAAAATTAATATTGATGCTGCCTATGCTAGCAAGAAAACCTGTCAATGTGGGAGGAACGTACCAGTACAATAACAGTAACAAATGCTCTAGAGCCCCTGCATGACTGAACCACTGACCTTGCTACTGCAATTGAGCTGGTGGCGTGCCTCTTATCCATACCAAGCAAAGCTGCCTTCTCTTTAGTAAAGGAATTCAGGACTACTTCCTTAAAAACTTGGTTTTCCCATGTTCACTGGTGGCTCAGCTGCCTTAAATACCCATGATGATATAGAAAACTTTTCTTTCCAATAATATTTCAGGAAAATATGATTTTTATTTCTGCCATTTTCTTTGATTTATCCTAAGTTTCTTATTAGGACAACAAAGTTAAACCAAGACAGAAACATATCTGTTTGGGATCATGAATGATTTGAATTCCTTCCAAAACCCTTTGCAGTGGTTCACCTACCCTTACCAGAGTATCCAAACACAAGGTGTTGACAAAGGAATCATACTCCTAGTGATTATCCAGAGGCTGGAAAGCATTACATTTGCTGAAGCACAGTGAATGTACTAGAGCTGACAGCAGCAAAGACTTCCAGGCATAGGGGACATCTACACCAATACTTTAGTTCAAAGCAGGAATATGCTTCTGAAGTGAATCTCCTAACTTCTCCACTTACTGCATTTCAGCTTGCATCATGGAGAATTCTAAAAATGCCTGTTCAGTTTTCCAAATAAATCAGCAGCACACACCTCTCTGCTCCTGCTCCTGCTCTTGCTCCTGCTGGATGTTGGGTTCCAGCAGCAGATGAGAAGCAGCACATATTAAAAAATTTGCAGGGCATACACTACAGAAAGGCATGTCTTCAGCATCAACAATTTCACTCCACAGATCTGTTCTTTCCAGGCTATGCTGCTTGCTAATGGCAACTTGGCTGCTGTGAGCCGCAGCCGCTCCTGCTGCGCGTTCCCTCCCCTGATGTGCTTTACCCCCTTGAAAATATATGCAGGCAAAGGACTGAGAGAAGAAGTCAAATAACTTCAAAGGAAAATTAATCATAATTTTCAAGTCATTATCCCCTTTATTTTTAAGATGCAACATGGTTAAAGCGTTTCCTTTCAACACCTACCCACCAATAACACAGAAATAGTATAAATGAGCAGAAAACAAAAGGTGAATGGTTATGAGATCTAAAATGGCACAACCACTTTTTTTTTTTCATTGTTTTTCCCAGCTACCCTCTCTTCTGATAGTGTTTTTTCACTTAAAATCACTTATCTCCAAACTCAGTGGGCTTTGGGTTGATGCTGTTGTAGCCGTCACACCTATGAATTGACCCAGCATCTACAAGGTTCCAATTCCTTCAGCCTCCAGACCCAGCTCTGATTTTAGTTTCTTCCTGGCCCAATTAATTAATTGACTTTAATTCAGAACAAACCAGGTTTTTTAAACCAACCCCTGCTACTTTGCACTCCTAATTTAACCTCTCTATGTCTCCCCGACTATGCAGAAAGCAAGCAGTGTATCAAGAGTGGTGCCCCTGCTATTCTTCAGTCAGAACCCACATACTTGCTGTGGGACACATTCCTACAAAAGTAAAATGGAGAAAGACAACTTTCAGTCACGGTGCCCACAGTGCTCAGTGCAAAAGAAATGCCATATATGGTAAAATTCATTTTTCTTACTAATCAAGTGTGATAGATAGAAACTCACACTGACTTTAATGGAGTTACTCTGATTTACCCAGGAGTAAATTTGGACCATAGGGATGATATTTGATGTGACCTTAATCTGATTTGGTCAGAATATATAAGTTAATATGTTTTTATTTCAAATTGATATTATAGTGCTCGTCAATTATAAAGGTCACCAAAGTATTATACCATCAAAAATATTTATTAATATTAAACAATAGCATATAAGTATTTAAACTGAGGAAAAGGCAACATTAAAATTGCTTCCAGTTACTGATGACCTGAGAGGTTATTTTCTCTAGCCAATAATGAGCAGTGGCTCTGTTGCCCTGTAAAGAACTAATAATCTATATAAAACCATTTCAGGACCCCGTTGTGCATACTGTACCTACAGAAGCCTAACTCTGTCCATCTCCACACACCTCTCCCAGTACACCCAGTGTCCGGACTGTTCTGATCTGCTTGCAATACTGTAATTCATTCAGCAGTAACATTCAAAAATGTGCACTTTACTTATGTAATTTGAAGGGAAAGAAGGAAAAGAGATGGCTTTTCCTGATGTAGGGGATAATTCTCTCCTTCTTCTAATGGATGGGCAATAAAAGACTTCTGAAGGCAGTCCAGTAGGCTCAGGAAAAAAACAACCGAGTAAACACTGGAAAAATGCATTCAAAAAATACACTGTGATAAATAATGGGAGTGAAGTTGAAGGAGGGAATTGGAAAGGTTTTGAGGTTTTTTTTTTTGTTTTTTCTTTTTTTTATTTTAATTTTATTTTCAGTAACATTATCTCAGCAAAAAAATTAAAAATTACGCTTTTATATAGTGTATACACTCATGATATATGTATGCATTATGCATATAGGAATAGATGTTGACATGCAGACTGTCAGGTTTTCCTGATCCATCACGTTACCAATGAAATCTATTACTATTAAACATTGATAATCACATGCAGATACACACACACACATATCCAAACATTCACATTTGTGCCCATATGCACACAGTTACACACAAACACTGCAACATCATCTCTGTGATCATGCAGCCCTCCAAATATGCTGCAGGATTCACACAGAGCCACACAGTGCTGGAATTATGAAAAGCAGCAGAAGCTGGACCAGCTCTTCTTCCAGGGAAATCCATGGTAAAAACCTCAGTGAACTCCTCAGGATGACAGTGGCACCAGAGTATTTAACAGGGCATCCTGGTCACATACAAACAGCTTTCCCATAAAGTGTATATATGCATAAACCATCTACTTCTGGTGTGCCAGAGGAATGCACATCTGCATATAGCTACATAAATCTTAAACACAGAAAATATATGCTAAGGCTATAAAAATTCAGTGTGCTAGAGCTGGATGGGATGCTTACATTAGTGCAGATGAGGTGCGTATTGTCTGAGCTTTTGTGTGCTTTTTGCTCTACAACAGGAAAAAGACTGACTGAGCTTCCCTCTCTAGCTTTGTGGGGGTTTTTTTACCTAAATAGGGTGTTGGGATGAGTACTGAACCTCCATGAAAGTGTCGGAAAAAACCCTCTTCAATCAACAAGTTCAGTATTTTCACAATTTTCACGTCATTGTAGCTGATAAAATATACACAGTGTTCTCTTTGTATCTGTAAAAGGCTTTTCCCCCTGCTACAGCTCTAAAGCTTATTTTACATTTTAATACTTCAGACAGTAGCTTGTCCAGCTTCTTTTCATCTCTACATTTCCCCTCTCTTCTTTCTCTTTTTCTTAAGTATTGTATTACATGAAATTCAGCCCTTATTTGGCAGGATTTTATGCAGTCTGTGGTGAGAGCTGAATTCTGAAAATGTTCAGGAAACACTGGCTAAGTGGGGAAATTTATTTGCCTGAGCCAGAGATAACATCTTTCTTAGACTTCTTTTTGAAACACTGGCACTTGTCAAGCAGAATTCTCCTGATCCCCCTTTCCTCTCTCTCGTAAACACACACGTACACACTTATTAAGGATGCAGCAGAACTTAGCCGACACTATAAGCTGGAGTTTTTATTCATTCTCTTTCTACATCCAGTAGGAAGGGGAAAAAAAAGAAGAAATCAGAGATGTTAAAAAAAAAAACAACAACCGCAAGAGCTTTTTCCCCCATTTCCAGAACATTCAGCCCTTCTCATCCTCTTGTTTCAAAAAAAATGATCTATGTCCCCTGTGCCAGCCAGGCTTTCACATTTTTCTTCATTAGAAAATACATCTGTATAGCAAAGTCAAAATTTTGGCATTTATTTTTATGGTCACAGGGTAATGTTCTTCATGAAACATAATCTAAAGCATAAACAGTGAGGGGGAAGCAATCATTTCTCATCCAGGGCACGAGACAAACCTGAAGAGTAAGTACACCCAGATTCAGAGCCCTGCTCTCCTGGCACAGCTGCGTGTTACATATTTTGGGAAGGACAGCTGGGGGCCAAGCAGGTGATTTGGCAAAACCATTTGGGGGTGGCAAGGAGCGAGGCTGAGGACAAAATTAAAGACTTGAGTCTATAAGGAGAGAGGTTTAATGCCTGAGTGCTCATTCTGAACTGTGACCTAAGGTTTGGCTGGGCACTAACCACAGCATGCCTCATCAGCTCCTGTCACGGGTACCTCAGGGCAAACCTCCAGCAGGGAGCCAGCTCCAGAGCTGCATCCTCAGCCACCAGCTCGCTCACACACCACTGAGACCCTGCCGAGAAATCAGCATGCAACCCGAGAAAGCATCCTTTCCTCTGGAATAAAAATTAATATTACTTGTCATATTTCATGTCTGAGCTCTTTTCATGCTTTATCCTCTGTAATGAGGGCTAAATTACCAATATTAGTAGATTTTCATGGCTAGCACAGAAAGAGCTGTTACCAGAATAAATGTTTGCATTGCTTCTGTTGGACACAGGCTTTGCTAATGCAGCTTTGCTAATTATTTCTAAATAGGCAATAATCTGCATCCCCTAGTGCTGGGTAGTGGATTGGCCACGTACCTGCTATTTCCCTTATTTACATGTTTTACAACTTTATCAACTACACTAATTACACTCTGAACACTGTTTAAAATTTTCTGTTAATAGAGATACAATGATGCACCAGAGGATGTGTATTTATGCCATAATTACGCCTCTGTTCCTGCGATGCAGTCTCCAATTAGCTGTCGACGGTGGCACAAGCAGCTGCCTGATATTCTAAAGCAGTGAAACATCTGCACGGCGGATGATACGCTCACATGGATTTTTTTTTTTTAAGCCTAGAAATTTACACCCAAGGGAGTGCAGACAAATAGGAGCCTGTCATGTGTAGGGATGATTAGAAATCCTCACCATGGCAACATTGGAGCAGCCATGTCACAGAGTGAGGGGACACATGTCTAGATGAAGGCGCTAAAAACATTTGCCTTTTTTTTTTTTCTCCAGCATTCCCAACTTCCCTCCCTCCCCCTCTCCTTTTCATATTCTTCTCTTTGCATCTAAAGCCAACCAAAACAGCAGGTGAAAAGGCCAAAATCTGCAGCCCATGCAAGGAATATGACACAGTAGATTTAGTGTCAGGAAAACAGCAAGCAATCAGAGGATGCTGCCAGGCATCCACTGGATGTTTTCTTTCAGGTGGGGGAGGGAGAAGATGGAAAAATAAAGGAGAGAAAAAATATGGGCATCATTCAAAATAAAGCTCCAATGTCTTGATCCTAGTATGACATTTAATAGATAACTTCCATTTAACCCTCATTAACAATTTTTCTCTGACTAGTTGACCAGCCAGCATGTGCTGATGAGGGGGGGAGGGGAGAGAAAGGTGAAAGCCTCTGTTCCCAGCACACTGTTTCAGCTTTGAACCATTGTATGTGTTAGAGAGTGGAACAGCTACTAGAGTTACTGTACTCTCATCTTTATACCTAAAATCTTGGTTGTACAGACAAGGCTGTTAATTCTATCAGGTTCCTTCTGGGCTATTGCCATTTGCAGTGTAATATCAATTTCTCATAATAAAATCATTATAATTAGTCAAGGGTATCATTCTAGAATACAGGCTTGCCTGAATTGCAGGGGGATGGCATTGGTTTGGATCCAAATCTCTCCTTCTTTCTCCATCTACTTACTCTTTCTGTGACTGGTCAAATACCTCCAACATGTTTCGGAAAGGCTCCAGAGAAGTCCACAAATCTTGCAAAACTAATTTATATTACAAGATTTTCTTTGTTTAGTTGGATGGAGAATTTGAAAGACCAGCTGTACGTCTTTGAAAAGAGCTTGCAGCATTTCACTCTCACTGGATCTTGAGCCTCAAATACCAACTCTAAGCTGCTGTTTCTACCTTGTCTTAAATGATGGTGTTTTGATAAACATTTTATTTCTAAACCAAAGGCTAGCCTCTATGATATCTAAAATATTTAGTGAGGCCTTTATTATAAACACATATTTGTGATTCTTTAAAGGATATATTTATGGTTTTAGTGCCCAGGGGTCTATAAAATCAGTGTAGTGGAGAGAGCATGTAGAGAGAGGAGAGAGAGGGCTGTGAAGAGATACTTTGGTAACACAATAAACTCGAAAGTGAGAGTCCTAACTGCATGGTCAGAGGCTGCCACGATTATGGGCACATCACAAACCTCATCTTAGCTCTGAGTCTTTTTGCCTGTGCCATAGAAGACAGACCCTTCATGCTACTTCTAATTAAATTCCAAGCAAAATAAGCAAATTAATTAACATTTGCTGACTTCAGAACATGTGCTCGAAATGTATTGAGAATGAGTAAGTAAAATGTTTTTGGAATGTAATGAGGAAGTTTCTCTCTACAATTACTGAGCTGATGCAAAGAAACTGCCCAGTGTTACAGGGTACCTGTGTCACCACACCATGTGCATAAATTTCACTTGTTATTCATTGTGCATACCCTGTTTTGCTCAGTTCTCATACAGGAGAGTGTGATATTGAAGAGCCACTATGTGTCAGTGCAAGGACAGAGTTTATCTGATAAACAAGTCATTTTTGGAAACTGCAGATGCTCCTACTGTGAAGCATTAAACGTGGCCCCTCTTAGATACACAGAATGGGGTTCTGGTCAACTGAGCACAGGCTGATAAGCTCTGCACAGCTCTGAATGCTGTTTGCCCACATACTAATGTTAAACAAAAGAACTGCATACTGCAGAGAAAGCATGCGGGTCAGACAACTAAATTGCTTAAACCCTTAGGCAGCCTTCTGAAAAGAAAAGGCATGAAAGAAGCTGATATGAGCTTTTATGCAGAATTGTTCTGTTTATTATCCCTGTTAAGAAAATGATGGTAAGGATCTTGTTAAACTATATATTCCCAAATAAGACAAGAGGACAACCGCCTACTAAACAAGATACAATATGCCATTGGTCATTACATGATCAGACATACATCTGTTTTACATTATTTTCAGATTATGAATATAATAAAAAGACAACAAGAAAGCTGTACAGATAATAACAAATGCTGTTAAATTGCATTTTTTGCATTCAGTCATATGATTTGTCATTGAAAGTTTGAGTGTAATAATGGTCTGTCATTTCAGAAATCTACTTAATGTTAAAATTTCACAATCTTGTATTAAAACTTTGTTAGAGTACAAATGTTATAACTCTATTCAACTACATTATGTGACAACTTAACAATAAATCTATGACAAAGTATATCAGTGTGATAACATCCAAACTTGCCTTGGATGAAACAGTGATATGATTTTATTACAAGATTTCTCCTATGGCTAGCACAATAAAATATTGAAAAATAACACTTGTCTGGAAAAACAGAGGGGGTGGAGAGCGCGTTGATGGAATCTGTGCCTTCCTTAAAGCCTGCTTGGTTTGCTCACCCCGCAGATCACAGTAGTGTCTTTGCTTTTCATTGCATTGTGTGTCTCTCTTACACACCCAGGCATGCATGCAGGCACGCGCACACACATGGTACAAGGTGGAGCAGAAGGGCTCCTAAGGCTCCCAAGGCTCAGGATGCCAAACTCCACCTGTAGGAAGATGAGCCACTAGCAAAGCAAAAGTGTAGGGTGGCTGCATTCAAAATCAGAGCAGCTTGTGTAAAGCAGAGACTCGGAATGGCCTATTTATCAGGAAAAACAGAATACCTCACATTCTGAGACTCATAACAGCAACAAAATTAAACTCTCTGCTTTTTTATTAAAAACATATATAAGACATCATGGGATTCCATTGTCATCTTTCTGACATATGCCTCATCTGATTACACATGAAAACCATTCCTAAAGAGGTGTTGCAAGAATGCAATGTGTTTATCAGTACATGTGCACAATGCCATTCAGTGTTAGCACTCCCTGGTCTGAAATATGCTGCTTTGTAAATAAAGTAAACAAATTTATTATGAGTAGCCCTGGTCCCTAGGAGCACAGCTTCACACCTGGCACAACACTGATGCAAGGGACAAGTGCCAAACAAGACCTCATCCTTCTGCAGAGCCCCACTGCAACCTGGAACCCACATGTAGTGCAGAGCAATTCCAACCTCTGTGGTCCTTCATCTCTCAGTGCAAGCCATTCTGAATTCCTGCTCCTTGTAGCAAACCAGTGGTGGGACAGGCTGCACAACAGAATGGTTCAAACCAGAGGAGATTTTGTTCAGGGGCACACAGAAAATATCACAGCTTAGTGTCGTAGAAGGAGCAAGATTGTGACAATAATAAGAAAAGAGTCACTGGACATAGCTGAGGCACTTACACACTTCTCAGGGAGTAAAAGACTGTGTTTCTAAGTATAATGGTTTTTTTTTAAAAAAAAAAGAAAGGAACTAAAGTCCCACAAATGCTGTGCACTGAAGTGGTTTAACTTTTCCACGCAGAAAACAAAGCCAATCTATCAACTCAGATGTTGCAGCTGTCTCAAAGTAAGAGCCAAAAGGTGCTATACTGCTTTTAAAAATATCTTATCTGGTACTCACCATCTTACTGAGAGATTCCCTTGAGCTGTGCAGTGTATATACCCTGAATAATATGGATATTTTCAATTTAGTGAATGGGGAAATTATTTAGCTTGGACCAAAGGAGGTTTATTTCCCTATGCCCTCCACAAAAAGAGATGGCAAAAGTGCATATTAAACAGAATACTTGCCTCAAAAAAGGCAAGTATTTTTTGCTTTGCATGCTTAAACTCATAAATTTAATGGCAGTGAAAACACTACTGCAAAATACAAAATTGAAAGTTGCAATTTTGAAAAGCACCTAATTAACTATCACAACATTAATATTTCTCACTGCCTCCCAGGGCTCTTTGATCTGAACAATTACTTATTTCAACTAGATTTTCAAATACTCTTGGCCAGCCCAAAGTAGGCTGATGAGTGGTAAGAAATAGCTTTTTCCCAGCACCCCTGCCCAATGAAGGAAGGAAGCATAGCTGTCAGTATGTTCAAAGGGAAAAGCAGGATCAGAGAGATCAAGGCTCTTTCTGTATTGTACTTTAGGCTGCTGGGCCAGAGAGCAAGTTATATCCTTGGACTCCTGATCCCCAGCCTGTCACCCTCATTATGGATTAATCTTGCACCTACAGTGTCTGGGTGTTATGAGTTTGGATCTGAGCACGAGGTATTGCGGATATTTCCTTCACCACCTGAACTCAGAGGCAGGAGGAGCTGAGCCCTGTGCCTGGATTTGCCAGAGCACATGCACATGGAAAATTGATACTGTGTACAGAGGTTTAGGCTACTAATTCTTTTTTTTTTAATGCTTAGCACTTCTAGCTAAAGTTGTTTTTATGGAGTTTTGTGTATGGGCTTTATTCCTCCTAAAGGTAGAGGTTTCAAATTGTTTATGTAATCCCTTATAGGTGCACTGCACAAAGTAGCTGTTGTTAGAAGTGCTTAATTTCACAGTTCTATTTGACTATTTTGAGATTTTACTTGCTAGTAAGTCTATCTCCTTCCCATCCTTTGTAGTTCTGTAACTAGCAAGGGATGAATTTGGGTAATAAAAGTGGACGACATCAACATGGTCTCATGACTGTACATACCTGCTGCTGTTGCAGTTTATTGCAAAATGTATAGTCCAGTACAGTCTGAAAGGTGCTCCCTGCCACAGCATCTGAACTGAACTGTCAGAAGTAGTCCTACCTTTAAATGACAGACTACATGTACACTGTAGATTTCAATTTTCAAAGACTTTAGACTCAATTTATTTTTAACAGTTGGTGGTTTCATCATTAATTTGAAGAAGAATTATGTACAGTGAACATCCTTTTTCAGAGACTAAGACTTTTCTTGATTCTATTTGTTCAGACAGGGAGTGAACAAAAAAAGGACAAGCTTTATGAATGTCTTTCTTACTTTATTTTTCTTTTGTCATAATTTCTCTTCGGTCATAATCCAGAAAAATGCTGAGCATCCTTGATATGTATTGTTTCCTGTGGTACTTACATCTTTCCATATCAGGAATATTACTTGGTTGGAAACAGACTTTATCATCCTGTAGAATAATATGTAATCGATTTGATTTCACAAATTTAGAGGATCACTTGGTTGTAATGTATTCCAGTATGCTTCTGAATGTTTCAAAATTTCCGTGCATTTCAATGATAACGCTGTAAATTAATGAATGTACAATTTTTTTTCCTGTTATTATTTTTTAAAGCCAGCTACAGACTATCCGTTGCTGGATCATATGAACTTTATCCCTCCAGCATGCCTACCCAGAATAAAGACTTGCACAGTAAATCCCAGATGGTGAAGAATTGTTTTTATATTTCAGTTAAGGACTGAAATTGGGAAATTTCTCTTTCACACCTCAATTTCTGTGTAGCTTGCACTATTATGCTCAGCTGTATTATAGAGCAAGAAGCCTTTAAAATATGTAAATTTCCAGATGAATTTCTGAACAGAGAATGGTCGTACAGACTCAACACATTCCAAAACCAGAAAATGTCAAAAGAAAGGAAACAGATCAAAACACTGTTTTTGACATTACTTTCAATTAAAGCTGCATCTGTGAGGTCCACATACGCTTGGTGAATTTTTAAGGAAAGAAAAGACATGAAGGAATTATTTTATACTGGATGGTGGAGGAATACCAAATAAATGGCATGCATTATTTCAGTACATTAAAATCCCCTCTGGTACTGATTTCAGAAGATCATTTTCACTGTCTTCATTCCAAAATTATAGTATTCTGAAAGGAAAATCTGACTTCCCAAAATTTAGGAAAAAAAACCTCAGAAATATTATGAATTAGACGAACCAGTATATTTCCTGAATTCTTATTGTAGCTCAGTCCTTTATAATTTTTTAATACACTCTAAATCAATA
Source organism: Zonotrichia albicollis (assembly GCF_047830755.1). Taxonomy (NCBI): domain Eukaryota; kingdom Metazoa; phylum Chordata; class Aves; order Passeriformes; family Passerellidae; genus Zonotrichia; species Zonotrichia albicollis. The sequence continues at coordinate 115,226,643 of NC_133821.1, read as the reverse complement.
AATGTATTAATTGATAGAGGTTCTCCTATTTTTTGCCGGATATTCCGTGGCAACTCCAGATTTTAAATACCTGTTCTTTACAGAGAAAAATCGAGTGTCAACACAACTGTATGTTTATGTGAACAACTCCGTCAATATTGCATGCAAATGATGCATTTTAGCATTCAAACGAGCATTTAGGGTTTTAAGCAGAAGTTTACACACAAGTGTCTGACATATGTACTCCGTTATTTATACATATACATATATATATATGTATATGTTTTGTATGAGAGAAGCCAATCAGTTCAAGTTAAAGCCTATATCCTGAAAGTAAGAGGAAAACAAGCCTTGTGGGCAGAAGAAAATGAGAGAAAACAAGAATGTTTAAAGGTTCATCTTTTCACAGAATAAGAAACTGAATAGAAAAAAAAACACACCACAAGCTCACAAAAACAAACTAAAAACCCCACAACCACAATATACTATGCACCCCACCCCAATTTCTAAAGTCCAGATAAAAAGGATTATTTATTATTTCTTATTTATTTCTAAGTGATTTTATATTTTTGCTTAAACAGGAGATTTTTCCACGTCATGGCCTTTGGTGAGACATTTTCCTGAGGGTCTGCCCCTCTTGGCACCTCATCCCCATGCCCTGCTGGTGCAATACACACTGTCCTTGCCAAACGAGGCCCCGAGCATCAGCTCGTGTGGGTGGCAGGAGCTGCCCAGCTTGGCTGTAACACCACCTTGCCAACAAATCTGACCTGACATTCGCAGCCAGAGTTGATAGATGTGCAGTAGTTACTCAGGCTAAACTCCTGATCAATATGTCAGATTTTAAAACTGATTGCAACAAAGTAGAGCCGGGATCAGGAGGCACCTGCATGCACAGGGACTGGGGAAAGACAAGCCCCAGACACTCGCATTTTGCGTGTCACACTTGATGGCGTGGTGAAAGATCTGAGCATAAGGCCAACACTTCCACACTCAGCTTAGCTGTGACCCATTAGGGAGACCAAAAATGTACAATATGCATAAAAAGGTGGCTAATAATGCATACACACACTCACACATGCACAGGCTGCAGCTACCCAGAACACCAACACTTTTTGAAAACCACATGAACCTCCCAAACTGCACCATAAACATCCATTAACATGATAATACCCATTAATCCAGCCAAACACAACTCATTTGTCATCTTTCTGTTGCAACCCATCTGTGAGCGTGTAGGAAGGGGAGGGGGGGAATTCACAGTCTTATCTGTCAGGGGATTAGCTTCACAAGAAGGACTGATTTTAAGTAATTCCGTGGTAGGGAAAAGCTCATTTGTTTCTATTTATTGAAGGACCCTTTTAGTATTGTACTTTCATGATCTTAAGTCTTAAGCAAAGCATTTAAAATGGAGAGAAGAATTAAAATGTTATCCAGCATTCAAATTTTACTTTTGCTTCTTGTATCATAATTTCCTTATAATTTTTTTTAATTCCTTATGAATTAAGAGCTGCATTTTAGTGGCTGCATTGATGTTTGATCTGGTGGGAAACATTTTTTACTTGAAAAATCTGATTTTTGTATTCTGTTTTTTGCACAGATCTCCTCTTGGTATGAAGAGGTAAATCTTTAAGACTGCAACCCAATACAAGGCATCCTGGCTCGAGAAAGATTGTGCGCAGGAAAGTATAGATCCACAGGATATACTCCAATTCTACAGGAATCTCTAAACAATGTAAATGACATGTAAGTCAGCCTCTTCCTCTCAGAGGTGATGCTTCTATTCTACATTAGCATACATCTTCCTCTGTAGATTCCAGAGAAGGTAGAATCTTTTTCAGCCTTGAAGAATAGAAGAGGCAGAACATAAACATTTGGTAAAATCTGAATGAGAGGAAATATTGGTTAAAACTATCTGAGAAAATAAAATCACAATAGAAGGCAGAAAACCCCCAAACTGTTCAGTGCACGTCTAGGTCTAATTTGACTCTCACTGAAGAGTGTTGAGGCTGCAGAGATGGTCGCTGAGCTCTGATGCAGTGCCAGGGTTCCTTAGTCAAGAATATTTAAGACAACTTCAGAGCTTGGGAGGACTACAGAAGTATGTTACTAAAGAACTGCTACATCAAATAAAATTTTGGTTTTACTCATACTAATTCATTAGCAGTTTTGGAGATTCCTTTTACTTTCTCTGTTAAGCACATTCAGGTCTCTGAATGGCTATTCAGCTGTTTTTGCACAGATCAAACTGCAGTCCCAGAAATGGGACTGAAGAAAATGATGTCTGATACAATATTCAAAATTTAATTATTTGTACAGAAAGACCCTTCTTTTTAGCTGAAAACCCATGCTAAGTTTGTACCTTCTGTTGTTTGGAGGAAAGGAAAAAAGTCTGTCTGGCAAAGTGTATGCCCAAGAATAAACAGCATATCCGAAGTGGTGCACAAAGATCTGTTCAGTCCTAACACCACTGAAAAACAATAAACCAGGGAGGTTTGTTTGTATTAGGGTTTTTTTTTTTTTAAGAGTGACAGTATTGTGGGGCAATAGAAACAAGCTAAAAACCCTGAAATTCCTAATTATCAGATTATTCTGCAGTCTGATTTAATATTTCAGTTCAGCCTTCCCTTTGTGACAAATTAAAATCTGAATTACTCTAATTGATAAATACACCTAATTATCCATACCAAAACCGATGTGCTCCTAACCAGAAAGTAAAATAACCAAGGTATTGTTTTTATAATTAGCAGGAAAATCAACTGAGGAAAGCAGGGTAACATTTAAGAATGATCCTTTTAATGATTAAAAGTTCTAATGGGGAGATGATAAATAAGGTAAAGATGTGATGAAGGAAAGGCTCATTTGTTTCAGCATTAAATCTCCTTTATCTGTCTTTCCCCCACACCCTCATCCACTCCCATCTTCACCAATATGATAAAATTTTATCAACAGACATCTAATCCTTAAAAACCAGAAAATTCTTTAAACCCAAGAAATTTCCTCTAATTATGGCTCCAAATTCACTGTATGAGTAATTTTCATAGCTCTGCAGAGAATGTGAATGCAAATAGAAACTCCCTTTTATACAAAATTGTTACAATGACAAATTTACATTGTGTTCATATATGAATGCAGTCTCTGCTTAGTTTCAGTGTACTACATGTATTTCTAACGGAATTGTTCCCTTTTCAGTACGTATGAACAATATCCTTTATATCTTTCATATGAGAATAGACATTATGAGTCCATTAATGGGCAAGATTTGTCCTTGCAATACTCCAGGGAATTTTCATGTAAATTTGCATACTTTTCCTAAATATGTATGTGAAATTGAAAGATGAGGCTCTTAGATATAGAGGATGTAACATTAGAGATAGACAGACAAATCCCTCTGCCATTCCTTACAGACCTGATACCACATATGGGATAAATTCCTTTTGCTGCCTTTTTTTAAGACAAAAATTCTGAATTACTAGATTTCTAAAGTTTAGTCAAAATTTTTAGTGATCATGAAGATTTTGTCTTTTCTTAAACAAATAAATGCAATCTTGTTTATGTGTTTAGGCCCCTAGAAACCATATCTTTCAGGAGAGCTGTAGAGAAAAAAGGACATAATAATGAATATGATCAATACCTTAGGAAAGAATCACCTCTCTTTGAAAAAGAAAAATTCCCTTTAATTTAGAAGTCTAAAATTAGGCAAAAATTATCTAGGCCAATGAACTGGAGTTTAAATTCAAAAGCTTACATTCCTTTAACAGTTTTCATTCAACTATTCACACAAAAGTATCCTTAGAAAGTATCCTGAAAAGGAGCCTTTAGCATCATAAGCAGAAGCACCTAAACCTTCGATTTTATTTCCTCCTTTGAGCTTCTGTCTCTTTCCTCACCCTTTGCTCTCAATTTTAAGCACCTTGCAGTCTTTCTGTTCTGTGTATGACTTCTGTTGTATTTGTATCTCAGTCCTTAAATAGGGCTCTTTAAGTACCATTACAGCAGAAATAACAAGGGGTGTGGTTATCTTTAAAGTGAATAATCTTAAAACAATAGTGGGTTGCCAGTGTTCACATGCAGGAATGAAAAGAAAAGTACACAGTAAGGAAAAAAATGATGCTTTCAGAACCAAAACTGGTGTTACCTGGGCTGTGCTACATTTTTATTTCAGAAAGAAACAGATGCTTCCAGTAAGAGTCCCATAATAGAGAAGACACAAATTTGTAAAAAATGCTACGGACAACAAGGAGAAACATAGAAGCAAGTATGAATATCTGTATCAAGTATGAATATCTGTATACTGTTTGTGGTGAAGTTTGAAAGTGATAGAAGAGAGGAGCAGACACAAATCTTGCTATTTATTAAATGGATTTGTGCCTGCACCTGTTGCACACATATTTGAAAATACCTGCCTTTGCAAAAGGTAGGTCCCTTTTTCTTGATACTTGGATACTGAGTAGCAGCTGTATAATCTCTTCAAGTTTTTGGTCTATGTACTTTTGATAAATTTCTTTGCATGCTCTGGAGTCACACATATATATCTCATTGTCTGGCTTTCAAAGTGTCCACCTATATTACCTACCACAGTGCATCTCCTATGCAGAGGAACCCTGAGTTTTTTCCTCTGGTTCAAAGAATTATTGGGAAAAACACATATATGCACTGAGGCAATGCAGTAGGTAGTGTGGAGGAACATGCACACATAGCCCAGATAGCCCAGGAGAATGAAAGTAAAATCCGTTTCATTGCTTAATTGGCTGGGGAAAAAAAACGGTCATGAGGCATCTGTTCATTCTAAAATCTAGTCTAGGATTAGGAACACCGTTGTACCTGAAGGACATTAAGTAAATGCTTTGGAAACTAAAAATTTTAGCATTTTTGCTATCTATGACCAATTAAAGGCATATAGAAAAGTGCACTTCTTTGTTTTAAAGAATGAGGAAGAAGCAAACAGTGGCCAATATGGAAAAATGGAGAAAGGAGAAGGAGGAGGAGGAGGAGGAGGAGAAGGAGAAGGAGGAAGAGGAGGAGAAGGAGGAGAGAGATGAAAAAGAAAAAGAAAAAGAAAAAGAAGAAGAAGAAGAAGAAGAAGAAGAAGAAGAAGAAGAAGAAGAAGAAGAAGAAGAAAAAGAAGAAAAAGAAGAAGAAAAAGAAAAAAGAAAAAGAAGAAAAAGAAAAATAAGAAAAACAAAGGAGAAAAGGGAAGAGAAAAGAGAAGTGAAAAGGAGCAATTACACAAGCTATGTATTGGAATGAAGAAAAATAACTTTGCTACATGACATGAAATGGTTTCTTTGAGCAGATTTATTATTTCTTTTACTCTTAAAACAAACCAACCATAGACATTTACCTTAGGAGCAGCAAAGTTGCTTATTTCTGTACTGTAGAGCTCAACAGAACTATGGACTGATGGTTTCAAAAGGCATCAGTCACACTTCCACAACATTTTCTGATATAAATATAAAAGCTTCATTTTAAAGGATAAATAAAGCAACACTATTATCTAAACAGGGTAAAATTTAACATCCTTGTGGTTTGTGGAAATTTTTGATGTGCCTGCTGGCTTTTCAATAAAAATCAATTATGCCTTAAATGCGAGCGGTAGTCAACATACTACAGACTATAAATTCAATTTCATACTCAGAAATATGGATTAGCTGAACTTGATGCCCTTCCATTGATTTCAGAAAGCAAAAGCTGATAAGGTAAATAATAGTAAGAAGCTCTCTGACACTCCACATCAAGTTCCGGATTTCCATATTATTTTTGTAAGAACTTTCCAGCCACCACAATATCCTCCTTGTGAAATATGTATGATGAATAGATATTATATGGATTGCTGATTCATCTCTATTTACAGAATGGATATTTGGCTTTTATAATGCAAGGTGGTAACTGGATAGGAAATGAATATACTTATTTCTTTTAGCACTGTGCAAGGTATATATCATCCAGGGTGAATAAAGCTGGTGAATAATTACAGAGCAATCTGATTAAGCCCACATTCTCCAGACTGCAAACTTTTTAAAATAATGTTTCCAGACATAAAGTAAGCAAGAAGAAGCCAGTCTTTTTAACATACAAGAAAATTTAAAGCTGCTTTAAATTTAAAACAAAACCATCTCTCTGTTCTTTGAGCAGAACATCCAAGACTAACATGAATTACAGAAAATGGGCTGTAGTTTAAGGGGGAGAGAGGCAATAATGTTAGAACTGGGAAATAGAGGTGGGAAGATTGATCATGAGCTAAAACTTTGTATAATTTCTCAGAAAGATCAAGTCATACATGAAAAAATTTCTTCGCTTCCTGAAATTACAGAGCACTTGGGCTGTAAAGCTTATATTCTTTGGCTTTCAAACAGGGCTCAGTCACTCTTCTTTTCAAAAAAAAAAAAATCTGATCCATTCAGGTTAAATCCAAAAGGCAGCTTAAGTAGACTTAGCCCACAAGGACTTGTTCTTACCTTCATTCAAAGGCTTGTCATTACTTTGACTTCAACTTACAAACACTGCTTTCTTTTGTCACACATCTAGCATGTTGAAAGAGACATTGTCAACTTATGTGGGTCTTTCTCAAGGAATGCTGAATCCCAAGAAACATCTGTGATAGACATATGGATACTAAATCCTTTTTGAAAAACCCAAACCATTGCTTGGGACCTACAGACACAAATAATGTTTACAGCATTGCAGAGCCATCAACATTCAAAATTTCAGCACTATGCAGCTGAAAACATGCTAAAGTGCCTAAGCCTGTAATTTAAGAAAGTGTTTTACAAAACTTAGAGTTTAATTCGCCCCCAACACATAGTTTGCTCATTATATTCTGTCAGCTCTGTTCCACTGGTATCTTCTGCCCTGGCTTTCCCCCAGAGGGTCTGTGCTGAATCACATATTTCTCTGGTTGAAGAGCACAGGTTTTGATGGTTCACTACAGTTATCAGTGCTGTCTTCTGTTTTTACACCTGTAAGGACTTAAAGGCACAGTTGCCTGTCTTGAACACTGCCAAGGCCACAGAAGGAACTTCCCATAAGATAAGCCACCACAGAGGGAACTTGAGATAAGCACAGAAGAGAGAAATTATGACAGGAAGGTGCTAATTCCAGGCCTGGTGGAGGCGAGATCTGATTAGCACATCATGGTTAACATATCCAGACAAAAAAAAATTCCCACTGTGGCAAACTGTGGGAAAGGAAGCAACTGCTCATACATGTATCACCAGCAGTTATGGGAACAGCATCTGTGACCACCCTGTGGTTATCCAGAACCTGGGCTGTGTACCACTGGTACCCCCAGAAGGGTACACAGGACCCCCACCACCAAGAAGCCAGGGTGAGGAAGGACCAATGGGATGCTGCTGGATCCACAGATGGTGGATGTCTTCTCTCTTTTTCTTTTTCTTTCTTTCTTTCTTTCTTTCTTTCTTTCTTTCTTTCTTTCTTTCTTTCTTTCTTTCTTTCTTTCTTTCTTTCTTTCTTTCTTTCTTTCTTTCTTTCTTTCTTTCTTTCTTTCTTTCTCTTTCTTTCTTTCTTTCTTTCTCTCTTTCTCTCTTTCTCTCTTTCTCTCTTTCTCTCTTTCTCTCTTTCTCTCTTTCTCTCTTTCTCTCTCTCTTTCTCTCTTTCTCTCTTTCTCTCTCCCTTTCTCCCTTTCTCCCTTTCTCCCTTTCTCCCTTCCTCCCTTCCTCCCTCCCTTCCTCCCTTCCTCCCTTCCTTCCTTCCTTCCTTCCTTCCTTCCTTCCTTCCTTCCTTCCTTCCTTCCTTCCTTCCTTCCTTCCTTCCTTCCTTCCGCCACTTCCTTCCGCCACTTCCTTCCGCCACTTCCTTCCGCCACTTCCTTCCGCCACTTCCTTCCTTCCTTCCGCCACTTCCTTCCTTCCTTCCTTCCTTCCTTCCTTCCTTCCTTCCTTCCTTCCTTCCTTCCTTCCTTCCTTCCTTCATTCCGCCACTTCCGCCACTTCCGCCACTTCCGCCACTTCCTTCCGCCACTTCCTTCCTTCCTTCCACCACTTCCTTCCGCCACTTCCTTCCGCCACTTCCTTCCTTCCTTCCACCACTTCCTTCCGCCACTTCCTTCCTTCCTTCCTTCCGCCACTTCCTTCCGCCACTTCCTTCCGCCACTTCCTTCCTTCTGTCACTTCCTTCCTTCCGCCACTTCCTTTCTTTCTCTCTTTCTCTCTTTCTTTCTTTCTTTCTTTCTTTCTTTCTTTCTTTCTTTCTTTCTTTCTTTCTTTCTTTCTTTCTTTCTTTCTTTCTTTCTTTCTTTCTTTCTTTCTTTCTTTCTTTCTTTCTTTCTTTCTTTCTTTCTTTCTTTCTTTCTTTCTTTCTTTCTTTCTTTCTTTCTTTCTTTCTTTCTTTCTTTCTTTCTTTCTTTCTTTCTTTCTCTTTCCCCTTCCCTTTCTTTTTCTTTCTATCTCTCTACCTCACAACTATTATTAAATAAAATCTGTATTTTTGATTTTGGCATATGGTCTTGTTTGCACCTTAATTCAGGCAGAGGCATCTCTCACTAATTGGATCATAACAACACCTCTTGGGTAAAGCACCTAATTGCAATTTAGAGATCCAAAGATTATTTCCAATTTTCCTGTTGGCTCTGGCATCAGCTTCCAGAGTGGCATGACATCCTACCAAGATGGGATGTCTTCAGTTTGTGATAGCACCAGCCAATTCAGTTGTGTCACCCTGTGTTGTGTGCCAGGGTCATACTGCCTCTGAGCTGAACAGGAAAACAAATTGATGAAACAACACATCTTCAGGCCAGTTTTCTGGGTTCAATCCCTGTATGAGCCATTCACTGAAGAGCTGGGATGATGATCCTTGTGGGTCCTTTCAGCTCAGCATAGTCTGTGATTCTGTGAGAGGACCTCATGCTGAGGTGTGCTCAGAGCCATCGTGCCTTGCCTTTCCCCTGCACAAGATTTCCAGCCTGTCATGCAGCTGCACCTTGTACCTGAGGAGACATGTCTGGGAGACAAGGAGCAGATGTGCCCACTGCAGGCATCAGGATGGGAATTGAGCAGCAAAAATCCTCAAGTGAATCCCATATTTAATAGGTGTGAGACACAGTCCACAGGAGCACCTGCTAAAGTTGTTGGTTCCCTAAAATTCACTTCCTTAATTCTGATCTAGTTCTAATTCAAATACTAATTTAATTCCTTCTTCCAATTCCTCTGCAGAACTTATTTCCAGCACAAACCTCTGTGGATTCTGCCTTTTTTTATTAACTGAATGAGTTAATTTATACACCAAACCACTTTAGAAATGATTGAAAGAAACTTGCATTATGCTTATCTAACAGAAGCATATCAACTTGTATTGTTATAGATCATTTGCTTTCCCGTAATTTCCCATCTTTCCCTCTGGTCAGTTTTAATGCAAGTCCCAATTTTAAAAGTCACAGCATGCAGCAGTTCCCTGACAGAACCAACTGAAACATCATTTTCAGGTATTCTCCTTTGAAGGGCTTATTCTGTAAAGCAATATATTCAACACATGTACCCTGCTACAACACAAGCTTTTAATTTTCATTTAAATGGAGGTATAATTACATGCAGTTCTTGCACTGTAACTGCTGCAAATCACATCCTAAATACGCAATTGTGTTAAATCCTGATTAATGAAATTTCTTTGTAAGTTAGACATTCCCTGTTAGATTTATATAAAAATGACATATAAATCTAATAAAACAAAAAAAGCTCCTGATAGTTCCCTGTACTGTTCTGGTGTAACAAAGGTATATACAGGAAAAATATACAGCATTTATTATGAAAATATAATTCTTGTAGATACACTCAGAAAGCTGCAAACATTCATAAACATCTCTCTCTTTGGGGAAAGAGAAAAGTGCCATTTAACAGGTGTTAGAATGTAAATGACATCTCATTAGTGACTTCCTTTTGCAGCTCAGAGACAAATAAAACCTTCATTTAAAAGCATTAGTGTTGTTCCTAAGGGTTTCTGGTATCATAATGTTTTGGTTTATGATGATATTTAGCCTTTTCTAACATTCCCACTTATTTCTACAGAATAAACCAGCCTCTATCTTTAAAGTTAAGACTCAGAATAAAACCAGAGGTGGAAAAAGATGAGGGCACAGCTATTCAAACCTTCATCCCTTGCAAGGAAGTGGCAGGGAATTATCATCCACATAAAAAAGACCAAAGAATAAAAGAGCAGTTAATCTTCATTCTGGATACCAACTGGTTTCTAACTTTGCTCTGCAAGGTGTGAAAACCTCTGTATGTTTCTGATGTGTAGTTTTTTGCAAAGGAGCTGCTCTCTATCATGCTCTTCCCAAACAAACCCACTCCTCACAAAACAGTTTTGGAATGGTGCTAAATTACCTCAAGTGTTAATGAAATGTTAATTCAGTTCTTCGGATTAATAAAAATCCCATGCTTGCTACACCCCAGTTTCCATTTTATTATAAAAAGGAAAAAAAATAGAAATCAAGCACAAGGACTTCTAAGGAGCAAGAGGATATTTCACTTGAAATTTTCGGAATGACTGTGATCAAATAGTATATTAAAAATATAGGTGACCCTTTGGCAATGAAACTGTCAGATTCAATTTCCATGCTGATCAATGAGACTCCTGTGCACCAGGGGTGCAAGGAGGTATAGAAGATGAATGATGTTCTTCAGCAGACATGGGAAGGAGCATAAGAATCTCTTGAGCTGGTCATCAAGACCTATTTGCAGACTGCCAGAAACACAAGAAGGTGTATGGCCTTCAGTTCAATGCTTGCCACTGCTTGGAGTCAGAGGCCCTCCCTGTGGCTACTGAATAACTCGTTCACTTGACCCATTTTTCCCATTTTTCACATCATTTAATAGTTAGGCTTATTTATTTACAGGAGGTTTCACTGTTTGTGGTTTAACTGCTGGCTCATGCTACCTGTACCTGCAATGATGTCCCCATTTGGGATATTTTTCTGAAAATCCCAGAGATCATGGATGACAATGTGTTCTTTCCCACAGTGTAAACCAGTTGTAAGCACATAAGATAAAGCCTGAAGCATTATCGAAAAACTTCATGGTAAATGTATGCATAAGTGCAAAGATAGGAAATAACAGTAAAAATGGTAAAATAACAGCAATATTAATAGGAATAATATGTATTTAACACCTTTTCATTGTTGGTTCTTGCTCGCATCTCTTTTAATAAATCAGTTTACATCCTCAAGGGGCGTATTTAGTCTCAACCATTCCTAGGCAAAGAACATTGCAGTGCAGGAACTGGAGACAAACAGGGAGATATTCAGCTTCACAATGAAAAAGGGATGTAAAGACTGTGAAAAGACATGCAAGAAACTGACTCTTACTGGATGGGAACAGATTAAACTGGCAGAATGCTTCAGGGAAAGCAAATAAAGAACTTTATTTACACTTGCTTGGAATAAAAGAATGAATGGGACATTCAGTGGCTTCAAAAAGCAAAAACTAACATGATGATTACATTTACTTTTTGGAGTTCTGTAATTTGCACCTGCAGTAGTCATTATCACACTATATCATTATATTTTAAAGTGATACCATTTTGAGAATAATGTTGAGCACTTAGATCTGAATGAAAAAGGCATTGCAGGGAGTCTACAAGTCTACAAAGCTTATGCATGAAGTTAGTTGGTTTAAGTAATTTTTTACTGGTTTTTTAAATTTAAATTCTAGATTAAACCTATCTCTCTAATTTACTCAAATCCATAATTATTCAGTGAGTTTGTTAACTATAAAAATTGGGAAAGATGTTGCAATTAAAAAAAATAAAAATTAACAGAATTAATTTCACTTTTTAAAGTTTTGACTATAAGTTTTGTTTGATAACACTAAATGTATATTACTATCCCAAAATAACAAAAATCTGTACATTTAACCACAATTTTTCTGGCTTTTGTTTGCATAAACAAAGCACCTCACAAAGCATGAAGTGTTTCAGTTAGAGCTCTTCAAGCCATCCACATTTAAGAAACACAGTTATCTTCTGAAAGCCATAAAACCTGCTATGAAGAAATTAGCTAAATCCCCTACTCAGATCTAATGGGAATATTTTGTTCAAGAATCTTTTGACATCTTTTTTATTTCTTTAATCAATGTGATTGCATGGAACATTCCACAGCTTGATAGAGCACAATAAAGTATTAGCTAGTGAAAAAGAATTCACTGGATTTCAATCAATAATAAATTAGAACAAACATTTTCTGAATAAGTGCACAATAATTGTGTGACCAATTCATTCCATATCAGTTTGTTACTCAGCCAGTGTATCATTTACAATTAATCTGGAGGACAGTAGTGAGTAAAGGGAGAGTGGGTGAGGATTTTTTTGTATATAGCAGTCAGACATAGTTCTAGGAAAATACTCTATTCATAGAGTGAAGAATATTTAATAAAGTAAAATTATTAATATTTTAAATAAAACAGACCAAACAAAACAAAACTAACCAAAAACCCAAATGAAAGCACAAAACCCAAAACAAAATAATACAAAACAAACAAACAAACAAAAACCCCAACAAACCCCAAATGCATCTCCTGGGTTCAAAACTGTGTTAGAGTGATGTTTTGTGATTTGTTCACAGGCTCCATTTTTCCAGCAGAGGCTTGGTTTGCCCCAGAAGAAAGAAGCATCAGTTCAGGCAGTGAGAGAGGGAGGTGCAGTGCACAAAGCTCTGGCATGATGTAAGGGTTTCTGCATTTTAATCTCTGTTCTCTTGTAATCTCCCTCTGTGCTTCAAGTCAAACCACTTACTCCTTTTCTGCCACTGTTTCAATTTCAATACAATTTACTTATTTCCCAGGAGAAATGGAATGCTCATTTGTTATATGTAAAGCTGACTATAAAGCAAATACAACTCTCCAACACCCACTCCCCATTACTTTTGGAAATATCTTAAAATATTGGCAAGTGGAGGAGGGGGGAGGGGAGATACAGAAAGGACAAATCATTTCTGCTCTGCAAGTTATCTGGCTGCATCAGGGATTTGCAGAAAAAAGCATCCCTCTCATCCCAACGAGATCTTAGTGCCCTCCCTCATCGTCCCACACCAGGACTGCTGATGCCTTTGTGATTACTAAGGGAAGAGGTCTGTGACTGTTAACCACAAGACCCCTAATCTTGTCATCCCTTGTGGCTCCCCAGCCATCCTCTTGCTTGTCACTGACTTCAGTCAGCCTTTTGGTGACACCTTCAGCACCTGTGACAAAGCGCCCCAGGTCAGGTACCGTCAGCCCTCTCTTCTATCTTTTGCCTAAGGTAAGAAGTTTGTTTCCCTTGTCCCAAGGACCAGGCTGTAGTAAATATTCCTCCAAACAGCCTTAAGATCCAAAAGGGTCTTCAAGAAATCGATGTTTATTTGAAAAACAAGAAAATACCACAGCCAAATCAAAGCTAAACTGTTCAAAAACACCTATCCCAGACTCCCCAGTGGCAGAGATAGGTCCAAACAATTGAAGTCACTGAAAGAAAATCATAAAATTCCTTGCTTGGATTTCCAGAGTCCTGCATCTCTCTCAACTGACAAAGTCCTTGTACGACCCTCAGTACTCAGATGTCTCTGAGTCCCCAGTGTCACCATTCTCAGTCTCTTGAAGCTAGATAGATATCTGTCAATTATACTCTTCAGGGTTCTTTGATGTGGCCAGATATGACCTTACTCATTACCATACCAACCATGAAAACATCTTTTGTGTAGACAATAAGATTTGTTCATGCCATATGCAGCCTCTTTTCTTTGGCCTGGCTTGTACCATGTCATACAGCCCAGTTTAATATTATATTTACAGTTTCTGTAATTGGTGCAGTACTTTGTTTTAATTGCTGCTTTATTCCTGTACCAGAACTCAGTGGTGTGTGTTTGTCTAGTCTAACAGTGAATGAATATGCTTGTGCTGCCTTCTCAAATATGGAGAATATCCATCTTCAAATGCAGTTATTTAATGCTAGGTAGATTTTTATTGACATGGCACAGCATGTTACCTGAAGCTATGTCAATCAGAAGTGCAGAGGGATCATATTTCACAACAATTCTCAATGAAATACTTTTATAACAAACATAATACTGCCACTATCCAAAATTAAAATTACTGAAATTACAACAAAATCTTTCTCTCATGAAGTACCTTTGCAGGCAAAGTTTTACACACACACACACATCCACACACCCCTTCCCCTCCTCACAGCCCCCAAGCAGTATATTTTTTTAAAGGAGAGACTTGGTATTCATGGGAAGCTGGTTATTTTAGTGTCATCTTATTTTTGAGACACTAAGCAGAGCCTATATGGAGACTGGTTCTCCAACACAGCAGCTTGTTAAGGGGAGTTGAGTGACATCCCAGCATACATCTAGCTTCCTACTGAGTCTCCAACATCTGTTACTGCCTAACTGCCTGAAATACGTAGTGCTTTCTAAGAAAAAAGTAAGGTTTGTTTTTGTTTTTACACATATGCTCAGCTGAAAAGTGTGTGAGCTGATCCCCATCGCATCCTTGGACATCTATGTCATCTGCTCACATACTGCAAGATATAGACTGATTTAGTGTAAGCTTTGCTCTGCTAACATTTTCTTAAAGACACAGGGAAAGGTAAATAAAGCTGGAAAAACATGTATAGATATATATATCTCACTATTATACAGGCAGAAACTATGTAGAGTTGACAAAAAATGTGGGTGTTCTTTCAAACAAACTTAGTGATGGAAGCTTAACATAGCTGTAGTGGGTGATAAATCTTGAGGGCAGATCCCAGTTCTGGAAATGGGCACAAAGTTTAGGCTGAAATCCAAGCATACTGCATTAAACCTAAATATTTTAAGTCTGGTATGTATCAGACAGCTAATTTGTTGGATCATGTCATCATCACTATAAAAACCCCATATCCTGGAACTGCCAACTCCAAGTTCAGAATTTAGCAGGGAAATGTCTGGCTCCTGTTCAAAAATACAGTGCAGAAGCGTCTGTGCTCCCAGAATCAGTCCCTAGTGCATGACCACCTTCAGGTAGAAGCAGCCAGACTGGAACAAATAGTGCTCTGCATTGCAAGTCCTGGAAAAATTCCAGATGAATGACGGGTACGGAACAGCAGTAAAATTTAAGCATTAAATGCCACTAAAATATATATAATGTAAGAAGTTATTGAATCAAAACTAAATCCTTTATAAAATTCAAGGTCATCTTCATAGGTAAAATTTTCTAACCCATAAAAACTGGTGTTCAGCTGATCTCAAGGAAAAGAACCAGTAAATTTCACAGTGCATTCCAATTGGCAAATAGTTTCAGAAGCTTTCTTAGGAGTAGTTTCAGCCTTAAGAATAAAATCCAGCAAATGGAAAAAAGAAAGCAAGGGATACTGGACACGGCTCTCCAATCACACTGTGGCTGATATGAACGAGATCTGGTAAGTGAATCTATGAGTGTGCTATATGAACAAAGTTCAAAAAGCATCAGGTCTGTGTTATCTTATTGAATGATACAACTATATTTAATAAGTAGAACTCTTAATTTTTAAATTTTTTTAGTTAAGAAAATCCATACATCACTACCAAATAAAAGCAAAAGGTGTTTTCTTAGATTTGTCCTTTACTTCCTGGGACCACATATAAATAAAAGCAATGATGTTTAGAATGTAAGTTTTTATTGAGATAAAGAGTGGTTAAAGGGAAATTTGAATCTGACAGCAGTATGATGACAGCACAATTTTGGTAGCAGAAATATTGTTTGGGAGGAGGCATTTCTTAGTAGCAAACTGAGTCACTAACAGCAAGTCACTTCTGGATTCAGTATTTTTTTGGTTTTTAATTGGTATCTAGTGCCAATCCGCGTATTTAGGGTTTATCTTAAAAGGAGGCATAAATTAGGGCTTTACATACATCACTGACAGTCTGTCCCAGCAGAGTGTTTCTCCCCAGTAAGGCAGGTAGCAAAGTCAAGGGCAAAGGTTTTAAGAGAAGTAAAGCATAGCCAAGGGAAGAGAGTAGAACTACAAAGGAAATGTAATATTAATACTGTAGGAAAAAGATGTCAGAATTGGAGGGGAGGCAAGAACGAATGCAGAAAAGCTAATGCACTGAGGCAGTTAACTATATGCAAACAGATTCATCCCATTCACAACTCCAGGCATCTCTGTTTATTGATATGGGTAGCTACCAAAAGAGATCTAATTACACTAAAATTTGAGTGATGAGAAGGCAGACACTCAGAAAAATTATTTGTTTGCTTCAGCTGTCCCACAGGTGATATTCCAAATATTCCCACAAAGCTATAGGCAAATGAAAAAGAGCAAAAAGAACAAAAGAAATATAAAATTCAGAGAACTCAAAAACTTCTGTGGTACAGCTGCAATATACCTTCTCACTGTTTATAATAGCAAATAAAACAAATGCAAGACCTGAGTATATTTAAAATCTATTCTGAAAATGCACTCAGCTTTTCTTTGTTTTCCAAAGGGGCTACACTATCTACAGTGGCCTGGTACACAAGTCCCTGAGAATTAATGAGAAGGATTAATACATATTGTTATGACTCAAAGCATTTTATGATTAAAAAAGAGCCCATTTAACCATAATGATTCAAATTCAGCTGTAGCAATAGCAGGCGAAATTCGCATTGATTTAAATGAGGCTGAATTCAGTCCTCATCTCTTATGCCTTAATAACACTGTGGGCCTGAATATGACAGTGCCTCTTACTTTGTGTTTAACCAAAACAAATGTCTTAAAGGCCATCGTTCATCTTTAACCCTCAATAGAGTGCTGTTTCATCATTTTCTCCCTACAAGGTGTATCTCTTAATTCAAATGTATGCAATAAAAAGCATTCCCAAAGTATATCATACCTAGTTAACCATATTAAGTATTCCCTAAATGGAAAGGTCATTGATATTGGATGGATTTCTCAATTGGAACAGAAGACTACATCTCCAAGGAGTTTTTATAGATGACATCCATATGTCTTAATTCCAGATTGCTTAATGCAGAGTACTTTTTGGTAGATACATTAAACTGCATAATAAGTTTAAAAAATAGCAAATTAAAAATTAGAGTCTCCGCCTTCATTTGCTTCATATCTTGTTTTAGATATTGTCTGGTTGGAGAGTGCAAAAAAAATTCTATTAGGTCACCTGTGATAGCATTTCAAGAACACACATGCAAATGCCTTGAAATCTGAGTGTGCTGCACATTAAGGAAAAATAAACCAACTTTAAAATGAAACATGATAAACCAAATAATTGAAAATCCTTGTGTTTGGCTGAAGTTAAATATACTTTATGCAGTCATGAATTTTGACTTCTGCAGTGTTGTACAAAACATAATATTCACAAATATCATAAAGTATCAAGGTAGTTTCCAAATTACTAATTTTTCCATCACAGATATAAAGATTTATTTAGGGTAACTTGAAGAAAAAACATTTTCTCCTATGTTCAGATGCCATGGAAGGCAGTTATTATCAGAATATGTTTTCCTGTCATGTCATGATGCTGTATCTCAAATGCTACCACAGTGCATTGCCTGTCTCATGTGCCCTTCCTGCCCAGCTCTTACATCTGCTCACCTTCATAAGGACAGCCCTGAGGACAGGCCTTGGTGGCCTTCAACTGTCCCAAAGAGTCAGAAGGAAACAATAGCACCCAGGAGTGCTTGTTTTAAAAGCATTCCAGCCTGCTTCTGGGAACAAAGCCATGGATAGGCAGGGTGAAGGAAAGGCTACAGAAATGCAGCACTCTGAAATTTTAGAAATTTCTAGAAACACTGCCACCACCACCACTAGATGTACATCACTACTTCTGAGGCTGTGAACCACCATAATGTTACTTTGGGGAGTATAAAAATAACATGCAATTGGTTTTCACCTTGGAGAAAGTGTCCAAATAAAAAACAGCAAAATGTGTTGCAGGGGGGAAGTTGTAAGAGTGCTCTGGGGTCCCTTCTCTTATATCCAAGCCTGAACTCCAGTGGGGCAGCACCCCACTGGTCTTTGGTAGCTCCTTCCTGTGGTACTTTCTCTCTGAACAGACTTCACCCAAATCAGTCAAACCCTCCTGGCCAGTGAGAGATCACTTCACAGCTCTCAGGCTCCCCCTGATTACCGCCACTCAGACTACAGCGCGAAGAGGAGGCAAGGAAATTGGAGGGGGAAGGGAAGGAGCAGACAGCAGCGGTCTTTAATTCAAGATACTGGCAACCTTGTAATGAAGATGCTGGACTACTTCAGCAAGGGGCTAGAACAGTCTTTTTTTCATGCTTCTTGAAAAGACTGACCTGGCTAAAATAAACTGTTTTTACAAAACCATATCAACAGGACTAAATTAAAAAGGGTCTTTCAGTGAATAATTTCTTTTAGGTGTGATTGTAATATCAGTTTGAGAAAACTGCATGCAATTATGCACCAGGTAAGAAGTGGTCTTGTGTTTGAAGAGAAAAGAGAGAGTTTGTGCACAAGTCGGCACAATGGCAACCTTTGATCAGCAATGTCTTTTCCAACCTTCTGTTTACACAAAGAAGGAAAGAGACTATCACAGTGCTCTTTAAAATGTACAAATAATTTCTTCTTGTCCTAAGTTTGCTTTGCATCTCCATTGATTCTGCTGATGAGAATTTTGCTGCTGCTGCAGAATCACACAAGGGTACCTTCCCCTGCACAAGGGTAGCGGCAGCAGCTTCCTCCGAGCAAGACCTTTCCTGCTTCACCTTTCAGGTCATGCTGCCTCACTGATATTTAAATTTTTTTAAATGGCTTAGCATGCACTTCTGAGTCCTAATCTTTAGACAAACTCTTGGTTCACCTTCTAGCCCTAGACTCCTCCAAGATCAGCCTCACATAAATATTGTTAGTTAAAGCTACTCAAATCAGGAGAGACTTATTCTGTTCAGCCCTTTTTCCCCCCTCCCTTTTTATATTTTTTTAAAAAAGGGCAAACTGTTTTATATCGACAGCCATCTGTGAGCCTGTCTTTTAGGCCATCAAACTCTTCCATCCATTACCAGGAGCCTTCCTCACCTCCGCTGCATGACAGCGCAATAAAGATGACATACTAATTCAATGACTTGTAATTTCAGCTAAACAAAGACAAGTGCTGCAGCTTCTCCTTTTGTATTTTGGTGCCATATCGGTGAAGCCAGCTATGCAAACATAGCACTGGGAGGGTTTTATGACAGCAGTTGAATGGGGAGAGTAGCTTGGTGTTGCTTTTTTATGGGTTTTGGCTCCATGATATTTGGCTCGGTGCTGCTGGCCACTGCCATTGTGTCTGGATTCTATGTCAGCAGCAGCTAATTGTTCCAATAATGTTTATCATAGGGATCCACCAGGGAGCTGTATATGTGGAGATAAGCTACAGGGCAATGATACTCACTATCTTACTGATCTCTATACACAGTGCTTTTGCTTCATGCCAAAAAGCTCTTTAGGTTTCCAGTCTAAAAAAGAAAGGGGGAAAAAAAAAAGGGAAAAAAATAACAGCTTAATCATTGTGCCAACAATAGTGTCTAAGGGGATGTAATCAGGTTCCTCTGATAATCTTAGCAACACATGAAAGTCATGCGCAAAAGCAGTAATTGAAGTAGTTGGTTCTTTCTACCACCTGCTGTTGAAGTCACAGGTTAATCTAAATGAGGTCCCCTTCCTATGAAGTAGGATGCAGGGCACTTTTTAAACCATGAAAACGTCTTATGCAGGCTTTGCAAAATAATAAAGAAACAGTTCATTAAATGAAAAGTATTAAGTATCCAGTGCTTGCACAACATTTCATGCTGCTATCGGGTGCCACATCCAAGTGGAACAGCCATTCTAATTTTTAAAACCCAATGCACACTTCAGTTTGCCTGTGGAAGCACACAAAAGGAGTTTTCAGGCAGATGTCCCCAAATAACTAGACATTAGGAAGCCAATGTAACAGGTAGTTAGAAAATGACTGGGTTTTAGGGCTTGTTTTTGACCCCCCAAGAGTAATACAGAAATAAATTTCTAAGGACACAATGAAACACTTTAATGTATATACCAGTAGATAATTTGCATTCTTAATTCTCTTGCACGTTCTTCACAATATTTCAAGGTTTACAAAATAAACAGTTGGATCTGAGCTCTGAACTGGTCAATTTACAATGTTTTCCTACTGTGTTTTGATCCAGAACCTAAATATAGGACAAAAGCAATAAAATGAAAATGTCATTGTGGTTAAGAACCACTATAATTACAAACACTCTTTGTACCTTTTAGTGTAATAAATGTCTTATAATTAAAGCCTCAATGCTGTGGCTGTATTACCAGCTAACTATTATTCTTACTGGCCCTGTGAAGTTGCCCCAAGATCTCTGCCACACACATTATTAATCTGCTTAAGTATTAGGTGCATAAACTCAGCAGAGTTAATAAAATGCTATAGCTTCATCTCCAAAGTACAGAAATCCCTCCCTTATGGAAAAGTCCTGAAGGATTTAATAAGGATACCACTAGTTATTTCCTATAGAAATTACTCCGAAATAATTTACATAATTTGAGAAAATTATATACTTCCTACAGGCTTTTGAACCATCCTAAGGGATTCTGCAGCAAAGATAGCAGACTTTCTGAAATTCTATTGGATATTATAATATTCTGCTATATTCTAGAGAAATCTTCCATGAATCTTTTTTTGAAGTTAAACTGATCCTGTTGCTGGGAACAGCAGGTTTCTCAGCATTTTCTCTCTTTTGTTTCTGGCTGTACACATGCCCCTTATCAAGTAAAGCTGCACAGTGAGAGTGGACGTGTAGAGCCAAACATCTGCGGCTGAGGATCCAGAATCCATGTTATACACATTTTTGGGTGGAGGTTAAATGGGCTAGTTTTAGTGTGGACCAGCTGCTGTGGACTGGGTGTGCTCCTAGAGAGTGTCCTTTGCTTTAGTTCCACATAAAATTGCAGTATGTGGGGATGTTTCTCTTCAAATGCACACCTCCTGCACAAACTGTGGCAGACATACCAGTGTGTTCTGTGTACCATTTAAGATATACATCATTATTAATTCATTGGGAGGAATTTTTTTTTGTAAGACGTTGGTGTAAGTCAAGCCAGAATATGAAACATTAGAAATATTTCAGACATAAAGTAAGAAAAAAGTCTTCAAATTCATTTACATCCACCACAATGACTGAATACATAACAAAACATTACAGCAACAAAGTCCAGAGAATTTGGGTTAAAACTGAAAATCTTCATGCCAGAAACCCAGGAAATATTTCTGTAGTTATTCATAAGAGATGAACAAAATGAACTGATCATTAACTTGTATTGTTTGCTCTTTCAGAGTTATCCTGACAGACAATACAGCTAGGAAAAGCACAACTGCGCATCATTGACAGATTAAAAAATCCAAACCCACAAAAACCCAAATTAAAAATTTAAATTTTAAGTGTTTTTCAAGATACCAACTTTTACCAGCTTTCTCAGAAATTTTGAGACACTTCAGCTTTCCCTGTATTACAAGAAAAGCTAAGCACTTACACAGAGATCCTGCAACCATCAAAAATAATAGTAAGTAAAAGCCGAATGTAGCACAGACTGTCATTTAATGAGGAATATGATGATGGCTGGAATTGTGCAGCCTACCTGGACTTCTAAGATCCCCTTGCTGCATAGCTCAAGTGATATATTTTCATTTTTCACATTTATCTTGCTTTTTATTTTAGAAATCAAGGCCTGATTCTGCCATCATTAGTCACAATGAGTAGTACCTGACTCTGCAAGTAATCCCTATTGATTTCAGTATTAATTCTTGTTAAATGCTGTTCATACAGGAGAAAAGGTGCCACTAAGGAGAAGTTAGAAGAATTCATGTACTGTTTAATCTTATTTTAGCTGTCTTTTTTCCCCCTCCATGATGGTGTGCGTGCATTTTTCCATCTCTCTCTTTGGATCCCCTTCCTTTTGTCCCTAGCCCTTTCCATATCTTTCATGCTGTTCCCTCCCTTCTTGTCCTTCCTCCCTCTCTGCCTCTTCCCCTCCCCTGTGACTCTCAAACTCCACTACTTACATTTCCAATTGTCAGCAAAGAGATTGGCCAGAATGCGTCCAAGTCCACCACGTTGTTTGTTACTTGTTTCCAAATTGCATAAAATATTGTTGGACCTCTCTCTATACTTGCCAAGTTCCCAGTATCCCCCTTCCCTACTTGAAATTTACTCTGAAGGACAAAAGTATGTTTAGAAGTTTCAGAGATTCATGAAATTAACACTCCCAAACCTGCCATTGATCTGTATGGAAGAGCAAAATGTTGCTCATTACCCACTTTGCCTTCCTGTTTCCATACTCAATACAGGGTTAACTCCTGTGACCTTGCTTTCTTAACACATATAGGAATATGCAAATTGAAAATAAACACAAAAGCCACCTTCCAAAACAAAATGCTCATTCGTGTTCCCTCAGGGATAGGTGAGAGAACACACTGCCTTTAATGACTAAGGCAAATTACAGCCATACAGGGCTGGATATGTGCCAACCTTATTCTCCTGCTTTTACTCTTCTACCGGAAGTGAGTACAGGTTCCATTCACTGTATCATGTTTAGAAGGGAAAAAAAACCCTGAAAAATGAAGAAAAATTACCAGAAAGACCCATTCTATTCCAACTGCACTGAGGGAGATCTATATGACCTGTTTCAAAAATCTCTCCTCAAAGACCTCACCATTTTATCCTGTGCATTTCACACGCTACACAGAGGTTTCTAAAAGAAGCAGCAACTAGCTTTGGATGTGCAATTCAGATTCCAGCTCATCTATATTCTTGACTGCTGAATTAACTTTTTAAAGATCTACACCCATTAGGAATAATTCAAAATATATTGGCATCTTCTATTTCTTGTACTTGGCCTGAGTTCATTCTTCTCCTTTGGGAGATGAATCTTTCAAGCTTCACTTTTCCATTTCACTGCTCTAGTGGCTTTCCACAACATTTGCAGAGCCAGGACGGTGGATTTGTAGCTTCTGAATGAACTATAATTGCTTGTACCATCTTCAGAATATCAATCTTCAGGACTTCTCCTGTTTACTAGTTTATTCCTAAAATAAACTTTGCTTTTAAGCGCCAGATGGCTTTTCCACAGCAAGATGGCTCAGGGTACTACCAATGTTTATTCCACGCTCTCAGAGAAATTTCTAGTTGGATTCTGCTTAAAATAGGTGATGGATTCTATCAAATACGTTTTTAACTTCCTCCTGTTTAACACTTTACTGTAATATGGCATTTAAATACTACCAAACTTCTAAATGCCAGATACAGATAATATTTATTAAATAAAATGAAAATATGCCCTTACCTATGGGTAAAATGAATGAAATACATGCTCGATTTAGAATAAATGAGAAAAAGTCATGTGTAACCACTGTGTAAATTATTTTTATAAGAGGAAAAGAAAACACAATAAAAGCTAGTGAGCATTTATATTAGATCCTAGAAGTGCTTCTGAGAGAAAAAATAGCAGGTTTTAAAACAAGTCATTTATGTGTAGACAAATAAATGCATTTTTTAGGGAGTGCTTTAATGTGAATGATGAATGTTATAAGAAAGAGCAGCTGTTGGCCCCTTCTACTCCGTAAACCAAAGAGCCCTACAATCCACTTATGCACAATTATAGGAGTAATCGTACAGGAAAAATAGGAAAGGCAGTCTTAAAAACAGCCCAAACTGTGCCTGAGAAATTTGGGCAAAATATTTTTAAAGCCCTTATAGAGTCCTCACATTCACCTGTTTGAGAGCTGCATGTTTCCCATCTTAATTTCTGCACTATTAACATGTTTGCCAGCTAAGCTCTGATGCCAATATTGTTATTGTTAAAATGGCAACATGCAGAGCTGTTGGAACTATTGCAAATAAATATTTATCTGTCAGACAGTATTCTGAGGTGAAGCATATTTCATTTAAGGAGCACATAGAAGAAAATTCTTACTCAACAGCACTGAAATGCTAAGGTACAGGACTATTTTCTTGTTTCTCAGAGCATGCATCTACTTCCAGAATTACACTTAGGAATTATACCTCATCACAGAAAATTATTTCTGTCATCCATAGAAATTCCTAGGAATACCTTTTCCATTCTGATAACCTAAACAAACAGTGAAGTGAGGAAACAATAAATACCCAAAAAGGACCACCAAAAAAAAAAATGTAACAACTTAATGTCTTATGCAGGTCAGCAGTAAAGCTTTAAAGTTGCCACAGAGTTTCAGGTGTGGGATCTGAGCAGGACTGGCCCTCCTACTCGGTCTAACTTATTTCAGCTTTGCAAATGTTCCTCTGGATAAAGGTGCTCTCTCAGCGTTGTGACAGACTGAGGGGTAAATGGCAGCTCAATCAGCTTCATATTAGAGCGCTCTTCTCCTAACAAGAGAAGCCAGCCTACAGTCTATAGCCATGACCAGACTGTAGTGAAAGAGGAATTTACATCACCACTTCATGCTATGCATCCACTCTGCTCAGTTTTTGTTAGGTGACTTATATCCATGGGTCTTTCCATAGGGAAGTGAGAAAAGGAGCTGCTACTAGGAGCTTTAAAAACTTACAGAAAATGCAAATGTCTGCATTAGCTCCTGCTTGTAGTCATTTGGGAGAAATGGGAGCCATAAAATTACTCTATAGAAATTACATATAAAATCTTCAATTCAAAGTCTAAATCAAATCAGAAAAAAAAAATTAAAAGAGTTGTGGCATTTCACTAATTTCAGCTGCTCCATTTTTGCAAAATCATGCCAGTACAGAAGAAAAGAGATATGAATTAATTTTTCAGTATAAGCAATTCCTATTAATTTTTGTGGAAGCTGCATGAATCAAGGGTAATAGACCACCATTAAGATATATGAAACTGAAAAGCTGTTGACTTTCAGAAATCGGTTAAACTAGGCTAGCTGAAAGACAAGTTAATATATTTTTAATTAGATCTCCATTTGCTCAAGATAAAGATTGCAATCTCAATCTGAAATGTATCTCAAAATATCGAGCCAAACATGTGGTCTGAGAAAAGCTATTTCTTAATGTGCTAAACATCTACACTTGGACTAAGGGGTCTGACTAAATAAGAAATCCTTGCAAGACTGATTACCTAGATGATATGATATCCGTGCACTGCGTGCCTGTTTAGAGCTATATGGTGTCTAGAAAAAGAAAATAAAAATAATAATAACTATAAATAGTCTAAAATTACCTAGCTAAGCAGAACTACTTGCTATTGGTTAAGAGAGAAATCCTATGACTGGAAAATAACTTTAAACATTAACTAAATTAACTACACCATTAAATTTTAGTTGTTGCTAATAAGCATTCCAAAGCATGTTATTCACACAAATGCAATTTGATATGTTGTGATTTTAAGCAAGTAGAAAATAAGGAACTATTGGCCCTAGTTCAGCAAAACTGTCAAAAGCCAGTGATGAGTCAAAGGCAACTCTTTCTCACTCTGAAGACTGAAACACCTCCTCTTTGAGACGTGTTAGGAACAGCAGGCTATCTGCAAAAGTCACATTGTCACGGTGAGAAGAAAAACTTGGTGATATGTGATATCCATATATTTTCATCCCCTGAAGAGGCTAGAAAACCCATCTGATCTACCTACAATGCATCTGGAAAAGAGATGACAGATCTCCAGTGCCTGTGAGACCACATCCCTGTCTGATGGGGTGAGCCAAGAGAAGGCTGACCAGTTTCAGCATGCACAGACAAGCAAATGCTGTCTCCCACAGTGATTCAGGAGTGACCTAGGGAAAAAAAAAATCTTTTTATACCTTACCTCTTAGAAGAAGGCTCTGTGTACAGGTGGGGTGGGCCAGAACCGAACTCCTCACCAGCTAGTTGGACTCCCAAAATTCAATGCCTGTGTAAGATTACACAACTGGCAAAATAAAACTGATGCAGATTCTTGAATTAGCTGGCTGTGAGGAAGGAAGTAATGATTTATAGTGTTCATGCTTCTCATTTTAGCTTGGATTTTTCATGAATTTTAAAACTGTCATTGGCTTCATTTGGCATTTGCTCTTTTCTCACTACATACACTCTACCAGATACATAATTTAGAATTCCGCAACTACAATTTAAGTAGAAAAAAAAGAAAAAAGCGAGATTCATTTTCTTAAAGCTTTCTTAGAGCCTTAAAACAAAGATCTGGGTTTTTAGATATCTAAATAAAAGAAAAAGGAAGCCTTAAAAAAATTGATTAGTATTTTTAAAAAGGTACTAATCAAGCTATACAAAGGACATAAAGGCTATATATTGCCCCCTTCACTCTGTTCTAAATAGGTGCAACCGAAATATCTGTAACCAAAATTCTGAGAGGATGAAAGGTAAAACCAGTCAGTCTGCCTTATTGTGTATGGATTTATCACTAAAACTCTCATCTTCTGCTTGAACCTTGGTACGTTGAAGACAGATAAATCCTTCACTGTAATAACTCTTCTGCCTCCAAATATGATGCAGAAAACCAGAAATATGCTGGTACCCAAACTACAGTAAAGATCCCTGGAGCCAGGTATTTTAGATAAGATCATCAGCCCAGAATTTATCTGACTTTCATAACAATACTTTGCAGTCCATTTTCAGTTTCTGTTCTCCATTATGGCTGGAATATCGAGCCACAGGGAATGTTTTTGGTGGGACGCAGGGGCAGGAAATAGAAGGTGGTGTAGTGGGTAGTGAAACAGCTAAAAGATTTGTGATTTGCCTACATGGCAAAAGGTCCTAAGAAATACCTCTTGCATATGCTAGAAAAGATGTACACATGTCCGGCTTATTGGATTTAAAGGAGAAATATTTTACTCCCTAAAGACTGGGAAAAAAAGACCAAAGTAGTTGAATTGTGTCTGTAGGTTACAAAGGAAGTATATTTTATCAGAAGAAATATTTCAAATCTGACCTTTATGAGGAGAAATACAGGTCTGGCACTGACAATTTGTTACGAGTAGTAGTGGTCCTGATGTGATTATTAGGTGGCACTTTGAAGCCCACCTGGAAAGACTTGGTCCTTCACACTGTCAGTCTTTTCTCCAGTAGTGTAGTTCCACCTGGGATACACATAAATATGATTGATCACATTTCTGAGTAACAGAACTCTCATTATTATCACTGACTTATAGCACCAGCTATGCCAAATTTGCATCTCCAAAGAATATTTGGGATACCATGTGGTGAGCCTTGGGCAGAATGATCAAAAGCTGGAGGTATTTTTCACACAATTTCTACATCCTTGTGATGGATTTTTCTGGCATTTTCATGTGAGATTTGGAGACATTTTTCTGACTAGACGACAGGACCACGTATTTAAGGATTCTGCCCAAAAGTGACAGTTGGCAATCTAGTTGTAACAAACATCCCACTGGTTTGGGCAAGAAATTAGACACTTTTCCAGTAGTAATGCTAGTTTGAGAGATATTGAGATAAACCAATGAGAAGGAATCAAGATGGAAATAGTAAAGATTGTTCTTTAGATGACCTTTTCTAAATAGTTGATAAGATTTCTCCCATTAAATTAACATATTTACTTAAATATTAAGCTTTTAAACGGAGCAATAATCAGTTCTTTTCCTCCGAAGCAGACAAACAGAGTTATTAAAAATAAATCAACTCTTTGAGGGAAATAGAAAGCACCAGTTTCCTCTTTCTACACCATTGGAGTCTCTTAATTGTCATGTGCTACACAAAGCAGAAGTATAGAACAGAGTCTGAGCATGGAATCCAGCGACCCCAGAAGGCAAGGTCCGTGTTAAGAAATTTGCACTGCAGTTCTCCACCCACGCTGAATCTACTTATTTGCTCTGACTAAATAGAAAACATTTTTTTTAAATGGTACTTTTTGCACAAAAACAGACTTTCAGACATGTTCCAATGTTTTATGCTTGGTTCTGAGTAATATGATTAAACATCTAGTACAATAATTAGATTAGATTCACTTAACAGCCCCACTTAAATTCAAATTCATTCCTCTGTCCAGAAAATACAAAATATGATGTACCAAGTTGTATGTAAAATTTCCTGATTATTAATCCTTTTAGCATCTATATGGGAGAACAGTTACTCTGAGATCAAGATAAAAGTCCAAAAAGCTGTTCACTTTTGCTGCCACTATAAAAGTATCTTTTTGTCTACAGAGCCTCAGACAGCCACTGGGGCCAAGCCAGGATTCCTGTAGTGAAACAATCGACTTGGCATCATGTTGACACATATAAACAACAGTCTGTCAACAGGCCTCACATTAGTGACAGAACATTTTTGGCAAAACAGTAGCATCCTTCTGGGCACTATGGCAATAACAGCCAGTAGCATCCATTCATGCCTTCACTCTACAGCACAATATTAATTAAAAGATTATAACAGTGACACTTATCCAAGAAGCTAAAAACCCGCAGAAACATCCGTGCAGAAGAGGAGAATGTTTATTGAATGAGAACATGCCTCTAGCTGCTTTTTCCTACAGTAATTTTAGACTTACACACTGTATGTAACCTCTGTCAGTTCACAATTAGCAGGTAAATTTAACTGCTTGCTTCCAAATGGCCTTGTGAAGTGTATATACACACATGTGCCATCAACTTATGTAAATCATCTTCTCTCCAGCCTGAACTAAAAAGCACAAAACAAATAGCATTGTTTTGTGAAAATAAGCAGTGCTGTAGGCTTCTCCCCCCTTTTTTTTAAATGAAGACCCAAATTAAAAGAGAATCACCACTTTTCATGTTTTTATATTTTGCCTTTCTTATGTCTTCTCTAAAACATTATATATACATACATATATATGTGGGAGATTTTATGTGTGCTGAATATCTGTCAATGAGTTAAAAAAGGTGTAAAAAATATTTCATCTTGCTAATATCTTTAACAAAACTGCTCTGCTTTTTAACTTTTAAAAAGTCCTTTAAATATGTGCAATGCTTATTAATAATACTTTGGAGTCAATGGATCAAAATTAGAGGTAATGTATAGAAGGGAACTTGGAAGGATGGAGAAATATCAATTACCAGCTGGCAACTGGTGGAAGCTTAAGTAGTAAGAAAATACAACATGCAAAGGAAAGTGGATGGCATCCAAGGACCCCAGAAGAAGCATGACATCAGTTTTGGAAGCTGTATATGCAAATTAGCAGAGTAGTTTGTCTGGACTAATTATCCTTACTGAGATACCCCACGCCGTGTGGCAAAGGAATTCCCCGAACTCTTGTGCCAAGAGGTGCAATGCATATGGCATTAACAGGCCCAACACAGGAGCCTAAAGGAACAGAGCTGGGGAAAAAGTGAAGAGAGACCTTTAGAGGTCATATAATTCCCTGACACAGTATTTTATGACTAAACCATCTTAGACAGATATTTGTCCTTGCCTAAGTATTCAGTAGTGCAGATTCTGTAACATTTTTGTACATTTTAGTTCCGTTTCCCTGAAAACCTTTTGAGCAATATGTCATCTCTTACCTTAGTCCATGGAACAGTGGTCTTGACTTATTATTAAGTATCTGAAGGACACTGTGGCCTTCTTCAGGCTAAAGCAAACCAGTTATCCTAATCTCATTGAATTCACAGCAATGGGTATGTGAATGTAAGGACACCTCTTGCCAACAGCAGCCAGAGAGTTGAAGTGTCTTTGACACGTTATCCCTCTCCCATTAAAAGGCTGGATGGTAATTTGAGCTTTGCCATTGATTTAAACACATAAATCCTCTTCTCATGGAGGGGGAAAGAGTTAATTTTCTCTTTTAAAAGATCTCATGGTAAACTTACAGTTTGAGCATACACTTCAGCGTGTCCCAAATGTCAGACTATAGGTTAGCCTGGCAAGGGATGCTTCACACAGGAACATTCCTTTTAAAATTCATCATCTGATGGTGGAGTTTCAGTTTGGAGATTTCTTTGCAAATTGCATAATCTGATTTTTTTTTTAATAAAATGAAGAATCTACGAAAAATAGGCATTCTCTCTGAGGTCAGCTCTCTCACCACCAAGCCGCATGTACTCTCCCTGTCCCTGCACTCAGAGCTCCCTGTTTCTAAAGAGGTAAAAGAGGGTGCAATAGCCAAACTGGTCTCAGCTGGGTACTTGAAAGCTCTTCTCAGAGGACCATGCTGTTAGAGGGTTTCAATCTGTCTGTTCAGAGAAACCCAGGCTCAGCCTCTTCCATTTTTAGGTGGAAATCTTCTAACTCTGGGAAATATTATGTTGGTTACTTTTCTGCATCTGTGTCTTCCAGACTGAGAAAATGTTTAACAATAATGGGAGGAACAAAGCCAAACAAATTTCTGAGACTTGCAATTAAGGGTGATAAAATTAACTGATTTTGGCCAAATTCTTCCTCTCCTCCATGTGCACATTCTTACTGAATTCATTATATGCTTGCCAGGAGTGCATGACAAGATCTAAAATAAAACTTCATGAAAGTGCTTTTGTCTAATGGAGACATAAGTTACCTACAAAAGAGCACAGACCCTCACCACAGCACCTGGGACAGTGCAAATGACAGGTTAGCCTCCTTTTCTTAGCCAGCATGCTGTGTCATAACACACTTCCATGTGCTGAAATCAAAGCTAAGCAAAGAGGGATTGTAAGACTTGTCTATGTAGCCCCTTTTATCTCTCTTTCTAGAATTTAAACCAAAAAATGAATATTTAGGCAAAACTAGAAAAACCATTAATGTACAAGGAATAATTACATCATTAGCAAATTTAAACTATTAGGATGATACTAATTGAGATCTACATTTTTTTTGTCCTGCAGGAAATCTCAGCATTTCTGGAATTCTTATTTCAAACCTCAGTTTTGAAAGTCCAATATTTTGATTTTACGATATCAAAATCAAATATGTCTTTTGTTTTTTCTTGGATCAAATGTTTGTTTTTTGCATTGTTACATTAGAATACTTCATTTTGATGGATCTAACCAGTCTAAAAATCTTTGCTTTGAGTAAATTCACAGTTGAATAGACTTTTCTAGTTGATATAACTTGCTTGTATCTTATAGCTGTTACTGAGTCCTGATTTTCCACACCGGGTACATAGAATACACGTTGCTTCGACAATTTAAGTTACATGGTGTCCCAAAACTTGCTTAGCTCAATAAAATCCCAACCAAACAAAAACCCAAGGTATTTCCCTGAAAGTGATGAGTGATATAATCACCTGGAAATCTTTACTCATCAAAGTAACAGTGGTCTGGCCTACAGCTATTATATCACAGTGAAATACTATGGAAAATACTATGGAAAATAATACTATGGAAAACAGTGAAATACTAAGACAAAACTATGGGAAGGGAAGAACTAATTAGCAAAATATACTAAGATTTTTCCAACATGCATATCTAAAAGAAAGATACCTAGATCTCTCTCAAATTCAGCTGCCAGGCTGAATTTGGGTAGTGCTCTCAAAGTCTGCAAAGTAACTATCAAAATAAAAGAAAGAAAAAAAATTAGTAGCTGAAGTTTAGAGAGATATTTTCTGGGCATGCAACTTTTACAGATAGAATGCTGTTTATATATTTTTTCTTTTTTTTCTTCCTTTTTTTTTTAATCCAATTCCCTCTAAAAACCAAAAGAATACAAACATGCTTTTTTGTTATAGGGTTTCAAGTTTACTCTCCAGCTTCTGGGTCTCAAAGGAAAACGTCACAAGAAAGGAATTAAAATGACTCTTCAGGGGCTCAGAAAACATGAAATAAAAAGGCTTCAAATGATGAAATGTGTAGAGTGATTTGTGGTGGTTTGTGAAAGTTTTATTGAACGTTAACTAGCAGAGTGAAGCTGTAGCACTCAGTCTCCACTCGCCCCCTCCCAGCCTTTTCTCTCCCCTGTTGTTCAAATGTCACAAGCTTTTTACATTTCATCTGAGTTTCTACTGACATTGAACAGAAGTGAGAAGGCTGAGAGAAAAACTTCTTAAACTATCATTTTCCTCTTGTCTCACTGTCCTTATGTTATACATGGATGGTTCCTATCCATTATGTATTTAGATAGAAATACAGCTCTGAGTCCTAGATCTTGAAATTACTTGATGCAGGGCACTGTTGGGAATGCCCAATTGTCCTTTGTCTTTAACTATTTAGATACTCAACACTCATTGATTTCACCTGGGACTCGGCAGGCCTACATCCAAACCAAAATTAGCCAGTGACAATAATATGAATGTGATTACTTTTTAAATATACTAAATGATAACATAAAAACAATGGCAATTTCATGAACAATCCCAAGTGTCCTTGGTTAGCATTCCTAAAAAGAATTGTAGATACGGTTCAGTTGACTAACAAACACTTGTTTACAACATATTCTGAGAAAAGCTACAGTTGGTATTCCAGTTAGAACAATTTATTTATCAGGACTCAGATTTTCTAACACAAATGTTCAGAGATCAGAAAAAAATTTTCATAGCAGCAGGCATAACAATGTTGCATACATATAACTTTGGGACATATTATTCACATGATCCAGCATATTTCTTGTTTGTTCTGTGATATCCTAAAGGACACCACCTACAGCTCTCAAAAAAATTAGTTTTAAATGTGTTGACTAGTATCTTTCATCCAAAACAAGCGACCTTCCAACTTTTGTGTACAGCTCTTAGAAAGTTTTGGCAGCTCTTTTGTGTAACCTTTAGTTTTAGGCTTTAGTGGGTGTATGTAAAATCTAAAATACAAAGAGTAAGGCTTGTCATATACCATGTCCTGACAAACAAACTATTGTATAAGCATAATTTAAATACTTATGCATAATAGCTTAGAAAAACATTTCTAAAGTTTGTACTGGAAACTATTGTCTTAAAAAATAGTAGTGTGCTTTATTCTTAGAGCACAAGTGTCCTGCCAATAAGCTGTGTCACTGTTCTTGTGTTTGTTACATTCTGATCATCTTTAAAGTGGTCAGTAAATCAGCCCAATGTGTACTAATTCACTAAAATTACTTATCAACATCTTGACCTGCTTTGACCTTTCTTCTCCTGTGCATCATTGAGGTTTTCAGAAATAAGTTTCAAATATGTACTAAGAAGTACTTGCTACAACATATGTAAAATGAGTGACTCCTGCATGGCTTTGATAGGAACTTGAATCAGGAAAGGTACGTAGCCTTCTGTCATTTTAGATAGCTTCTCTCATTTTAGATAGCTATAAATGGAAGATATTATGCCCTGTGGTGATGACTCTGAAAATATGCTCAGGTGCTCATTACTAAGTTTCATCATTTACATTTACCTATTAGACAAATCTTTCCTATATAAAATTAATAAATTAATAACATTTAAGAAAAATTTTGTGTGCCAATTTTTTGCTGCCCATTGCACAACAATGTTAAATTGTCTCAGAGAGTGAAAATTGTGAGAATCTAAGGGTGAGGCCCTTCATGGAACACACACTACAAAACGGGAGTCCTCAGCCTATTGGGTGAAGTACTTCCATTGCTTTTAAGGGAAACAGAAAAATGCTCCTCTCATCCTATTCCAGTTGTTTTTAAAAAAAACAGTTCAGATTTTTTTTTTGTTTGTGTGTTTCTTGTTTCAGAGATTTCAAAAGATATTGCAATATCTTTTTTGTTAATGTAGAAGTGCTGCCACATCTCCAGGTAGATGCATTTCATGCCAAACACCACACTGGCATTTACAAGTAGAAAAAAGAATAGGTGTGCTTTCAGTCATAAAACTGGCAGCCATGAACTTTTCCATTTTTTTAAAACCTGGAAAACAAAATGTTAGATAAAAAAATTAACATATTGTTCATAGCAGATACTATTGAAAAGCATGTTATCCAAAAATGGTTTTTTAAATAAAAATCAATAAGGCAGGTCTAAATGGATATCATGTTTACATGTTTGTAAAAACCAACACTTTAGAATGGTTTCTATTTCTGATGGAAGTCAACATGTCATGGACACAGATTCACTAATATATTCAAAATATATTGTATCTCCCCCTAGTAGTGTCAGTTGTAGATTTTAATGAAATAAAGTCCTTATTAGATTAAGTTAATTTATATTTATTACCAGTGGAAGTATTCTTTTAAGCTTCCACAGGAAAACACTGAATTCTTTATGGTCCTCCACACTATTGGCCCTGACTTTGCTCAATGTCAATTTTAATTTTGATGTAAAATTTATACTTAGATAAGAAACATTTTGATTCTCTTTGAAACAGTAGTGTCCAAAAATCTCTTTATTTCGAAGGAATGTAGGGAAAAGTGGAATTGGTTTTTTTTCATGTTCATATGACACACACAGCATGCTAAATGCATAAACACAATACATGCCATTAAACATTAGCTGCTACTTCATCAACAGCTTCTTCAAAATGAGGATGGGAAGGGACACAAACAGTTGCTTAGGCTGAGGTTTTCAGAAACACCCAAGGCATCAAGGCAGCAAATTCCCATTTAAATTCAGCGGAAGTTGGGACTCTGACTCCCCTGAGTTCTATTAAAAATCTCCCCTCCCCCTTGATTCACAAATGTGTTTGCTCCATTAGTTTGATTTTGATTAATTAACAGTGCTTTTAGGCTTTCCCTGCATGAATTTATCAAATGCAACCAAACTGAAATACATCAGTTATTTCCTCTTTTAAGCATAAAGGAACTCGACGTTATTTCAAAGTGTTTGTAAATGATGGCTTAATAGCTCCTAATGCATCATGGCCCAGTTTTTACAAGTTGATTATGAAATGCCCATGCAGTTTAGAAAATCAAATGGCAGCCCTTACAACCATGGCTCATGTTAATTGAATAGGTAAATTACACTCTTTATAGCAGGGTAATACATATGGCAGTAAAATCCTAACAATTTGCCTCTCCATGGCTGGGACCAATGTAACAACCAGCTGTGTGGCTAGGTGCAAGAACAGGCAATAACACTGGGCAGAGGAATGCTCTCTGGCACAACTCAGCTTCAGTCTGTCAGCACAGACTGTCTCCAATGGACAGCTCTTCCCTCTCAAAGCACATCGAAGAAATCAGTAAGAAAAAAGAATATGTGTGTACTACCCTTCAGTAACAGTGAGCATCTGATAACACAAAATCACATGGAAACCAAGAGATGGAAAAATGGAAGGCTGAAATTTTGCTAACAAATACTTACATAGGAATTTACCAAAATCCACCCTGATCCTCAGCTGGCCCCAAAACAAACTATAGGGGCTGACAAAGATGAATTCCCACTACACTTCATTATTTGATACACTTCTCAGGGTTATACCACATTCTAATAGTACAAAAACTGAATGTTGCCTAAGAAGACCCCAGCACTTCTGGATGGAATACTAACATGCCTAATATGTCAAAAAGAAAACACAGTGTTTTCTGTGTACAGTCAGATGCAGGAGTGAGAAAAGTAAATGCAGATCCCATAACCAGAATTCCAAACTCTACATTTTATTTTCTATAAAGAATGGAAGTGGAACAGGTTCTGTCTCTAATTCACTAATTAAAAATTCTACAGAGAAGCGTTTGCAGTCAGAATAAAATTGCCACATCTTCTGCTAGTCATGCAGCTGGGTGTTAAATACATATTGATGGTAGGTCTGAGAGCCTTAGGTGTTTTCAAGAGTTAAATTATTACCTGTGCTACAAATCCTACCATCACAGAGTCAGAGGACTTTGTCTGGAGCTTCTGAAGGCTTAGACCACTCTGGAGTTACTTCATATTTTCCATCTGAACTTGCATTGAGTCATCTTAATACACTTTTTGCCTCGCCAGTCAGGTAGCAAAACTATTGCACTGGGTCACACCAGCATCAGGTAAATAGAGCTTTTCCTTTATCTTTGTTCATTGCCTGGGCTGCAGATAAATTAATAACTGCAACTGTTCAAAAAACTTTAATGCGGACTGGTACATTTTTCAATATCTTTCTTTCAATATTTCATTTTGTTGTAAGAACATCTGACACACCCATTAAACAAAATGTTATTAGCAAAAGCAAAACCTGGGAACACATCACTTCTTTTTATTAATTATTTTTACAGCGCTATATGAGTGATCAGTGTTTAGAAACAGAGAAAAATAAATCAATTGGTGACTATGTGTTTTTAGCCAACAAAAATCATAAAACTTCCCACAGGATTTCTGCTCTGTGGATTTTTTAACAGAAGAAAAGCAAAAATTACTTTTTATCCATTCTGCCACAGGAGTAGTCACAATAGAGGTATAAAGATTTAACATTTAAATTCGTACAAAAATTATTAGTGTGAATATAGTACGAAAATGAATAAGCAGAAAGGAATTACTCAGCTGGAATATGACAGTTCACTGTAGCCAAAGACTTTTAACTCCCCACAAAAATACCACTTGATCCTTTGATATTCATATGCTTGTAGCTTATATGGCTTTTCAACAATGGTCTTCCAACAACCAAAACTTTTAAATATGATGCTCAGAAACTGGCTTAAATGGGACTAAAAAGACAGAGTGACTCTGCAAATTGAATAAATGATGGAAGGGCTGCTCGACCAGGTTTCAATGGCAGCCTGTATTTGTGTTTGTGAGTACATGTGGTGTTTATAAACATCTACTGAGGCTTGCAATGTATAGAAGCATAGGTGGAGCTATGCTTCCTGAGTACAATAATTTTCTGCAGTCTCAATCTTAGGCAGAATGAAAGAGCATGGAGGCTGCTCAGCGTATGAAAAGAAAGAAGGGTTCTGTTTCTTTCCCCTGAGTGTCCTAAAGGTCTGTAGTCTGTCCAACCCACTCGGGAGAAAGGGCAGTGTGGGAGCAGCCTCCCTTCTCCCCTTCCCTCCCACCATCCCAGCTGAGCACCTTCAGTTCTTATCTGGGAGGACAATTCTTCCCTGCCCTTGCAAATAATTCACATCTTTTATGATGCTCTTGTTCAGCATGTTCTGCAGTCTACACTGGTAGAGTTACCTGAGAAATAGTGTTCATAATTTCTCAAGGCTGTAAGACTTTTTAAAATGGCATTGTAAGTAAATTGGGGTTTGGTAACTGGGAGAAAGCTGCACTTTATTAGAAGGTACAGTCACGTACGTTCCTTACAACTTTTAGCAGACACTCAAAGTTTTTAATGCTTTAATAATGGAAAATTTAAATTATGTTTTAGAAGGTGTTTTACAGATATCTGTTTTTCAAGCATGTGACATCAGTACAGTCTTTAAGTACAAGTGCTAAAACAGTCAAATCTCTTAAATGTTCTTCCAGCACACAATCTTCTACATTTTCAATGCATTAGATCAATGTAAACTCTCAGAACCTGATATGTAGTATATTTTAAAAACTATAAAATAACTTCTTTCATATTCAGATCAGATGTTTCATGCTACTCTAAACTATAGAAAAATGTTGTGAATCTAAAACAAATACTGCTATCTAGCCAAGAACTTATTTATTCTATCCATCCAATTACTGAAAGCTGAAACACTAGAGTTATTTTTGTGGGATATGATTGGGACTTTGTTAAAGATAAAAAGCTCAAGGGAGATGGGATAGGATACGCTTTGATTTTGAAGGAATAAAACGAATTTACCATAACTAATTTGAAAAAAAAAATCTAATGACTTGTAGAATTAATTGGTATGCTTCAGCTAAAATGTAATAATACCAGTTTCACAGAGAAAAGCATCCTACCTTAATATCTTTTAAAAATTACCTCAAAATAGCTGTTTGTATCTAAAAATGGAATACTTCAACTACAGTTGATTGAAGAAAGTATTCCACTTTATGCTACTGATTGATGTCTATTTTCAATATTTCTTTAATTTGCTTTCCATTTTTAGTTTACCTGACATAGAATGCTTTATGCCTGTCTTCTGAAAAGTTTTACAAGACTAATTAAACAATATAGACCTTAATTTGAAAAAGAAGCTAACAAGAGAGAACATTTTGATATGACTTATGGCAATGAAATGCACACATTTTCTTGACTAAGGGTCATTTTTGCCCCTTTTTTGGATTTATATGTATTCATAAAAGCAGCATCATATAGATTTTTAAAATATAGAATTAAATCTCTTAAATTTATTTTCCTTAAGAGCAGTCACTAAATCAGAAATTGACATCTTTGTGCATGCTACAGAAAAGGACCTGAAGTGTTAAGATTTATAGTTGATTTAAATAAGAGTAGTAACTCATATTAACAAGCACAGATATCAAAATTAACAATGAAGCAGGAATATCAGTGTGCTAAAGAATTTTCTAGTTGATTCTACCGTACTTGCAATCATACATTAAGTAGCAGGCAAGGCCTAGTTAAGGGAAAATAATTTCTTGTCAGCATTCATCTTTCAAATAAGCACACAAATACCAAATCTCTTTGGTGAAAAGTCTGGTTGACTATATTGTTCTTCTGCCTCAATGAGCCCAACTGCTTCAGTGTAAGAAGGGGAAGGCTTGTTTTGTGAAGATAGGCACAAGACCATAAAATAAACCCCTCGGGAAGCAAGCGCCGTTATCATTTTTTTTCAGTGCAAAGCATGTATCCTACACAGTGATAAAGAATCCAAGAGATCTCTAGCCAGTTATTCCAATGTAAATTGACTTTTGTCTTGTAATATTTGTCTGAATGTGCATAGCTCTGAGTTTTCAAACACGGAATCTCATTACACTTTATTCTACTGGATTACAGAACCTTCTATGAGAAGAAATATCTTCCTTACACAGGTATTCATAGATCACAGTCAAATCATCCCTACCTTCAGTCAGATAAAATAGATGATTTTACCTTGTTAGCCTCATTAAAAAACAAGCTTTCAAGGCCTTGAAACATAGTGCATCTTACACTCCAATTACTGCCTGGAAAACAGAAATGACTCCTCTCAGCTGGCTGTGCAGCAAACTTTGTACAGACTCTATCAGTAATATTGCTGGGTTTCATTTATGTCTTCTCCAATGCTGCTAACATTTGGTGTATTTATACCAGAGGCATAATAACCAGACAGTGGGGTTAAACACCACTCTGAATGGAGATGAAGTCTGAGCTACAAAGTGGTTCTAATGTACAAAATGGGAAAAACCCTTTTGCTTTATTCCCCAAAGGCAACAGCACATACTTATTGCATTATTTTACCATGATCCATCACTCATTAACTCAGCAAAAATCCATTTCTGAACATTATTTAGATTTTATTTTTCATTTAGAAATAAGCAAACCAGATTGTCCCGTTTAAGTGTTGTGAGGAGAACTACTGGAGAAATTGCTAAAAACTATTTATTTTAGATATATCTAAATTATACATTATAAATATATATTGAGTACAGTACATTTATATCTGTGTTTACATATAGGCTGAATTTCAGAAAGGCTTATCTCATTTTTAAAGCAAGAGAATATTTCCTATTTCTAAAATTTCTATCAATATTTGAGTCACATATAAAAAAACCTAAATGAGGCAACTTTACAAATTCAGTGTTTGTTATAGAGGCAAAAAAATGACATGCAGGAAGAAGAAAATGTGGTAGGAATCTTGGGAAAAAATCTAGTACAATAATAAATGAAAATAGTTTTATCATCTGATATAGATATTAGAAATATTTCTCTGCAGATGATAAGTGTGACTAGAATAGCATCCATTTAAAAGAAATTACATTACTGTTTCATCTCTGATGGCTATTGTGGGACTGATATTAGAGTAGTGCTATCTGCAATTTACCTTTTTTAACTAATAGCTCTTTGTTTTCTGCATGGATCCTTTTAAAATCTTTCATATGCTTTTAAGATATCACTTACCATTTAATCACTTTCCACTTTCTCTTCACTCTCCAGGCTCTTCAATCTTTAGCTACGTTATTATTTTTTTCATATATATATTTGAGCATGTACACAGACTTGGTTTCTAACCAGATCTGTCTGTCTTGACAGATATACAATATTTTGCTTTTATATTCAGTGGATTGCCAGAAAGATCAAGTTATTTATTGGACCTTTAGTCTGATACACCCAATAGTGGAGGTAAGTACAGAAGATCCTCAGACTTGCAACATGGTCCAAATGAAGAAACTGGGGCAGAAGAGTGCAAGAACAAGAGGGATGGTGAAGTCACGGGGAAAGAGAGTAGAGATGACACAAGCTACCATTTTAAATGCTCTGTTTTGTGGAATAATGCACCCTTTTTTTTTTTTTTATGAGGCAAAACTGCACAGTGGTGGGCAGCAAGCTCTGAGTTGTGGCCTTTGAAATAAATCACAGAAAGATGTACAGATCTGTGCAATTTCCTTCAGGACTGTCATCCAAAGCTAGCTACCCTTGTGATGGCCAAAGCATTATAGCATAAAGCTGACCCCAAAGAAGAG
Source organism: Zonotrichia albicollis (assembly GCF_047830755.1). Classification (NCBI taxonomy): domain Eukaryota; kingdom Metazoa; phylum Chordata; class Aves; order Passeriformes; family Passerellidae; genus Zonotrichia; species Zonotrichia albicollis. The sequence continues at coordinate 115,186,468 of NC_133821.1, read as the reverse complement.
TTCTGTAGAACAAATGATTCCAGAGTGCTATCTAAAAAACTTTAAAACAGTAGATGTCCTCCAAAAAGGTCTGTGGCTCCTTGTTTAAAAGGCTCAGAAGTATTTTGCCCCATCTTTCCTGCTTCAGATCATTTGCTGTAAATATGAGTTTAAATGCTGTGTTAAATGGGGATCTTAAAAGCTATGAGTGCTGTAAACCTCTCAATTGTATTGCCAAAAAATGGTGTCTTTGCAGCACTACTATTACTGCTAATATAAAAGCAGATGAAACTATTAGCCACTTTGCAGAGAGATATTATTCACAGAAAGAAATAAAATCCTTCTGAATATCCAAGGAAAAAGGGTAGTTTACTGAGTCTTTAGAATATGGATTTTGGATTAAGGTATAGCAAATATCTTTCTTATGATGAAAGTGAAAGGTTCAATTAAATTCCAGGGATAAACTCAAGAGCAAAATTTGCAAATCCAGTGCTCTCTGAGGCATGAGGCACTGTCTGTAAAGAACCAGCAGGCTGACTGGGAGGAACTGAGTCAAAGCAACACTGAAGAGCTCATTTTCCCCTATCACTGTGATCACAATTATACTGTGCTGTTAGGAGACTCATTCCCAACAGAGTTGAGGGAAAAAGGAGTATTCAAAGTGGCCGAGCCCTTTCTGCCCCTCCTGCACTCGAGAGAAAATCTCTTAGGCATGAAATGAGCCAACCATACGCCAACCCTTTCCTAGAGCACAAACAAAAGTCCAGCTCAAACAGCTGAGCATTTCTCAGGATTCTGCCCTGTACCCCCAAATTTTGCAGGTCAGATGGGAAGGAGCTGTGAAAAGAAATTTTTATTTTAAATAACTTCCCTCCTATGAAGCAGCATATTCTATTGCTTAATACAAAAGACTGTGGAGAGGGAAAAAGTCATGGACACCTTAAAACCCAAGAAACAAATCAGGACATTTCGAACTCTGTTTTAGACCTTTGCTATGCAAGGTGCTATACAATAGCTGGACTATATGAAGTCTTCTGATTCCTAATGCTTATACATGTATGGATTAGTGGCATGGAATTGCTTTTCTGTCCACATTGTATTTTAAAATATACCTCAGAAACTCAGTGCCATCTGAATTCAGGAGAAGTAAAATCATTACCTGCAATATCACTATTTCTAAAAAAATAAGAAAGTGTTTTCTACTTTAGAAAGATAAAAGCTGTTACATACATTCAAATGTGCAACCACATGCATAGGCAAGTAATAAAAAAAACCAAACCCTACATACATTTTCTTTTGGATTAGGCTCAAGAAAAATAATGTTTTAGCCTCTTTGTATTTTCTAGTTACTCTCTCTTTTTATATTATATTTATATTTTGATATACCAGCCGTCCCAATCCTAGTTCTCCACAGTACAGCTTGGTGAGTGAATGTACAGTGGCCATCAGCTGTCCTCTGTGAAGCTGAGCTTTATTAGCACACTGATCAGAGAACACATTTCTAGCTTGGGCATATCAAAGTATTACAGAATATTTATTCTTGTGCTTTTCTCTTCCTTCCATTCTTCCCTTGCTCCCCTCTTTCCTTATGACTTCAGTTATGATCAGATGACTCCTGCAGCCAGTTCATTGTACCAAAGCAGGTCTCACTGCATAGCTCAGCAGTTCAGCACCAGCTGGCAAGCGGGGCATGAGGATGCATTTAGCAAGTCTGCAGAAAGCTGTTTAGTTCCTGGGGGGCAACTGAGGGAGGAGTTCACCTTCTCCTTTCTTCCCCAAGGACCTTGCAGGGCTCAAGCATCTTGCAAGCTGTGCTGGAGAGTTTGCTGCAGACAGGGGACTCTGCTGCCTGGTTTCCAGAAAGCTCACACTGAAATCGTCCAAAGATCAGGCAAGAGCTTCTTGATGTGCTGAGGAAGGATATAGGGTGGCACAAGGGAAGGGTGGGCAGCACTCCCCCCAAAGTTATGCCAGACTGAAATGTTTGAAACCTGTGCTGGGCAGACAGATCCTCCATGGTCTGCTGGAGAGGGCAGAGCAGTTGTACAAGGATGCATTAGTGTGCAACCTATTTCTCTATACTTACAAATACTCAGAGATAGGATTTTTGATAATAATGTAAACTACACTCATAAAGTCAGAGGACTTTAATGCTGAGCTATCTATTTCTCTGGAAAATATGAAAGGTTAATGTAGTTTGCAGACTCAGAAGGAGGAATAAATCCAAGGGGAGTCCAGCCAGCAATGATTCTACATATTTTGGACTTCTACAGAAGAAAAAAAAAAAGACTGATATTCCAAAAAACACAGATGTCATATCCAAAGTACATGAGGAGACGGTACTTCAGACTTAGGAGTTCATATTTAGAGTACCCTTCCCTTGGAGAAAATTGTGCCAAGCCTTCTAACCAAATGCCATTCCATGTTCTTATTACATGCAGCCTTCTGTAGCAGGGACTGGTCACTACAGTGGGTTTTTAAGAGAATTTTTTTAACATTATTAGTAAATTTTTATATCTATTGCACTCACAAGAACATAAATCAGACTCACAGAGGAAACACAGAGCCTGGGTCTTTAAGCCTGATGAGGAAATTTTGCAAGACCTGAACAATTTCATAGAAGCTATGAGAAGAATAAATGGCATTGGAAAAAGCCCTGTTTCCTACTAAATTAGAAACATTTGAAAGAGTTACTAAAATATATTCACAAAACCAGCATGCATCCAGAACTGATTAGAATCACATGATACAAAAGTTATTTCATGTATGAACAACTAAACCAAAATTCATTAAAATTCTGGAATGAATAGCTGAGGATAAAATACTGCACAGGTAAAAGTTAAAATTGTTAGACCTTTTTAAGATTACCTGTGACACTAAAACTAATTGCTTACACTCCAACCTCTTGGAGTTGGCTCCTGTGAGAGGAAAAGGGAAATACCCAGCCATTTATCTCACCCACCATGTAAATGTCCCATGTAAATTAAAATATTGATCCTTACTTTTGGTTGGTTCAGCATTCCCCATTCCACCCACAATTTCACAGGGACGTGGCTCCGCTAAGAAAATGCACTAAGATGGTTATGAAATTCTCTTTTTTTTTTTTTTTTCCTATACATTTAAAAGGTTTAATATAGTGAGTTTGGGGTTTAAAGGTTATTTGTTTTCACATTTCTTAATATTGTTTTCTGCTTTCAAAATTCAGAATGGACAGCAATTACGGAAGGGATTTGTCTGACTTTTCAATACCTCAGTTACCAAATATGAAACAGGTAAGAATTTTATAATAATCTCAGATAAAAGAACAATTATGAATGCATCTGATCTCTTTGGAATAAGAATTGTACACATTCATTTTTGAAAGCCAGTGATGTGGTGCAAGTGTCGCAGATATGCTGAGGATCCATTTAGGGATGGTGAAATCTGTCTGCTAAAGGTGGATGTCAATGTTCAACTCACATATGGGTTCAGCTGGGAAGAGAGCAAACACTGGAGATGTAAGTATGGCACATAATGGAGCTAATTGCTCGTGATTCTGATGGAGTGTGCCATTAAAAATGGCAGCTAAGAGATAAAAGGTAGAAGGGGTTGGTAGGTAAACTCTGCTCCTGGAGGTGAAGGAAAGTTGTGAAGGTGTTCCTCTTCACATCATTCTTATTTTTAGTCTGGGAAAGTTCATGGTGCAGGAGGGAGGTGAGGAGAAGGAACAGACCAGAGGTACAACTCGAATTTGATTCCTCCTATGTCACAATACATTTCAAAGATATAAAATGGGCGAGGAGCCCTACAGGTTACTAATCTGTGCCAGTAAATTGAACAGTCTCTGGAATGCTATTGCGAAAAGACTCACAGCTCTCTAACCTATGAAAATGACTCATGTCAAGTAGTGCTTTCTCAGGGACTCCATGGGTGCCATGCAGAAGCTGGACTTTCCAAAGGCCATAGCTAGCAGCCAACCTGTTGTGGACAGCAGCATTTACACACTGAGTTTATTAGCATGGATGTAGTCATAGTGCCCCTGTAAATTATAAATTCTGTACTGCCTCTTACTTTCATCTCTACCATGCTGAGTCTTTGGCAGCATTTTATCCTTATGTGTTGACAAGAGGCATGAAACATGACTCTGAAATTCTATCTAGACTTAAGTATTGTATTTAGAAAGCATGCTTATTTCAGCAGCCCTTTTTAGGTTTATTACAGGAAAGCAGGTCTTGTGAATAACCTGTTAAACACATCGGTTCTTCACTGCTGGAAGAGAAAGTTTTCTGAATGTACGGAGTAATAACTTTAGCAGCATTTCATGTTTTCTGTGTAGGATCCTGGGAATCTGAGAAACAGCAGAGGATTCACTAAAGAAGGCAAAAAGGATCCTACCAAGATCAGCAGTTTGAGCAACTTTTGCAGCAGTTGAAATAGTGTGGCATGCACATTGATTTGCTATATTAAAGATACCCCTGAATAAAGTATACCATAAGCATATAACATACTCTATATAACATACATATATATAAGTATAACAAACTCTCCTGTATGTTTCACACAGCAATTGGCAACTATTTTTGGAACTACAAACCATTAAATTAATTAAACAAAAATTTATAAAAAAGGAAAAAAAATTAAAACTTTTACTAGGAAGGTATAAGGCTCACTTACTGGCACCTGTGCTACTCTGGAGCTAATCTGCACATATGATTGTAAGAGATCCAACTGCAGAGTGGTGTGGTTTTGGTAGTAAAACACCTAAGCAGGCGTCTCTTTTGCTCAGATAGAAGCATTCAAATGGTGGTTGGATCCCTAGCACCTCCAGCTACACAATGGTTATAAAAATCACTGTCCCTAACACTTGCTGAGTCTGCATTCATGTCTGAACAAATGAAATTGTCCTTGGGTAGAAGAAACAATTGTCACATTTCCTAAGCAAGTAAAAGAAGGACAAAATTAGAAGGCTCATGTGGATAAACCTGCTTCATTACTGAGAAAATTCAATGTCAATTCATGATATGAGTATATCAGAAGGGAACTGATGAAAACTGTCTTCATCTAATCATTCACCTCATGTTGGGTTTTCTGTAGTGCTCATGTTTGGCAGGATGCACTGCCCAGAAACACCATCCATATAAGGAAACTGGGAAAGCAGGGTGAGTCATAGTATCCAGCACATAATGTATTTTGTCATTTTTCACTGATGCTCTGATATTTCAGGTCTGCTTAGGAAGGTGATCAGCCAATTACCACTAGCCTGTTCAAGCACAGGTTACCAACATCTTACCAAAGCCTATCTTTGTTCTTAAAAATTATTTAAGTGTCTAGAGTTACTACGTAAAACCATAATTCATTTCATTGAAATAGCTTGATTTTGCACTTGCTAGTATTCAAGCAATTCAACAGCATTTATTCAAAAAGGTTTAAAAGAAGGTGGATTCATAAAGGATTTGCTTTGCCTTTCTAATTGAAAATTTCAATACAGTTAATACGTTTCACTTCTTGTCCACTCTAATCTTATTTATTGTGCCTCTGACACCTTTCATTATCCTTCCTCTAACTCGTTGTTTTAGAAGAAACAGTTCTATTTCTTTAACACTCAAAATTACCTTATTTCTGTGCTATCAGTGGCAACTTCCTGTGCCTTTATATATACAAATTAAAGAGTGGATTATCATTAATTATGCACTACAATTTTTCCTGGCAACAGTCTGAAAGTGACAAAACATTTGCTTTTGTCATAATTCTGTTAAGTGAACCCAAATTGAGCTGCTGAAATTTATGACACTTAACTGTGTTTTTAATTTGCAACACAGGGTCAGGATCATGACAGTGATTTTATTTTATTTTGCACTTTATTTTCAGCAATCCTTGTAAGGATGTTAATTAAATTGTTTGAACTAAACTGTTTTTATCATTCCAACAACCTATATTTATTGCATATTAAGGAGAAATTTCTTGTTAACATTACTTAATTTTCTAACGAATCAGTTTAATAGTGGAAAAAGCTCTACGCTAGGAAAGACAGCTGCTTCAACCAGAATGATAATGAGTCAACTTTTCCTTAGAAAATAAAATGAAATTTACAGCACATTTAAAGAATAGTTAAGGGAAATATCTAAGTATTTGGAATTTTCACATATGCATATCAGTTCTGGACATGGAAAATACTTTTCCATTTACCAAGAACACGACTGAGGATTTTCCATCCCAAATCACATCTGTCATAAACCCTGTCCATACTCCATATTTAGTCAACAACAAGTAACCAATAAGTACAAAATTATGAAAGAAAGAGTTAAAATAGTGTCTTATCTCAGGAATATGGCCAGTGTGCCAAGCAGTACCTGAGAGATGAGGTCTGGTTTGGCATTGACCGCTCTCATGTAACACTTTGCTCACCTAGGTGGGAGCACATTTCAGTGTCACTCATGGGAAAACATACAACTCACCCTCAAATATTGCAGAAGGAGGGCCATTGAGAATGAAGACTTGCAAAATTATCCACTGTGAGATGGATAAAGAGAGGTGAAGTACAGACAGCCCTTCACCTCCCGAGGCAGCCTGAGATGGGCAGCCAGGATTTCACACAGCATGCAGATTCCACTACACCCTCTATGTAAACATTTTTATAAATAGAGAAGCAAAAGCAAGAGCATTTTTAGCCTATTTCCCATGTTCACTCTCATGCTAGCATGAGTTTTGGGTGCGCTGACAAATGTTAGGTTAAGAAAGCTTGAATTATTTATATAGACATTATACATGGTGTAGCTCTATTAATACCTATATATATTTCATCAAGGCAATTACTGAAGTGAAAATATACATATAAAGATAGGTTAAAATATACTTGTATTATTAGGCATGCATTAATATTATTATATAAACAATTAAAAATATATAATTTTAATCAATACAAATCAAATAAAATATCAGGCATTTTCTATTCTTACATATGACTTCATGAATACAAGTTAGTAAATCTCATTCAGAAAAATACCAAATTCTGACAGAAACATATTTTTGTTGTAGGAAAATGTCTTTAATAATTTTCTTTGAGTGTTAAGCTTGTTAGTTTTTGTTCTCAAAACTGCAAAAAACCTGCAAGCCCATCTTTCTGACATGTGACTGTTTATGAGCTCCAGTGGCTGTAATGTTTTGCTCTTAATTAAATGGACAAGAGGAGTTAATTAAGAGTAAATTAAGAAAATTGTATTATTAAAAAACAAGACAGTAAAATTAATAACAACAGAGACAGAATGTGTTAATGTGCTCTCTACAGGAGTCTGAATTCACTAAACTTTTATAATATGAAAAGGGGAAAGCAACATTAAATCATCTCCATGTTTTCCTTTTCTTTATACAGTACTTACAGATGTCAGAATAAAATATATCTGATATATTTTTAATTTGGCATACAAAAATCAATGAACCTGTCTGGATCATTGACCTCTCACCTTGGAGTCTTATTTCTGAACACTGACAAAGTAAATTTAAACATTTCTGTTTGGTAGATGGTAATAGTCCTTAATAGCACTAGTAATTAGGCTTGCAGCTCCTATGCAGAAGAAGGAGCCATCCAGTTTTTACAAGGGTGTTTAAAACATTCTTTGCCCTCACCATATTCCTAGCATCTTAATTTCATATTTTCTGTTGGTACTTTCAAGTTGTTCTGTCATTTTAACTTTTGGCACTTGAGGCTAGAAATAGAATAATACATTAACAAAATGCATAAATGTCTCATGAAATGGTCAGATGCCAGTTAATGGTCTTTGGCACAGAACACTCCTTTTTCCACTGAACTACAAAATTCTACCTAGATTCTGTTTATAGAAATGTAATGCACTTTCCCTTTTTTTTTTTTCTCCCACAGCAATAGTAATTTTACTTTGATCTCATAGCAGCCAAACTATTAAATGTAAGCATGCTCATAAGCAAGGTACAAGGCAGGCACAGTCTATGATTTCTAGTGGAAGGTCATAACCCAGATTTTTTTTTTAAATAACTATTACAATGAGGAACAGAGTATAGCCACAAAAGGAATAGTTATAATTTATGCCTGACTTACTTCAGCAGAATATAGTTTATTTATAAACTGCTTATGGCAAACTCTGTATGCCCCTGTTCTATGCATGTGCTGAACTGTCTTCTGGTAAATTATTTAAATTACACCTAGCAGTAATTCCTGAGGACTTTCATACTTCATTTTCTCTATTAATGTAACAGGGAAAAGCTGCTTTGCAAGGATTGCTCTAAATTCCCAGAGTGTGAGTTCCAAACTCTGTATGTGTTGCATTATGCCTGTCAAAAAACTTGTCTTCTCCTGAAATTTATTACTGAAGTCTCTCCACTAGAACTACTCATTGAAGCCTTACGGAAAGCTCATACATGATTTAAGAAGCTAACAGCACTGAAAGAAATAGGTCAGGTAAAAAAACCCTGAATTTAAGCTACCTTCACTTATTACTTATGCAAGATTATGCATAATTTAGCACACTGCTGAATATGCAAGGGCAGAATAATTGTTTACCAAAATATTTACTCTGTGTTCGTACCTGTGTTTTAGTGAGATAAGGTGATTTCTCAGCCCTTGCTAATCACTTTAGAATTAGAAAAGGATTAAATAAGTTTTTGATTATGCTGATAACTGCATGACATTATATGTAAACAAAACTCATGTTTAACAACCTTTTTAAAGAGGATACCTCGTACATTAGACATATCAGGTTGTTGAGAGTGGGAAGTTTAACCTTTTTAAGAGGACTACCTCCCTTTTGTATTACCTGCTTAACCCTTCACAAACACATGTGTGAAGGAATATAACAATGAATGTAATGTCCTAGTCCTACCTGAAACCATCCCCACCAAGAGTGCTCTCCCAGTTTTCGAAAAACCAGATAAGAATTCAATGAAATTTCATAAGAGGATAGTTTTCAAAGTAGAAGCATACAGAAAAGTGTAGCGCTTGCATTACTTGACACATAAGTGTTTAACAACTCAGTGTCAAAAGAACCCTTGAAAACAAACCTGTTTAAAAAAATATTCTACTTTTAGCTTTATGCTTCAGAAAAAAAGCCTGTGTTTCTAAAAAATAATGTATAGCATGTGAATATGGATCCTCGTGACAAAAGTGATAGCTTATTAAAGGTTCTATACAACTTCCCTTCATGTAAAAATAAGATTAGAAAAGATAGACACTCATGTGAAAATGATTATTTTATTTGTAATGTGCATTGCAAATGTAACAGCTTTGTCGTCTTAAAGTTGAGGAAGCATTGCAAACATGCACTTCCAGCCCAGAGAGCCAATCATATCCTGGGCTGTGCCTAAATCCGTGTGGCCAGCAGGGAGAGGGAGGGGATTCAGCTCCTCTACCCCATTGGGACCACACCTGCAGTCCTGGGTCTGGCTTTGGGGTCTCCAGCCCAGGAAAGGCTTGGACCTGCAGGGTCAGAGGACCCCGACCCCTCTGGGAGCCCAGACCCCCCTGAGAGTCCAGGGCAGGGCCACAAAGATGAACACAGGGCTGGAGCCTCTCCTTTGAAGACAGGTTGAGGGAGCTGAGGCTGTTCAGCCTGAAAAAGAGAAAGCTTTGGGGGGCCCTGAGTGCAACTTTCCAGCAGCTCCAGAAGGGAACCCACAAAAAGCCTGGAGAGGGACTTTTTAAAAAGACATAGTGAGAAAACATGGCTGTGAATGGAATCAATGTGAAAGAGGGCAGGTTTAGATTAGACATAAGGAAGAAGTTCTTCACTATGTGGGTGGTTAGGCACTAGGAGGAGCTGCCCAGAGAAGTTGTGGGCTCTCCAACCCTGGAGGTGTTTAATGTCAGGTTGAACTGGAATTTGAGCAGCTTGGTCTGGTAGAGGGTGTCTCTGCCTATGGCAGGGAGTGGTGGAACTGGGTAATCTTTTAGGTTTCTTCTGTCCCAAACCATTCTATGATTCTATTAATCCTGCTCACACATTTAACTCTTAATCATTTCTTTTCTAATAACACACATTATTACACATGTAATCTTTAAATCTAATCACAGGTAGGATTCTCTCACCTGCTAAGTTCCTAGATTACACCAAGCTTACAGTTTGAAAAATTGTGCTCTTTCTGTGATCAGAGAGAAAAATTGCAAAAGGAAGGAGCATCAATAAAAAGATTTCCATTCAAGAAAGATTCCTCTGATAGGATATATTTTGTACTATACAGAAATAGACATTTTTGTTTATAGGATAATAACTAGATCCACTCTGCATTCCAGGCTGCTTGTTTCTTCAGTGTAGGCATAGATTTATGTTAAAATTAACTTGAAAAGCTTAAGGCAAACCATAGGATTTCTTACTTCAAACAATCTTCTTTTTAGATTGTTCCAAAAAGGAACATTAGACTTGTTTAAATCTTTACGTTTGCTACTTAAAAGCTTCAAAATAATTTGTCCCACATACAAAGCTAAAGGAGTAGAACTTTTCTGGATTTAAGCATCAGAAAAAAATTCTAAGCTGAATAAATACTATAGCAAAAACCAGTAAACATATTCACCTCATGCCTGTCTGCAGTCGGAAAGCCCATTCATGATTTGTCGCTTTAAATTCTTCAGAGATGAGTTACACAGGTAGGATAGCTTTCATCACTGTATTACTGCATTAAATCTATGCAATACTGTCAATGTAATTAGGAAAGTTCATTTTTGCTCTTTGACTAGAAAGAAGACTGTTTCCTTGATAGTGTCTCAAAGTCAGACCTGATGAAGGCAAGAAATTGTGCATGTTAGAATTTGAACCAAACATGTATTTTGAGGCTGAAAGTCAGCAAAAGAAATGGACTTCAAAAGAACAAAAATACTGCTTTGAGCCATAGTAGATATAAGGAGCCTAGGTGAAAGGCGAAATCCATCTCAATCAGTAGATTGAGAATTCAGCAAGAATTCTCCCTTTCCTTAGGTGGTCTTATTTTTGTTTTTTCTAAGATTAAATTGTGGTGGAAAGACTTTCACCCTTAACTCTTCACACTTAATTCTGAGGTGACCTGCAAAGAATAAAAATCAAAATATTGTCATCTTCTTACTTATAAAAAATTCCACTGAAATTAACTTTGATTATTCAACCCAGACACTCACATCAAATGCATTCATATTTCTCCTTGTAGTCTTCACAGAAAATTTTTCTCTGCTCTGTCTTTAAGCTTTTCTTTCCTTAGATGTACACAAGACCTATCTGTAATTCTTGGTTGGATCATAAGCTTTTTAAGTTTGTTAATTTTCAAAGCAATGCTTGGACATACATCTATCCTACTTGCTCTCTCAGCTGTTGTAAAGCATTCAAAGATGTTCTGAAGGCAACAACCATCCCTATCAGCAAAAAAGAACTGCCATTGGCATAATTCTGTGGCTTCTTCTGAGGACTGGTCATGCAAGTACTGCCCATCATCACATGGTCACTCCTTGAAGCAGCAGAGCTGAAGTTCTTGGTCTTCTCAGTTTGAGAGCAAGGAACATAAATTAGCATTGATCATCTATGAAGCTTTCCAATTACTAGAAATGTCCATAAATAAGGATGTTTCTTTTTAAATTATCCGGCTGAGAGGCTGAGAAGTCTTAGCGTTTTCGAAGGGAGAGAAAAAAATCAACTGCATTGCTGAGGCTGAGGGGGATAAGATTAATAAAGCCTTAAACACTGTTGCAATAATAGGGATTCAGTTGGTGCAAAACTGCATGAGCACAGTCTCCCACAGCTTGTGTCAGTTCTGGTCTGCTGAGTGAAGAGTGGGAGAACACAATTTACGACAGCCTGAGAGAGACTGAGTGGTGGCAATTACTTTTCTCACAGTGTGTGACTAGCAAACAGGGCTTAAAGATACTTGTCCATATCTCCCACCCCAATTTAAAAAGCCAGTCAAAGGCCCTTAAGATGCCTTGTGCCCAAATGCCTTCAGGGCTGGATACATGAGAACTGCCTTCCTGATCTGGTTTGGTTGCAGGAGCCAGCTCACATTTTCACTCTAGAGACAGATTCTGCTGGGGCAGAATAATATGATCAATGTGTGTCCAAAGACTAACAAAACTGGTGATTGGTGTAGAGAAGAAGTGATATGAGAGGCAGCTAAGGGAGCTGAGGTTGCTTACCCTGGAGAAAAGCAGGCTCAGAGGGGAATCTTTTTCTGAAAGGAGGTTGAGATAAAGTGGGGATTGGTCTCTTCTCCCCAGTAAAAAGTGATAGGAGAAGAGGAAATGGACTCAAGTTGCACCAGGGGAGGTTTAGACTGGATATTGTGAAATATTTATTCTACCAAAAGGATTGCCAACCATTGCAACAGGCTGGCCAGAGAAGTGGTGGAGTCATCATCGCTGGAGGTATTTAAAAGATGCATAGACATGTCACTTAGGGACAAGGTCAGTTAACCCTTGGACTTGATGATTCTCAAGGTCTTTTCCCACCTAAATGATTCAAAAAGTGTTCTGGAAAACTTGAGGGTTGGGAGAGAAGTATGGTATAAATCTTATCTCATTGTAAGGATGTACTTTTAAAAGTTCATGAGAAAGTTTGAGAGCTCCTGCACCCACAGCAGTCCATTGAAGAGGAAGTTTCACCTCTCTCTTGGGTTCTGCTGGGGGACCCTGAACTTGTTCAGTGTTGAGACATTGGAGGGACCTGCACAAAGGGTGAAGGCGGCCTTCAGGATGTGGCCTTCAGCTGGCTGGGCTATTGGGCCCAGGTGAGAGGAGGTGTAGGCAGCAACACGAGTACTCCTGAGTCACAGAATCACAGAATATGCTGAACTGGAAGGGCCCCATGAGGGTTGCTGAGTCCAACTCCTGAGCCTGTGCAGGACACCCCAAGAGTCACACCATGTGTCCAAGGGTATTTTCCAAATGCTTCTTGAACCCTGTCCGGCTTGGTGCTGTGACCACTCCTATGGGAAGCATGTTGCAGTTCCCAACCTCCTTCTGAATGAAGAATTAGAATTTTTCTAATATCCAACCTAAACCTCCCTTGACACAACTTCAGGCCATTTCCTCATATCCTGTGACTGGTCACCAAAAAGAAGAGATCAGTGTCTGCCCCTCGTCTTCCACTTGGGAGGAAGCTTTATAGCAAAAGGAGATCTCCCCTCAATTTCCCCTTCTCCAGTTCTGAGCATTAAATAATTTCTTGTATGAAAATAATTAATCTTCTTGTACATTATATAAAGTATGACCTTACACCAATCCTTATCTTTAAAATCAGAACTCTTGAGCACTGTATGTAAACCCAAACATACATATCCTGGCTGCAACTTTGCCTGAACATTTTGGGTTTTTTTGGCATTGTATTCATTTCAATATGTCTTGAGGACTGGCCTTTATTATATTATGTTTAGACTTTCACATTGTTCCTCATTTTTAACCTTCCCTGGAGTAGATCAAAGTATTTAACACTCCAGGTGCTGCATAAATTTTTTGGAGTCCTATTCAAAAGAATAGATTATGAAGTGCACTGCAAGACAAGTTCATATTTAAGTATTCCTGGTTCTGCTTCTATCCCTGGGAAATTATGAAGTAACTATGTAATCTCTGTGCATTACCATAATCCTCAAGGAGCAGTGATTCTACCAGACAACATTTTTGAGGAAAGACATATCCAGCCCTATTGCTCTTCATACATATATATATATGTAAAAGCAAAGGTTACTGGAACACAAATGCAAGAACCAAAAAGCTGGAGTAAATTCACTGGTGGGCACTAAGCAATAGACTCTGCTATTCCCCTCTTCCCTAAAACAGTGATTAATTAATGAAGCTATTGCTTTGACAGAAATATAGTTGTTGAGAAAGAAAAAGTCCCTTTTCTAGCACTTAGCAGGGCTAGGGGGAAGAAGTAAGGCATGAAGATTACAGTTTGCATGTTGCCTATGTACTGTTCAGATTTGTCTCATTATATTGAAATCATAAAAGTCACAGTGGTTTCTCCTGACTGAGAGGATTGCCTGTTGTATAAAAGCACCCATAAATCAAAGCAGTGTGATCACTTGGGTATAACTATGCTTTCTGGGTCCAATCCACTTAGAAAGAGGAAAAATACTTTCTTAAAAATGCTATTAATTAAACATATTTGCCCCTCGATTCTTAGAGAAGACAAAATATAATCACTATAAAGAAACACTTAATTTTGTCTTTTAAGCAGTGCTACTCTCAAAGTGGAATTGCTTTCTGAAATAGAGACATTGGTTAGACTACTGCTGACCCCATGGTGCTAAAGAAGGCCATATTCTATTCCACATCATACTGATGTCTGAATTTCCAAGTTGCATTGCCAGCAGTGGCCCCCTCAGCTTTTCACACGTGGGTCACTGGTTCAGTTTAGATCAGAGACTGTTGGTGACCTGGCTTAAATACACAGGAGCTCTGGTACATCCTAAAGGGTATTGAAGGAAAAGTGCAGTGTCTATGTGCACAGTTCTTCCACCATCCTGCTCACTTCAGTTCATCTGATTCTATTTCTGGCTATTCTTGCCTTACAGAAGTTCTAGCAGTGCATTGACCTATGCCTCTGTATCCATTATAATGGAAGGAGAAACGCAAGTCAAGGAGAAAGGATGAGAAAAAGACTTTATTTTTAGTTGTGAAATTGTATTTGTTGTGATTGTTTTCTTATTTTTTGTAGATATATCATTGTTCTTTGGGTGGCATAAATGCTTATATTTAAGGGCATGATTTTTGTAACAACAGCTTTGGAGAAAATGTGACTGAATCACTGCAAATTTGGATATATTTGGATTTTATAAAACTAGCAACTTCCATAATTTTTGTTCCTCATGAAAAATTCATATACAAATAATAATTATTCTGCTTCATCCAACTTTTGCTTCCATATATTTAGTATAGTTATATATTGATGGTAGCTCTATATACTGAGTTTCTGACTTCTTGTAAAGCAAAAAACTACTGAAATTAAGAAATACAAAACTTTTTTTTTCAATTCTCTGAGATAGCAAAAAAATTTTCCATTATTCTCTCAGTCTCATAAACACATTCACAAAAGTTCATATTCTAAAAAGAAAACCTTGTTAAAGTCTGAGATTATATTTTAACTGCTCATCACAGTCAGTGGGGGTTAGTTTGGTGACTTGAGTATGTTGTGGCAAAGCCAATAAAAACTTGTTAACATTTTCTGATATAAATAAATTGATAAGAAGGAAGATAAAATACTAGAAATATATTATGATCCATATCAAATTTTTATACAGTTAAAATCCTCAGGATGGAATTTGCACATTAGGATTGCATTTCATACATACATACAAAAAAGCCTAGGTCTCTATTTTTCTCAACCTAGATGATTTTATTTGTAAAAGAAAATGTTTATACATTCTAAAATCCTCAGATTCTTGTAACATTTATACAACAGTATTTCTGTCACTTCTATACTAACAAAAATTTCAGAATATTTGCAACTTAGCTAGATAAAAATAAATTGTGATCTTCAAGACAATGCTTAGGATTCTGATGATCCCTACCTGTTCGTTGACTGATGTACCTACCATGATGTATGAGGACAAAAATACTGCAGAAAGAGAGTGCATGGTCATGAAGAAGTAGAAATTATATTTGTAATAGCATATTTACTGAAGAGAGAAATATAGATTTGTTATTTTTGTGGAGCCTTGGAGGAAACAAAATTAACTGATGAAGGAGTATTCCTTTTTACCTTTGCATTTGTAATTGGTTCTTCAGAGAAGATTTTTGTCATTTTTTGAGGAGATCTCAACGTCCTTCACTCCTCTTGGATTTCAGCATCTGACTTCTGATTATTTTGCTCTTGGCTTGCTGTACACAGTCTACTAACCCCTAACATGTGTGGTTTTTATTACAGTATTTTTTTGCAGTATTTTTTTAAATTTCTTAATATGTGCCAGGTTTTCTATATACTCTTCAAATAAAGAACGTTTTTCTAAAACAAACATAACCACCTTCCCAAAGCTTCTTGGACCTTCTGAAACTTATAGAGCAAGACAACACATACTAAATATACTATTTATACCACAGTTAACATGAATCTCCCTTTAGATCATTGACTTACAGCTCTAAATTGAAGATAGCAACAACATTTTTGTGGTATTTATATATTTTTTGAACAGAGAGAGACTTAATTCCTTCCTAGGAATTTCTTGAGAAGCTGTGAGAAAGCTCAGAGAAAACAATTTTTGTTTCCACTTGCTGTACCTGTTGTTGTGCACATGTGGAATGTGTTGTAGAGACTGTTTACCAAAAGGTAGTTTCCTAATTAAACTCTAGTGATAGTGTTTTGATTCATTGACCAATTAGATGCACGTGTGTATCAGTCTGTCTAGCAAGAGCAAAGGGTTTTTCGAGAGAATAGCTTTAGTATAGTGTGATATAGTTAGTATAGTATAGCTTAATAAAGCTTTTAATCAACCTTCTACAATCATAGAGTCAAAGCTCATTAGTCCTGCTGAAGGTGCCTCCAACCACTCTACAATTCCATTTTTTTATTTCCTTTTTTTTAAGATTTAGCACACAAATTAATTCTGTCTAAAACTCTTCAATTCTCATAAGTTCTATTTTCAGAATTAAGTAATTTTTGCCATAGACAGTTTCCAAAGTTACCCACCCAAATGGTGCTGAGAACATGAGTAGTTGTTACACATGTTTATGAAAATCCAATCTTATTTTGCCTACATTTTTCAAATAACCAAAGAGCAAGCCCACATGATAGGCAAACCTCAGTAACACAAACTGGATTGAGCTTAAAAGGAAAATTACTAATTCATTGTGCAAATAAACTCCATCTTCATCTTTAGACTAAAATGACTATTTAGCTCTTGGGTCCCCAAATCTGAAGCACCAGAGTGATTATAGTGAAGGGTGTGGGTCTCCAGCACTTTGGTTCTTCCACTAATGGAGATAGATTGTCTGGATAAACCTTGGTTCTCGTTGATGATGCCAAAAACCTGGCGTCTGTTAAAAATTTTATTTTGCAGTGTGCGACCCTGACAATTTTGGTTTTAAAGAATAGTATGATGGAAGTAAAACCTAGATATCCAGATGCATTGCTTTTACCCAGCATCACTTAAAGCACGTAGTGTGCTTCAAATACTCAGAATTCAAATCAAGTAAAGAGTGTTTAGACCAGTCAGAATGTTACAAATGAATAATGCTTATTCTTCCCGACTTTCTGGAATAGGATGCTAGAGAAGAGACTTTCATCCAGTATATATCTAATTTACTGTCTTAAAAAAACCCCAAAAACTCACTCAGAAAACCTGATTTCAGAGCACCATGTCTTCTGAGAGATTATATAAGAGTGCTTACCTCCACATGAGGGATTAGCTAATGGTAGTATCATGCACAAGATGCACAGTCAGGAAGAAGTTGTGATGATTGTCACCACATCCTTGAACAAAAATCCCTGCTACTCTCAAGAACTGTTGCATTACAAGCTTACAAAAGATACAAAGCATACAGCTGGGCAATTTGCTGCCTGTGTCTTTGAAAGGGGACACAAATGGGACTTTTCTGGTTAACCAGGACTGCTGGTAAATGATTGAAGGTGGCTTGGCAAACTCTTTCACCGTCTTGCTCATTTCTCTTGGGTTCATCCCATCTGGGCCCATAGAGTTGTGAGTGTCTAATTGGCATAGCTGGTCTCTGACCATTTCTTCCTGTGGTATGAGGGCTTCACTCAGCTCTCCATCACTAACTTCCAGCTCTGGCAACTGGATATCTTGAGGGCAGCTGGTTTTGGTAGGAAAGACTGAGGCAATGAAGGCATTAAGCACCTCAGCCTTTTCCATATCCCCTGAAACTATGCTACCCCCTACATCCAGCAAAGGATGAAGCAGCTTCTTAGCCCTGCTTTTGTTGTCAATGTATTTATAGAAACTTTTTGTGTTGGCTTTATTTGTAGCTGCCAAATTAAGTTTTAGGTTGGGCCTTCTGGTTTTCTCCCTACCTAACCTTACAACATCCCTGTGGTACCCACAAGCCACCTGCCCCTCCTTCTAGAGGTGATACAGTCCTCTTTTTTTCCCTGGGTTTCAGCCCAAGTTTTCTGTTTAACAGGCCATTCATTTCTGCTGCTTGTATTGTGACCCATGGGGACAGCCTGTTCCTGTATCTTTAAGATTTCCTTTTTAAATCATGTGCAGCCTTCCTGAACTCCTCTGCCCTTCAGGACTGACTCCCAAGGGATTCTGTCAATCAATCTCCTAAAGAGGCCAAAGTGTCTTTGCTGGAAGTCCAAGGTGTCAGTTTTGCTGGCACCCCTTCTAGCTTCACCAAGTACTGAAAACTCTATAATTTTGTGATTGCTGTGTCCAAGACACCCTCCAATATCACCCACAAGTCCTTCTCTGTTCACAAGAGATCTAGCAGGGCACATCCCCTGGTAGGATCAGTCACTAGCTATCAGGCAGTTATCTTCCACACACTCTAGAAACCTTCTAGAGTGCCTCCTCTCTGCTGTAGAGTCACCTTGTGTACTCTTGTTAAGGGTAACAGATTTCTACTAGGTCAGCCAACCTGCTGACCTTCTCTCTGATCTTTACCCAGAGGCACTTTGTCATCATTGTCACTGATTTCAACACAATCAAAACAATCCCTAGTGTAAAGAACCGCCCCACTGCCTCTCCTGCTCCTCCTATCTCCTCTAAAGAGCTTGTAGCCATCCATTGCAGCCCTCCAGCCATGAGAGTCATTCCTCCACATTTCTGTGGCTGTGACCACATCAAAGCTTCCCTGTTGCACAGTAACTCCCAGTTCCTCATGTTTGTTGCCCACGCTGCCTGCATTCGTGCCCTGGACACAGCCCAGCCACATCTAGGCTCATCTCTAGTGGGCCTGGTTGCATCCCTTTCAAACCTTATTTAAAGCCATCTCAGTCAACCCCACCAACTCATGGGTCATAATCCTTTTATTTTTCTGAGACTGGTGGACCCAATTCATCATCAGCAGGCCTTGTGTCCTGTGTAAATACTGTGAAAACCCCCCAAATTTTCAGCTATGGCACCAGCCTCTTGTCCATGGATTAATCAGGCTAGTTTTCCTATTCCTTAGTGTATTCATCCCTGGTACAGAATAATTGAGAGCACAATCTGTGCACCGACTCCTTTGGCCAAATGCCCCAGTACCCTGAAATCCTATTAATTGTCTTGGGACTTCTTCCTTCAACTCTGTCACTCCCAGCCTGGAGGCCTAATGGGAGGTAATGATCTGAAGGCTGTACCAGATCAGGGAGTTTGCTTGTAATGTCCCTTACCTTGGCCCCAGGGAGGCAGGAGTCTTCCATTTGGGGTAGGTCCAGTCAGCATATTGGGTCTTCCATTCCTCTCAGAATTGAGTGGCCTGCAATGGTTGCCCTTCGTATTTTTATTTTCTTAAGGTGGGGGGTTGGCTGATTTGCCCTGGGCAATGCCCCAGATGGTCTTTTGCCTACGTCAATGGTCCTTCACCTACCCATCCTTGAAATGATGAGGAGGGAGGGAACCAACTGGGTTTCACTCTACCTTCCCAGGCAACCACTGATGATCAAAACCCCAGAGACAAAACTAATCCAATGGGAAGACAAAAAGCACCCTAAAATTCTGCAGCTTTAGTCAGGTGATCGTGAGTTCTGTACTAGAAAAAATATAAAGCAAAACTCAAACCTACAGGAATGCTTAGACAATCTTGCCCACAGCAAAGAGATCAGTACAGTCCAAGATTCTCAAGGCCTGACTAAAAATTATGTCAGCTTGACCAAAGAGTCACAGGATGGCTTGTGTTGAAAGCCATCTATTTAAAACCCCTCTGTCCTGATCAGTGACACAGATCTTAAGATTCTGACACTATATTCTGGAAATAAATCCAAGACATCTCTTATTCCATATGTAATAGTCTGTTGTGCTGAATATAATAATGCCTTTGATTGACAGAGGTTTGTCTGAGTGTCCTTAATAGAGGAATGAGTAATGGCAATGTTATAGAACAAACACAACAATTGTTCATTTCTAAGACCTAAATCAGATCCACATTTATGTTGCTGCCTTTGGTCCTAAACAGGAGTACCAATGAGTCTTAGTTATTTATGGTAGGGTGGGAAAGTTATAATGTTTCATGAGCTTTGATTATGGACTTCATGCTTATGGAGCTGGCCTGCAATACACAGAATATATGGAGCTGACCAGACCTCTAGCCTGGCAGCTGGAGGCCAGGTGGATGACCATCAGGGATCTCCAATCACCTTTAATGCCTACATTCATGCAACTGGACTGAAATCTCAATGCATATCTCTGAGGTGGTGAGCGCATACTGCTGTCCTACTCTGCCCGTTTTTAGTTTATCAAAGAGCACTTAAATGGAATGAACACCATGGCAGTGTTTTAGTCATTCTACACTAAGTCAGACTGGTAAAATGTTCTATATCCCTTGTCAAATTCCCTTGTGTCACATGACATCAGGCCAAATAGGAGTCTGGATTTTTTTTGTAAAGTAAAAAAGAAATGTAGAGTATTATGGAATAGGAAGGCTAGAGTTTAGGTAGAGATAAATGTTACTGTATAAAGACACATATCCCTATATATAATGTACCCTGAAATGTGTGAAGTAAAATCCATTTTAACCCAAGTCCTGTCCATGTTAGCCCATATCCTCACCATTAACTTAGTCTTTAATGTCATTATTCATGTGATGTTTCTGCAATGTGATTATTAGCATGCAGCTATTTAGAAAGAATTAGGATTACTTGCTAAAATGTTCAGGAAAGCTGAAATGTTCAGGAAAGCTGTCCAGTTACACTGGATGCTAGCTGGAATAATATTTTATGCCAGCATTTGTGGACACATATATTGTGGACACATCTTCTATTTAAAACAGATGAAAGTGATTGCAATTTAATGCAACTCAAGTATAACTAATTAAATAGTTTAATTAGCTAATAAGGCTTATATTGAAACGAGCAGTGCTTAATGAAATGGACAAAAATGCTGAATACTGTATTTACATTGCATTAGATAGGACAAAGCTTGAAAACAACTTCCACTCTCCTATTGAAGTAGTTACAGAAACAAAAGGGTTTCTGTTTTGTATTTTCTATGACCATATTTGCTTTGTTAATTACTCTGTACACATAATGGCTGTACACGTGGTTAATAGATGAAATCAGATTACCTTGGCTGTAGCACAGATGAACACACTGGGGTTCGCACCCTGTTTGAAAGGAGAGAATGGAGAAAGGTCATGTAGTCTATCATGTAGTCTACCACAGCAGTGGTACTCTTTTTGGGTCAGTAAGGGAGAAATTTTTCTTCTACCACTTAGTGTAAGTTTATCTTTCCTGATATTTAAATAAAAACCTCTACTACCTTTGGAAAATTATTACAAGTGTAAAACAGAGTTTGTTGTTTCCAAGTGCACAGTTGCCAGATCAGCATCTCTCCCTGATGAGATGTGCCTTGATTTTGGTCCACCTGTCTTCCCCATGAAAAATTACAGGGGATTTCTCTTAGATGTAAGACTCCTAACAAAATGATACATTTTGTCTGCTGAAATCAGTAGTAAGACTCCTTTGGATCTCAATGAAAATAGCATTTGGCCCTAAATACTACTGATATTTTGTCTTTCCATTTTTGTAAAGGAGGTTGGAAATGCCTGCAACATTTCAGGCCAAGGAGCTTTCCATTTAATTTCCCAAACCATCTGAACATTGCTGATGTATTTGACATGAAAAGTGGTTAGAGAAATTATATTAGATTACAAAATAAGGTTCTGAACAAGGGTCTTTACTGGGAGATATTTCTCCACAGAATATGGCTCTCAATACTTTCTGAAGGTGCAAGCCCATCAGCAAAAATCTTTAGAATCCCAGGCAGAAAGTTTATTCACATCAGAGTTAGTAAAATATTTGGTACATCAAAAATGCTGTGTCTGAATGACACAGGTTTTAAGTCACAGTTGTCACTTCATATGCTGTCTATAGTTCCTCTGCCTGGTCTTGCAGAGCCCAGATGTCTTTGGTGCACCAGGAACAGCGAAAGACTTTATCTTCACCACTGGTAGACCAGAGAGCATGTATCAGTTGATAGCATTCCCAGCTTGTGTTATTTTCAGCTGTTTGTTGGAAAGTAAATAAAAATAAAACATATTCTGAGGTAGTTTGGGGTTTTTTTAAATTTTAAATTTATTATCACAATCATTGGTTGAAATCATATTCCAGGGACAATAAACAATTAACCTAAGAACGATGGTGATTTATGCTTTTTGGGGCATGTATTTAATTTGTCATTCTTTTGCTGTGTAAATGAGATCTACAAAAATGTATGTAATAGACAATTTTTTTTAAATACTGGTTAATCAGAATGATTTGCGTCAGGAATCCAATTCACAACTTGCAATTAATATCCCATTTACCAATTCATGTTAAAATAAACACTAATTGTGGCACAAGTTTGCTTCATAACTGCTCTGGCTTAGGTTGTTAAGAAATGCTTTGTGCAACCCAACTGTTTTTTATTTTGCAAATCAATTGCACAACTGCTTGATCCCATGGAGAAGGCAAAGCTATGCCACACATGGTGGCTAAACAGCATATGAATTAAACTCCATATAAGCAAATTTCTTTGTAAGTAATTTATATTGTATGGTAAACTTGTATCCCACTAGAACAGCAAATTAAAACATTAATCACATCTGTAAAATTTAAGGCCTTGTGCATACAGAAAAAATATTAGGGAAATACATTTTCCCGTATTGCTGAAATAAATATTCCACATATGGAAGCCAGTCTAATCCTTCTCATTATAGTGTGGATGAAGATGAACATTAAGCCCATATAACATTTCTTTCAGAATTAGTCGATAGCTCATTTTAGTAGGTAGCACATATTTCCAAACCTGAAATGCCCACATTCAATCAGATTTGCAGTCTCCTTCCCTTAGCTGTTGCAGCTTTTCATCACTGTTAGGTAACCACTGTGATTATTCCATATCACATACTGATGAGAAGACAGAACAAGCTCTTTCCCCAGTGCTGAGCAGGTTGTAAGCTGTGGCAAACTAACTTGCTCTGAAATTATCAAGTGTTCCAGCACTCCTTAGCATCACTAACATAGGCAGCCTGCCAGCCCCCTCTCCAACATCCAAATCATCTTCCTCTCTTAACCACATTTTTATCCATCTGCTTCACAAAGCAGCCCACATGCTTTGACTTACTCTTGGTTTTGAGTACAATGTGAATTTACTTTTAGTTCTAAGCCTTTCTGTGCTATTTCATCGAATGTGGTACTCTCTCTGGATAGTTACCTAATTATCACTACAGCAAGGAATTTAAACCTGGTAAGTAATGCTGGCTTTATCACCCCACTGCTTAACAGCTTGATACCATAGCACTCTTCTCATCTCCAGCCTGGACACTACTCTCCATTATGTAGTGTCCTCACAGGGATCCAAACATAGAAAGGCATGTCACTGGGAGGTGGAGGTGTCTCACACCCCTGATGGTACCTGGGGAGGAACCCCCCAGTGCATGTCCTCTGGACCTTCCTCCCACCTCCCTCTTCCACCTCAAGTAAAAGCCAGCAGAGCCCAGGCTGGTTATGTGAAAGGGAGGGCTAAATCCAGCTTTTGGCAAATCATTTCTGGAGGGGGAGCAAGGTACCCATCTGACAGCAGCTGGGCCTCTGAACTCGTCCTGCAACTTGTCCTAATTCCCTCATCCAATAAGAAACTGTTGCAGTCAAATGTACCTGTGTTGTCAGCTTCCCTCCAGGCTGACCCACCCTTTGTTTCCCCCATGAAAAAATATATTTATTTTACTTTAGCCAACTTGCAGTTAGCCTGAGATTTTCTCCATTTGCTACATTTGCCAATGCATTCATTCAATGGCCTCTTCCACTCCCTGGATGCTTTGAGCTTTGTTATTGTATGTAATAGTCAGACCATGGAATTCAAAAAAATTTTAAGACTAGTATGTCCTTCCTTGCCTGAGAACCAAGATACATCCCATAGGTAACATCTGGAGGTATTATTCATGGAAATAAGCATTTTCAATTTATTTTGTCCCATTACTGTCTTTAACTGTTTTCTTTAAAACAAATTTCAAATAACTTATGGTGAAATAATGATTGGTTATTAACTTTAGAGACAGTCACAAGAGAAAATTCTTCTGCTCTCAAAAATGCAAACTGATAACTCAGTATGGATTTATTTACACAGTTCTGCCTATTCATGTGTATTTCCATGTGTTATTTTAATAGTTGGATGTGCATACAGTATTACAAAAACATGAGAGATTATATATTTTTGAAGTCACCATGGTTTTTTCAAAGGACTATATTTTTAAAGTAGCATCTAAGGCAGAATGTATTTATAAAGCAGTATCAGGAGAGAGCTACCTAGTGGGACTGTCAAAAGCATGCTAAATTCCTAATTCGAATTAAAATGAACAGAGATTATTTCCCTAATGACTACTGAAAATTTTTCTAGGTACCTCTCTCACCATCAGTAACTTAAAGACTTCTGAGACTTTTGCAAAGGCTCCAAATCATGTAAGTTTATTGGGGGCTTTTGGTAGTTGTTTGTTTGTTTTTTCCACCGAGCAGTGTAAAGCAGACTCCTCTGTGCTCAGGTCTGGCATGGAATACCAAGTTGCAGACCTGCAGTGCAGCCCTGAAATCAAAGACCACCAGGTATAAAAGTAAAAAGACAGAAACAATTAATTCAACTAACTCAGGACTAGTCCAGCTGGGATTAGGCTGTGGATGCTTTGCCCACAGTAGCGATACTGTTAACAGTTTCATGCCTTGGGTGAAGAACCCAGTGCATGAATGCCATTTTTTCCTGACAGTGGCTGTAGTTATGACCTGCAGAGGCAAATGTTTCTGCCTGAGGAGCACCTCATTACCTTTTAGTTCTGAACTGATGCCCCAGTGGCATCCAGCTGCAGGTAACAGTCCCCACCTGTGTCTTGGTGCCACCAATATCTGAAGACTTCTCCTCATGTGGAAGAGCTGTACATTTAGCAGGACTCTGAAGGGTCAGAACTGGGTTTATTGTTTTGTTGTACCACATAAGCACTGATAACTCTCTGTTGAAAATCTGTGTTTAATAAAGAAAATATGAAATTAATTGCCTTTCTTCCTTTAACGTCACTTACTCCTACATCCATTTACCCTGACACTTTGACAGTGGTGTACACACAGTGATGTTCACACAGATGGGATGGCTGCTGCTTCTTTAAATCCAGCAATAGTCTGTGAACCAAACAGCAATGGAAAGGCAAACAGCAACCATATTATGATGAATCTAAGTGACTAACCACTCATTTCAGTATTTTACCATGGTTTCACTGTCTGTACAGTTGCTTATTAATCAGTGACATCAGGAATTAGAAAGTGAAATCGGCTCCAGAGCAGGATATAACCTCCAAGGCACTCATTCTGAAGGCTGTTTTAGTAGTTTTGAGGGATAGTGCCATTGCCTGGTGTGATATGAGGCGACCATCTTGTTATTTCCATACCCCAAAGTTGTGATTCTCTGAGATTT
Source organism: Zonotrichia albicollis (assembly GCF_047830755.1). Taxonomy (NCBI): domain Eukaryota; kingdom Metazoa; phylum Chordata; class Aves; order Passeriformes; family Passerellidae; genus Zonotrichia; species Zonotrichia albicollis. The sequence continues at coordinate 115,161,001 of NC_133821.1, read as the reverse complement.
ACACTCACCTACTATTTTTATTCCCTGCTTTTCCAGCAGGAAATCACCAACCTTTTAACTGACATTCACATCCCCAATGGTCAATATCCAAGTTTCTCCCATGAGCTCTTCTGCAGCTGCTCAATTTTACTGTTGTAGTAAGTCCCCCAGTAGTCTGCCCACCCTGGTGTAATTATGCCTCTGCAACAGGGTTGGTGAAACTGAATAGCTCATACTGAAAGTCATCTTGAAAGCAGCATCCTGTGGTGTACCACTATCAAAATGTTTTTACTCCACAGATCTGGGGGTGGCAGATTACCTGGCCCATTTTGGAGCATGGTCATGATTCTATGAAATTTTCTTCAATTCCTTTTTTGAGTTTTAGCTACAAGATTTATATTCATGTTTTATAGGGGTTTTATATTTCATTCTAAGAGTTCTTTACATTTAAATCTAAGGTGCTTTTGAGCCTAGGTGCAATGTTGGTCATCCAAAAAGAGAATTCTACATCAATGCAACACAGTAGTCCTGAGTTCATTGACCAGAATTCCCATTGTACAATGCAGGCATTCCCTGCCTTCTGGCTGACTATGTGGATATCAGACATAAATAACTTTGTACTGGTAATTCAAAGAAAACAACACAATAAAATGAACTAATAGGAACGGAAGTAAAAAAGAGTCCTGTGTTTCAAATGCAAGACAGGGAACAGAGCCCCTTCTATTGAATTGAAATTACCATTTTTGAAGAAAGATAGATTCCTGTTCTTTGAGAATCTATACAAATAACTGTTTTTACTTATACTCTAGCCTAAAAGATGGGCATTTGTCTTCTCAATGGATCCCCATGCCAAAATATAGCTAGAAATTTTATTTAGAATGAGACAATAAAAAGCTTGCCTCCTTCCTGTCTCAAAAAAGAGGTGTATTTAATATGGAGAGTGCAGAGTTAAAAAAAAAGGAACACTTTTCTGAAATCTTTATTCCTTTGGACAGTCCAGAATATTTAATAGCATTACTGAGGCTTCTCCTAATGTGTATAAATTGCTAATCACTTTCTATGACACGTCTGTAAACCACAAAAGTAAAATCACTTTTATGAGAATTAATATGTGCCCTGTTTCATTGTCTTTGTAGTACCACCGTCCCCCAAAAATTATAATATTAAGATTTAAAGGAAGTTTTCAGTATCAGAGCTGTGGTGGTTATACATTTTTTTTATGGAAAGAGTATTTATTACTTTTTTATTATTTAAACTTATTAACAGGAGGAGTTAATAAAATAGCTGCATTTAGCATACTTTCATTCCTTTGGAAAAATGCTCATATTCATAAACTGCATCCACAACTTTGGAAGCAGTGCAGATGCAGCAGGCATGAATACTATCTTATTTAAATGTCTGTATTAAGCACAACCTCTCTCTGCTAAAAATGGGGAAAAAAACAAACAAGTCATATTCATCAAAGTAATTGTGTAGGTACTTTCAGTACCAAAATGCCTGGAATGAAAGATTGAACTGCTAACGGCAGCAGTGACAGCCATGAATCATGGTAGGCTACTTCGGGGCCTTTACCACCATAAAACAAAAGATGTAGATGAAAAATGCTGCAATTAAGTGATTTGATTTCTGCCCCCTTTTTCCTACTGCATTCGTGCATGGCTGCACAGCAAAGATTGATGGGAAAAATTACTCTACGTGATCTCTGACAGAGCCTTGGAACAATTCTATAAGGGGGAAACATACAAATCAAACCAGCTTCCTTGTATTCAAACAAAATAATACATATAAAGCAAATACTTTAGCCTATATCCAAAGCACCAACATTTGCATGCACACATAAATTTTTGAGAAATGCTCTGCTATCAAAACCAAACTCATGGATTTTCCAGCTAGTTGGGTAATACTGATATTTGTTTAAATAAATATTCAATCAGTACTACTGAGTGGCATCCTAAATACATTTGTGCAGTGAAAAGAACAAATTGCACATACAAATTTATGGAGGTAAAATGTTCTTATCTTTTATATCAATATATTATTAATAAAATACTCTCAAAATAAGATAATAAGAAAATCTTCCTGCGTATTAGACTCCACTATCATTACCATCATTTAAACGGACATTTTCAATGGGCATTTGTAAGTGAGTTCGGAGAAAGCATATAAAGGATTTATATCTGTAGTACTTGTGTAGAAGGAAAGCATTATAATATGGCTGACATATACTTTAAAATATGCTAAATGTGCAAAAGGCATTGGATAAAATAAACAAGCAATGTTAATGCAAATGGGAGGTGACTGCTTCTACCGTAGCCTGCTCTGCTGATATTATGTGAGATTTATTTCCTGATGAGAAAGTAAAGACCACACAGATCCAGCCCACTGTAAAAAATGTGCAGATGATTTTGCTCAAATATACACAATGGAATCAACTCACCGAAAAAAAGATGTGTAGAGATTTGACTGCATTATGCATAGTAAAGCAGAGCCTGAACAGACTGACTAGGGCATTGATAATTAAAGTTAGGTCTTTTTGCCAAAGACCTAATGTTACATTATGCTTAAAAGAAATCCTGCAGCAGTCTCCTTTCCAATGTCAGATAATATTTTTCATTTTGATACATATTTTTTGCCATGTATTGAAGGCTTCTTTCCCAGAGATTTTGTTTATCCGCAGTGCATAAGATCATATATTTTGTTTCTGCATGTAGCTGACTTATTCGCCTTCAGATTTTTTTTTTCTTTTTCTGATAAGCAGGTACAAGCCTCATGAGGTTGAGACTTCATATACATAAGCCTCTCCACCCTCAGCAGCTTTCTGCCTGATTTATGGGGGCCTACAAACCATCCTCCATGACTAGAGAAGCAACTTTTTCATTTTCAAAGTTAATCCAGTTCTAGGATGAATTAACTGCTGCATAACACCCCGACAGCTAGACTGTGCTTTTATCCAGCTAGCTAGCATTCCCTATAACTTCTTACCCTGTAAAATAAACATTAAGAGCTTTGGCCTCCTGATTGCTTACTATTGATCACTTTTATAACCCAGGACACCTTATCTTCTTTCAGCATTTTACAGTATCATTAACTGTAAAAGGAGAGTGAGTTTCTTCTGCCAGCCTATTTTTGTATAAGGAGTTAGCACATCCAGAAAAAAGAGCTGATAGTGGTATTGTGTTTACTTACTAGTATGGCTTATTAGGCCCACCCTAGCAATAAAGGAAGAGAAAATAGCCTTTTGGGTTAGCAGAACTGGGGTCTAGGAAGACCTTTCTGGAAAGGCTAGGTACATTTGGAGGTGGGGATTATATTCAAAGAGGTACCTTTGAGCTTTCTCTCATCCTTTGGGCCAAATTCAAACCAAACCTTAGGAATCTCTTAGACTTCAAACTCTTGGAAGTCAGAGCCAGAGTTTATTATAAAAAATGCTGAAGGTCAATATTGTTTTTTGGACTTTCCTGCTTTACAAATATTAAGTAGCATATACTTGATGTAATATTTATGATAAAGCATAGGACAGTCTATACTGAGCTATTTAAGTTCAGCAATTTGACAAAGTGGAAGGAGAGGCTGGCATAGGTTTGTGACTGCAGCTTTCTCTGCTCATGGAGCAGTAGGCAGCAGGTGGCAGCCCCCGTAGTCTAATTGTCCAAAACAAAAGTAAAAGATAATGAGGGATAAGAAGGAAAAAAAGGTGAAATTGTGTTTTCTCCTTGGTATTTCACAAAACAGAAACGTTATGCTCCATGCAGAAATCCAAAAAAATCTTCAAGGATCAATTTAGCATCATCCAGCTTAGTGTATTATTCTAGGGAAAGGAGACATGAACTTGTCTGAGGAGACTGGGAGACATTTCTTGGGAGTCAGAGTTTTTGGCAATCAAGGAGATCCAGTGACTATTATAGTAATGCAACCATAATTTTAAAGGCTGATGGCTTTGTTTTAGCAGGAAAAAGTTCTTCAACTTCAATTGCATTTGTTGCTGAAACTACTCCAAAGGGCAGAGAAATTTGAGAAGAATTCAAACTGTGTTAGAACATGTGGAAAAATAGATATGCCGTGCCAGAATACGGGCCATCAAATCTGCTGGATAAATGAGAGGAAAAGGCTCTGAAATGAGGTGAAGAAGAAGAGGGTGAAAGGAGGACATGCATTTCTCTGGGACCCAAGCAGGGCAGAAGGGCTGTGGTGGGAACAGGGCTCAGAGCCTACCAGCAGATTTTCTCCCATGCACCAGAGTCTTCAGGGCTCTAAAATGATATTTAAATATTTAATATTTAAATAAATATTTGATATTTATTTAAATATTAAATATTATATATTAAATATAATATATATTAATAGTTATTATATATTATATATAATATTTATATATCATATATTTATATATAATGAATATATTATATATAAATATTATATATTTATTTAATATTTAAATAAAATTATATTTTTATTTACAGTTTTTGAAATTGCTTTTAATCTCATAGCATGAAGTCCATATTATTTTCTCTTGGGTGTGTTTGAATTTAAGAAGAAGTGAAGCATTAAAGAAGAAACAGGAAGTTTAATGCCAAGATGATGTATCTGGAGTATTCACACAGGACTCAGAAAGGGAAGGGTGATAGGGACCCATCTCCTTTGTATCCTTAGGAACAATGTGGTGATTGTTGTGGCCCCTTGCTGGTTTTGAAGAACATAAATCTTCCTGCAAACACAGGTTAGGGACCTCTCTCTAAAGATCTGTAGGATGGGGGAGTACATCAGCAAATCCCCAAGTCCTATAGTGGATTTTTCAAGCATAGTTATTTTTCCAATGCTTCAAATATTCTTATTAAACCCAGAACAAGTTGTTTAGCTTTGTGTGACCTTGGAATCTGTTGTTCTTTCACTGTTTTGTCTTTGTCCTGTTATGTGTCTCCTATTCCTCATATTATGCTTCATTTCTTACTTGAACCTTGCAAAGCATGAAGATGAGGAATTCCACTTGTGGTTATGCAAATAATAACAATAAAAACAGCAGTAATAAGAATTCAGGTTGCTCTTGTTCTACAGATCAGTCAAGAAACTGGTGGTTTTGCAGACAGGTCCTAGTAATTAAGTTTCATTTAGAATGTGTTAGAGATTAAGAAACTTAAATTTAGGTATTTGCCTGTAGGTTTTTGCAAGTGCAGGTGTGTGAGTTCCCATTATACAGTCAATGGAGATCTAGTAAATCCAGTTGACAGGAGTAAAGCACTTGAAGTTCTCCGAGACACTGTCTGTCATCTGGAATATATTGTCATCTGCTTTCCTTACGATCTCTATGCATGCAATGGCATACACTACTGCAAGAATAAAGACAATAATAAAAAGTAAAAAAAAAAATAAATTAAAAATTAAAAGAAAAGAAGGAAAGAAAGACTCATTTTCCCGCTGTGACAACTTCATCACAAAGGAATTCATATATGTATCTGGAGTTGATCCCACATCTCCTTTACCAACACAGAAAGACTAAAATACTCTTCACAGTCAATAGGTAAATATCTGGAAGCCTCACCTTAATGCAGACTTTTGCCTGATGCATTCTAGTGCTATGGGAACAATATAAAGTGACAGGAGCCCCCCTCCCCCAAATGATTCATACAGCTCTATTGATATATTGCGAATTTAATGGAAAACTACCAGGATCAAAAGTGAGTTACATTCACCAAAGCTGATATAAAAAAGAGACACCTAGATCAGGAGTTAATCCCGATTTAATGTACCACGTAAGAAATGGCAATTCTAGTTACATTATCTCTTCTATGACACTGCAGCAGGCTGGAGAAAATGTTAAAGAGCACGGCAGGAAATCAGATAGACCATTAAATAAATATTCTGTAACTAATTAACCATTTAATTAAGCCTCTCTTTTTTACCTTTTGATTTATCAATAGTTCCATGAGAATGAAACAGTAATGATATCCACCCAATACCATTTTACATTTATATTTTACAGTAAATTTCACTTTTTTTTTTTCTGACAATTTCCATTTATTTATTTATTTTTAATTTTTTTATTTATTTGATTTTTTTTCCCACTGTTACGTAGGCAGTTGCGATTTTGATGTTGGGAGTCTTGTGGAAGATGTTGAGCTATTGCACTAAAAAAGGTGTTGGCCACTAGAGCCTGAAGACAAATCCAAGCTATCTTGTGCCTATAACAGTGTTATAGGCAGTGACTCATCACTAACCAAAATGCTTTCATGCATGGGCATTCTGCAAAAGTGAGGAGGATTCACACCCTCTCCTGTTAAATAAATGGAGACCTAAGGACACTCACTGTGGCTATGAAGCTGCGTTTGGAATAATGTAATCTACTATGCAAACAGTTCCATGTACTGCATGCTGTTTTGATCAGTCTCTCTAGGGAAAAATACCCCCTGCATCTTATAATTAAAAAGCTATTTAACTGTGTAAAAATACAAATATTCCCAAATCAAGTTTCAGCCAAATATCCTGTACAATTCAGAACATGGATATCAGAGACAGCAATGGTCTTGTGTTTACACCCCACAGCACTACAGAGAGATGAACACTTAGCTTTTGTTTTGGTCTCAATTCATTTTTTCAAGAAGCATAATTAAAAACTGCATTAATGCCACCAATTATGGCCTCCAAGGGACCAGAAACCCCATGTTACTATGTGATGGAACACAACTGAGCTGCAAACATCCATTTGCCATTATAATACTCATTAATCCTGCCAAATACAACTCATTATGAGACTTCAAGAAAATCATCTCATAGGCAAACACGGCACAGAATCTATCTGTCACTGCATTCCTCTCAGCACAAGTTGCAGGGGTGGAAATTGTTCAATGTAACTAATTTATGAAGCTGCAAACTAACCATTCATTTCTGACACAAACCAGGAGGTGTCTGAAAATGTATAAGGACTTCTTTCCTGCTGGAACATCCATTTAATTGCGTCTTCTTCAAAAGTGAATATTTGAGAGAAGTTGAAGAAAATACTGTGAAAATGGGAATAATTGCCTTGAAAATTTGCTCAAATCAGTGTTCCTTAATTAAAGGCCATGCTTCTCTAAAAAAGGTGCTGGAATTTCTCTTTGAACTACTGGATTCTGTGCCAGAATCATTTGGTATTTAGATTTTCCTGTGTGCAAAAATACTGTCCAGATTGCAAGGATGTGTTCAGATTTTCAAGCTGTCCACTTGAAAGGATTCGAGGAAAAGCTGAAGTATTGAAAAGAAGAGGTTGTTTGAGGAAGATGGGTGCATACTGAAAGCACTGTGGATGGGTGGAGAGTTCCTTCTAGCATACCAGCTGTCTTCAGCTGTGTTGCAGAAATTTTAATTCCATTCAAAAAAACATTTCTGTATTTTTTCTGATGTAAACTAAAAGGATTCTTTGATTTCTAATAGTGTATTTTTAAAGTGAGTAGAATCCTGTATTTTTCATGTAAAAAATAATCAGAACGGAAAAGTTCTGAGCTGAGAAGAAAAATAAAACAATAACAGAAAGAAAAGCTATATGTTATAGATACTCACACAATTAAATGAGTTCCTTGGGGAATCTAATATATCCTTGCTCTTTGATGTCTGAAGTCAGGATTAGTGAAATCCAGACTCTAGAAAATTTAAAGATGGTATAGTCCTTCTCTTTTTAAAATAGCTCTTTGAGGTCAAATTTAAAACTCATGCAGAGAAAGGAGAATATTAAAGGAAGTCTCACGAAACTCAGCATGCTCAGCATCTCTGAGGTTAACATTAATTTTGAACAATACCTTGTTTCATTTAAAACTGAGATATTGTTACAACAATGTGTTTTCAGTTCGTTTCATTTAAAACTGAGATATTGTTACAACAATGTGTTTTCAGTTCTAAATAAAGTTAGGATAATAAGAAGAGTAATTCTGCATCATACATCTGGCAATGCAGCCACCTGTGTTACGATAAAAAGCCATAAACCTCTCTAGGTGTTTGTTCTGCCTCAGAGTGTTTCACTGCTACAAATGTAATCTCTCCAGGGCAGGGGCTTCATCTTGTTCCACAGATTCACCCCTTGTTTAATGCTGCATTGGTGCTATGCAAAGAAGTCAAGGCAACCCATGGGGGTATGGTTCTCAATACTTTGCATTTCTTTCCTTTCCTTTCCTATTTATTTCTTTCCTTTCCTATTTATTCATTCTGAGCATCCAGACTCTTTCAGCCTCACAC